>NW_027596313.1:0-405000 GCF_964194155.1 Cetorhinus maximus
AATAGCACTCGTACAGTCTCAGGTTGAAGCCAGAAGCAGTTTTTCCACCAAAATAGTTCACCACAGCTCTCCAGACTGGAGAAAAACCCATAAGGTGACTTTATTCAGCTGTAATTTTCCATTTAACCCATTTTCCTGACATTCTGCTTTCTCAGTGTGTTTTCCCCAGGTTGTAATTTGCCTCTCTCGCTCCCCCCCCCGCCCCACCCCAATAAAGCATAGAAATAGATGGGTGAGTGGTCAGCCTGTAACCCCCTCACCCCCATCGTCCCGGCTACCAACGCCCCCACCACCCCCGCCCCCTGTTTATAAAAGGTCCTCGGTTTGCTAATCAGGATCGGAGGCAGTGATCACACACAGTGCTGTCCCCTGTCGCCGAGGGAGAATTCAATTATACCAGCACGTCAACTCACCCAGCCCCTACCCAGCTGGACCGGGCACAAAGCACAGCTCCATTTACCGCGCTCTCCCTCTCCCTCTCTCTCTCTCTCTCTCTCGTTCCCTCTCTCAGCTCTGACCGACTCCCCCTCTCCTCTCTCGTTCTCTCTCTCTCTCTCTCTCTCATCATTGTCTGACTCACCTCTCCCGACCAGTCTCTTTATCACATTCTCTCTCTCCTCTTCCCCCTCTCTCATTCTCTCTCCCTCTTTTCTTCCTCACTCTCATTCTCTCTCTCCCTCTCTTTTCTTCCTCACTCTCATTCTCTCTCCCTCTTTTATCCCCCCTCTCTCATCCTCTCTCTCCCTCTCTTTTCTTCCTCCCTTCTCTCATTCTCTCTTTCCCTCCTCTCTCATTCTCTCTCTCCCTCCTTTTCCTCTTCTCCCTCATTCTCTCTCCCTCATTCTCTCTCCCTCTTTTTCCTCCTCTCCCCCATTCTCTCTCTCCTTTTCCTCCTCTCCCTCATTCTCTCTCTGCCTTTTCTTTCCCCACTCTCATTCTCTCTCTCTCCCCCTCCATCTCTC
The DNA here is from genome assembly GCF_964194155.1 of Cetorhinus maximus. NCBI lineage: Eukaryota > Metazoa > Chordata > Chondrichthyes > Lamniformes > Cetorhinidae > Cetorhinus > Cetorhinus maximus. Next base: position 963 of record NW_027596313.1, read on the forward strand.
ATTCTCTCTCTCTCCCCCTCCATCTCTCATTCTCTCTCTCTCCCCCTCCATCTCTCATTCTCTCTCTCTCCCCCTCCATCTCTCATTCTCTCTCTCCCCCCCTCCATCTCTCATTCTCTCTCTCCCCCCTCCATCTCTCATTCTCTCTCTCCCCCTCCATCTCTCATTCTCTCTCTCTCCCCCTCCATCTCTCATTCTCTCTCTCTCCCCCTCCATCTCTCATTCTCTCTCTCTCCCCCTCCATCTCTCATTCTCTCTCTCCCCCTAATCTCTCATTCTCTTTCTCCCCAATCTCTCATTCTCTCTCTTTCCCCAATCTCTCATTCTCTCTCCCCACAATCTCTCGTTCTCTCTCCCCACAATCTCTCGTTCTCTCTCTCCCCACAATCTCTCGTTCTCTCTCTCCCCACAATCTCTCGTTCTCTCTCTCCCCACAATCTCTCGTTCTCTCTCTCCCCACAATCTCTCGTTCTCTCTCTCCCCACAATCTCTCGTTCTCTCTCTCCCCACAATCTCTCGTTCTCTCTCTCCCCACAATCTCTCGTTCTCTCTCTCCCCACAATCTCTCGTTCTCTCTCTCCCCACAATCTCTCGTTCTCTCTCTCCCCACAATCTCTCGTTCTCTCTCTCCCCACAATCTCTCGTTCTCTCTCTCCCCACAATCTCTCGTTCTCTCTCTCCCCACAATCTCTCGTTCTCTCTCTCCCCACAATCTCTCGTTCTCTCTCTCCCCACAATCTCTCGTTCTCTCTCTCCCCACAATCTCTCGTTCTCTCTCTCCCCACAATCTCTCGTTCTCTCTCTCCCCACAATCTCTCCCCATCTTTTTTCTCAATCTGCCTCTCTCCCTCACTCTCTTTCCCTCTCTACCGCTCTCTCCATCCCTCCCTCTACCTCCGCACCCCCCTCGCCATTCTCCTTCCCCGCCACACCTCCCACCCCCTCCCCACCCCACCCCACCCTCGCACACCCTCCCCCCGAATGAACACCGTGGTCTGGGAGACCCATGCAGCACTTTCCAGAGAATACCATGAACCTCGGAGAGAGGGAGAGAGAGAGAGAGAGAGAGAGCGACCACCCCCACCCCCGAAGGCAGGCAGCCCCCACTGAGAAAAGCGAGGCGCCAGACAGAGAGAAACGAGGTCTCACCCCAAATCCGTAAGCTCTTTCGGATGGGCGGAGATGCTCAAAAGGGCAAACCCCCTTCACAACGACGATCGGTACACACAAACCCTCCCCTCCCCACCGAAACATCTCCAAAAAAAGCCACAGCCAGACCGACAAAAAAAATCCCAACCATGAACTGGGATCATTTTCAATGAATCACCTCGTCAGATATCAAGCTGTGCCCTTTCTTTAATAAAAAAACACACAACACAAATAACAAGGACAGTACGAACAGAGCGGTTTAAATCTAGATCTAGAAAATTAGCAAGTTTTTTTAAAAAAATCCAACTTTCATGGCTCCGTCTAAATATAGCCCCCCATCTCCCATTCTGCATGTCTGTCTCAGGCATTGGGCATTATGTAAATGCATCCAAAAAGAGGGGGTACGGACAGGGAGTAGTTTAACAAATGCAAGGAAATTCTCTCCTAATGATTCCTCCCAAAACACTAGCAGGGAAAAGGCAGACACATCAAAACCATTTTAATCTGTAAAACTTCATAGCCCTGTTTCCTCTCCAACACACACACACACCCAACTTTAAATATTTAAATATATACTCCGTTTATATATATATATATATGTATAAATAGATAGATAGAGAGAGAGAGAGAGAGAGAGGGAGGGAGGGAGGGAGAGAATATGCAGCATATTCATTCAATATTAATATTCAGACATAACAGAAATTAATACATTTCTTTCGAAATAGACTAGTTAAAACAGAAAAGTCCAGCTTTGCAAGATTGCAAACATCCCCTCCCCTCTCCCAAAATACAATGGCAAGATTTTAAACTTATTCACACAGGGGGAGTGGAGGAGGATATTAGACAGGAGATTTAAACACTCCTACTTGTCTCATTCTCTCTCTCCCCTTCTGCCTTTCTCTCTCTCTCTCTCTCTCTCCCACTTTAAAATAACACACACACACACACACACACACACACAAAAGCCTTTTTTCCCCCCACCCCCCCTTCGACTTTGTACTCACTGAATATTGCTGCTGTTCCAATGCACTGAGTGTCTGTTGCAGAGAATTGTTCCAGACAGTGTGAGCAGAAAACAGCTTAAAGTCAGGAGTCCACACATCACAGACATGGTGGCTTTAAATTCTCCAGTATATAAAAATAAAAAGATGAATAATTCTCTCTTGGCTGAATATTTTAAAATAAAATAAAATAAAATGCAGTGCACAATGTAGGTTTAGGCTCAGGTAGAGCTGAGACACACACACAGAGACACAGAGAGAGATCAGCTCCTGGTAATGTCACAGATGAAACATTGTGGGCAAGGTTGCTGGAGCCCCGGGATGCTGGTTACAGGAGGGGCGCGTCCCCGCCTCTTGCGCGCTCCCACGCTCCACGCCCCCCCCGCGAGGCGCGGGCACGGCTCCTCCTGCGCGCTCCAGCAGGCACAAGGGGAATGAATCATGTCCCTTTCATTCAGACACACAATAAAACAATTGAACTCTCCCCTGCACTAAGTGCTACTCTGTGCATTGCATCCTCTTCTGTCCCAGCAGCAGACAAAGGGCTGCTTCACTCCAAGGGCTTGCATTGCTGTAGCGCCTGTCACCCACTTCAGGCGACATTCTCCCCCCACCCTCACCCCCCCCCCACCACCCACCCACCCCACCCACCCAAGTGCTTTTACAGCCAACGAATCTCTTTCATTCCTTTGCCGGAAGCCGTCATGGCGGACGGAGGTCCCGGCCAGCCCATTTGCGCGCGGGTGGAGATCCCGCCGCGGAAGCCTGGGAAATAGGAGCCGGGAGCGGCTCCATCGAGCCCGCTCCGCCATTCGGCGCTGCGGTAATCTGTGGGGTGCGATACGCCTTTAAGGGACCGTGAGCAGACCGACCGTGGGGCCGCGAGACCCGATAGCTGTGCATCTACCAGGTCGATGTTAGTCTAAGAGTAGGGTCTGGTTGGAGAAGCACGCGTCGTGTCGCTGCTCTGTTGTCCGTGTGAATAAATAGCACTTGCTTCATTTCACACTGGTCTCTGCGTCTGCCGTATATTGTTATCGACTCACCTGCCGACAGGTAAGCGTGCAGCCGGTTCACCGGCAAAGCGACCTCACGGTCTACTGGCGACGAGGCAAAATATGACCAGTCGACGACACCGAGGAAAGCCGTAAAAACGCAACTGTGCCAAAGTGCTGGCCGAGTGTTAAGTGCATTACAATTGTAAACCTTCAACATCATCGTCAAAACGATCGCCTTCCTCTACGCCACAATTTGGCCGTATCGGACTGTTTGATCAGACCATCTGGTCACATTATATTGTGTTCTTCTTTATGGCCAACGACATATCGGGGGAGGAGAAGAGGCGAGCGATCCTCTTATCGACATGTGGCAGTAAAACGTACGGCCTAATCCGTAGCCTATCGGCACCCAACGCCCCAGATTCCAAGGGCTTTGACGAGCCGGTGAATCTTGTGAAAAGCCGAAATCCTCGGTAACAAGGCAGCGTTTTAAATTTAATTCGAGGTGTCGCGTCCCTTGGGGGACAGTCACTCGCTGTGTAGCAGCCTTGAAACAACTGACGGAGCAACTGAGAGTTCAGGATGTCGATTAGCGACATGTTAAAGAGACCGATTAGTGTGTGAGATTAACAAAGACGCCTTTCGAGAAAGGTTGTTGTCAGGAATGAACTTAAGGCTTCAGCAAGGGGCTGGAGTTGGCGCTCGCGATGGAGACGCAGTCAGGGGCTCAGAATCAACCAAGGGGGCACAAGATGGTGCCGACCTTCACGTCGGGAGTTAGGCACCCGGTTAGAAAGGACGCGGAAGTGCCGGGATCTCTGGAAAGGCGGGGAAACATCCGCCATTTACAGACCGGCAAAAAGCAACGACTTAACGGATAAAAGCCACATTGCTCACAGCAGAATCGGAACCAGGCAGCCCACGAACGGACGGCAATTTAAAAGAATCAAGTGTTTCCGACTGCCATCGCGATGGGCACCTCGTGCGATATTGTAAAGACAGGTTGAGGCAAAATTTCAAACCAAAAGGCCAAAGTGGTGAAATTGACCTAATGGAGGAGCCAAGAGGAACCAAGCCAGATATTTACTCGCCGCACAATTTAAACATGGGTAAAACAGAGCCAATCAGCGACAGCAGAAGCCAACAGAAAACCCATTCGAATGGAGGTGGAGACAGGGACATCCACGACAGCCAATAGGGGGAACAAGTTTAAGGATCTGAATGGGGGAGACCACTCACTAAGGTTGGAAAACTTAGATGCCGGACTAAAGACGTAAACTGGTGTAAACATATGGGTAAGAGGTGTATGCAAGGCTCCAGTACTGTATGGAAATCGGTCTGTTAATTTACCCCTGGTAGTGGTAGCAGGGAAGGGTCCATGTCTACTTGGCCAGAACTGGCTTGGGGTGGACCGAGTTTTTCCAACTCCGACTGAAAGACTTGCAAGGATGATTATGGAGATCTGCCCCTGTGTCTGGGGAAGAGCTCGGGAAGACCCAGAGGCTGCAAGTTAAGATCCGCGTGGATCCCTGGGCAACCCCCGGGGGGGCTTAAAGGCCAGGCCAGTGCCCTTTGAGAAGAAGTTGATATCGGATTAGACAGGTCGGAATGGGGGAGTCTTACAACCCGTGCGCTTTTCCAAATGGGCAGCACCCACGGCTCCAGTACTAAAGACTGACCAGAGCGTGTGAACATGCGGGGATTATAAACTGACCGTTAACAAAGTGGCCAGACCAGACAGGTATCCTGTACTGAGAACTGATGAATCATACTCCAAGCTGAGACTACGATCGGCGCAGGCTTGAAGGGCCGAAGGGCCTGTTCCTGTGCTGAATTCTCTTTGTTCTGACAGGGGGAACCACATATACGAAGCTCGGCATGAGACACTCTTCCCAGCAAGTCGAGCTAGAAAAGGCCCCTCGGGGTTTTGTGACTATAAACCCATATTGGGGTCGACACCAATATACCTGGTTACCCTTCGGAGTCTCATCAGCTTGTGCCATTTTCCAATGGACAATGGGAAATTTACTCCATGCTTTGCCCCATGTTGCGGTTTCACTTGATGATGTCCTAGAACACGAGTGACTCATGAAGAACACGGGGCTGACCTGGAAGAGGTGCTGAAGTGTTTCCCACAAGCCGGAGTACGTTTGAAAAGAGAAAAATGTGTCTTCCAAGCAAAAGGAAGAGGTTTACCTGGGTCACAGGGTCGACTCGCAGGGCCTCCACCCAGTAGAAGATCAGGCGAGAGCTATTCGTGAGGCACCAGCACCGAGAAACACCACAGAACTCAAGTCCTTCTTGGGAAGGATTAACTATTATGGCCATTTTCTCCCAAATTTATCGACAGTACTGGTTCCATTATACAGGTTACTCAAGATAAACCACTCGTGGACTTGGCAAGCCTCACAACAACAGCCTTTTACACAGTAAAGCAGCTACTACATTCGTCGGTCTTGTTGGTACATTTTGACTCAAAGAAAGGATTAACTTTAACCCGCGATGCATCCCCTTATGGAACAGGGGCATCACTCTCCCACTGGACAGCGGATGGCTCAAACAGCCCATTGGTTATGTCTCAAGAACACTCAGTGCTGCAGTACTGACAAATAGAGGCAGAAGGCTTATCCATCCTATTTGGCGTTAAGAAGTTCCATCCGTGGTTGCCACTTCACCATCGTATCTGACCACAAGCCACTACTAGGCTTGTTTGGGGAAGACAAGGAAATACCCCCCCAATTGCCTCGGCACACATCCAAAGGTGGGCACTGGTTCCGGCTGCTTACGAATATACTTCATCCACCAGCCAGGAAGTTAGATGGCCAATGCCGACTCACTGAGCCGATTATCCGTCAAGGACAGCAATGTGCATGTCCCCATCCCTCAGGAACTGGTCTCGTTATTAAACTTCCTGGATTCGTCCCCAGTGAATGCCAAACAGATCAGGGAATGGAGAGACCGTGATCCTGTTTAGTCTCATGTCAGGGAACAAGTCTTGCAGGGATGGTCCATCGAGCCAAAGTCGGACGAAATGGAGCCCCATTTTAACAGGAGGTACAAACTCACCTGCCAGGGTGGGATCTTGCTGTGGGGAGCGAGAGTCATTGTGTCTCCCAGAGGAAGACAACCATTATTGATAGAATTACATAGCGCTCACCCCAGCATCTCTAGAATGAACATGTTGGAGCGCAGCTACTTATGATGGCCAGGGATGGGCACTGAGATCGAAAACCTGGTCAAGAGTTGCATGCAGCGCCAACAGGTACAGAAATTGCCCTCTTCGGCTCCCTGGCATCCCTGGGAATGGCCAGAAAGGACATGGGTCCCCCTCCACGTTGACTACGTGGGGCCCTTTTTTGGGCACAATGTTCCTCTTACTTATCGACACTGACCCCAAATGAATACGAAGTGAGATTGCCCACACCCGCTGCCACCATAGACAGATAGATTCAGAGTTTTGCGATTCTCGGTTTACCAGAGATAATAGTAGTGTCTGATAATGGAATGGCATTCACCAGTGGGGAATTCCAAAGATTTACAACTCTCAACGCCATAACACATGTTAAGTCCTCGCCAGACCACCCTGCAGCCAATGGTTTGGCCAAGAGGGCAGTCCAGACCATCAAGGCCGGATTGAAAAAAACAAGATGGAGTCTCCATATCAGCTAAATTATCCCGCTTCCTACTCAGCTATAGGACTACGCCAACATACAATCACCAGTGTTGCCCTACAGAGTTATCGATGGAGAGATGCCTCTGGACATGTTTGAGTCTCACAGGCCCGAATTTAGTGGGGGAGGGTAGACAGAAGCCAGGAGGCCCAGAATGGACTCGATGAGCACAGCCGTGAAAGGAACTTCACTGTAGGAGAAGCAGTTTTTGCAAAGAGCTTTGGAGATGGGCCCAAATGGCTCTCAGGTGAAGTCAGGGCAGTGACAGGGTCCCTGCCCAGTCAAAGGTCAGATAATCAGGAGACATGTAGATCACCTCAGGAAACAGATCCACGAGAGCAGGTCCGCCAAACATTCCCGCTGGAGCCTATACCACGGGTGGGAGGAGCTCCCCTTGCTTTGGAAGTACCTGTGGGTCCCGTTGAGCCTGAGAGAGTCCAAGAGGCAAATTTACAGGTTCCCACTGGGGAGCCCAGTGGACAGATCACTCCCGAGAGGGAGGCTTCAGGTAAACCGGCCGAAATCGTAAAATTACAGCAAGCCGACACGTTTAAAAAAACCCCCTCAGAGAGACTGAATTTGTAAATAGTTCATTTTTGTAAATAGTTAATAATATTTTAAAATGTGCCTTCAAACAAAGGGGGAGGGATGTGGTAATCTGAGGTGTGATACACCTTTAAGAGACCGTGAGCAGATTGACCATGTGACTTTGAGACCCAATAGCTGTGCAGCGCGGGGTTACGATGTTAATGTTAGTCTAGAGTAGGGTCTGGTTGGAGAAGCACATGTCATGTCGCTGCTCTGTTGTCCGTGTGAATAAATAGCAAGTGCTTCATTTCACACTGGTCTCTGCGTCTGCCGAATATTGTTATCGACTCACCTGCCGACAGGTAAGCATGGAGCCGGTTCACCAGCAAAGCGACCCCGCAGTAAAACATTACCAGTGTGATCATGGCTGACCCTCTATCTCAATACCGTACTCCCGCTCTCTCCCCATACCACTTGCTGCCTTTAGAGTCTAGAAATCTCTATTTCCTTCTTAAATATATTCAGTGACACAGGTTCACCACCCTCTGAGTGAAGAAGTTTCTCTTCATCTCAGTCCTAAATGGTCTACCCCGTATCCTGAGACTGTGACCCCTTGTTCTAGACCCCCCAACCCCCAGCCCAGAGGAAACATCATCCCTGCATCCAGTCTGTCCATCCCTGTCAGAATTTTATATGTTTCAATCAGATCCTCTCTCATTCTTCTAAACTCCAGTGAATACAGACCTAATCGGCCCAATCTCTCCTCATTGTTCCAGTGACCCAGATCTCGTCGCCCTTGTGGTGAAGCCTGTTGAGAATATTTGGATTTGTTTTGAGATGGATCGAATTGAAAAGTGAGGAAATCATGTTTCATTCTTTCACAGGATGTGGGCATCTCTGGCGAGACCAGCATTGGTTGCCTGAACTGTCCCTAATTACCCCTGGAACTGAGGGTCTCGCTCAGACGTTTCAGGGGGGAGCAGTTTAAGAGTCGACCACGGGGCTGTTGGTGTCTGGAGTCACATGTAGGCCAGACCGGGTAAGGAGGGCAGATTTCCCTCCCCTAAAGGGGGCATTAGTGACCCAGATGGGGTTTTTATGACAATCGATGATGGTCGTCATGGTCACCGTCACTGAGACTCGCTTTATATTCCCAGATTTATTAATCGAATTTAAATTTCACCAGCTGCCCGGGGTGGGATTTGAACCCTTGTCCCCAGCGGATTAGTCTCTAGATTGCTAGCTCAGGAACATGACCGCTACACCACGGTCTCCCAATGCTAAACCTCTATTGGTTAAATAGACCACACTGTGTGCAGTTCTGGCCGCCATGTTATGAGCCTATATGTTGGTGCAGTGGTAATGCCAATGGATTGGTAATGTAGAGACCCACTGACAGTGCGGCGCTCCCTCAGTACTGACCCTCCGACAGTGCGGCGCTCCCTCAGTACTGACCCTCCGACAGTGCGGCGCTCCCTCAGTACTGACCCTCCGACAGTGCGGCGCTCCCTCAGTACTGACCCTCCGACAGTGCGGCGCTCCCTCAGTACTGACCCTCCGACAGTGCGGCGCTCCCTCAGTACTGACCCTCCGACAGTGCGGCGCTCCCTCAGTACTGACCCTCCGACAGTGCGGCGCTCCCTCAGTACTGACCCTCCGACAGTGCAGCACTCTCCCTGCACTGACACAGGAGTTACAGACTGGAATCTAATCGAGGGGTTCGGGTGGTTTATATATAGAATAACAGATACCCGGGAGTGAGTTACAGACTGGAATCTAATCGAGGGGTTCGGGGGTTTATATATAGAATAACAGATACCCGGGAGTGAGTTACAGACTGGAATCTAATCGAGGGGTTCGGGGGTTTATATATAGAATAACAGATACCCGGGAGTGAGTTACAGACTGGAATCTAATCGAGGGGTTCGGGGTGGTTTATATAGAATAATAGATACCCAGGAGTGAGTTACAGACTGGAATCTAATCGAGGGGTTCGGGGTGGTTTATATATAGAATAACAGATACCCGGGAGTGAGTTACAGACTGGAATCTAATTGAGAGGTTCGGGTGGTTTATATATAGAATAACAGATACCAGAGAGTGAGTTACAGACTGGAATCTAATCGAGGGGTTCGGGGGGGTTTATATATAGAATAACAGATACCCGGGAGTGAGTTACATACTGGAATCTAATTGAGGGGCTCGGGTGGTTTATATATAGAATAACAGACACCCGGGAGTGAGTAACAGACTGGAATCTAATCGAGGGGTTCGGGTGGTTTATATATAGAATAACAGATACCAGAGAGTGAGTTACAGACTGGAATCTAATCGTGGGGTTTGGGGTGGTTTATATATAGAATAACAGATACCCGGGAGTGAGTTACAGACTGGAATCTAATCGAGGGGTTCGGGGTGGTTTATATAAAGAATAACAGAAACCCGGGAGTGAGTTACAGACTGGAATCTAATCGAGGGGTTCGGGGTGGTTTATATAAAGAATAACAGATACCCGGGAGTGAGTTACAGACTGGAATCTAATCGAGGGGTTTGGGGGGGTTTATATATAGAATAACCGATACCCGGGAGTGAGTTACAGACTGGAATCTAATCGAGGGGTTCGGGGTGGTTTATATATAGAATAACAGATACCCGGGAGTGAGTTACAGGCTGGAATCTAATCGAAGGGTTCGGGGTGGTTTATATATAGAATAACAGATACCCGGGAGTGAGTTACAGACTGGAATCTAATCGAGGGGTTCGGGGTGGTTTATATATAGAATAACAGATACCCGGGAGTGAGTTACAGACTGGAATCTAATCGAAGGGTTCGGGGTGGTTTATATATAGAATAACAGATACCCGGGAGTGAGTTACAGACTGGAATCTAATCGAGGGGTTCGGGGTGTTTATATATAGAATAACAGATACCCGGGAGTGAGTTACAGACTGGAATCTAATCGAGGGGTTCGGGGGGTTTCTGTGTCGACTAGTGGAGATTGGAAATGAGTTTTATTAATGGTGTAAGTCTTTTTTTGCTGCAATGTAGTTTTCTGGGAATCGTTGATGCTTCAGGTACGAGTCCCAGCAACAAACAGGAGCCTCTCCCCCGACGCTGTGTGGAAATGGGATTGCGCCTCGGGGTCCCCGGCTCACAGCTGCTCCCCGGGAGACCAGGCTCTGGTGGGAAAATCCTCGCGCCGCCTGGTAACCATGGCGGGTCGCCAAGGAGCTGACGCTCTGGGTGGAGCTCGTCCCTGGAGAGCGGGCGGTCATGTGGAAGGCTGCGGGCACGGTGCCAAGTGGTGCCACAGGAGCGGCAGAGCTGGTTCAGCCAAGGGGCCTGAGGGGCCTGAGGGGCACCTGCAGCTGGCGTTTGAGAGACTCTGGGACCTGTACCACCTGCTTCCCGTCATTGAACCTGTTTCACTGACTCTCAGGCACTGAAAGGGAGCTCAGAGGCCTAAGGATTAGGCTTGAAGAGGAGCCCCTTGCCCCTTCACCTTCGACCTGCACTTTAAACCAAAGGCCTTTTGATTCTGCAGCTAAGGGTCACTCAAGAGGCTTAAGCAGGTATTATCTGCTGGTTGGAGAATCTAAAACACGGGGGCCCAGTCCCAGGATAAGGGACCGATCATTTAGGACTGAGATGAGGAGAAATTTCTTCACCCAAAGGGTTGTGAATCTTTGGATTTCTCGACCCCAGAGGGTTGTGGGTGCTCCATTGTTGAATATATTTGAGGTTGGGATAGACAGATCTTTGTCCTGTTAGGGCTTTAAGGGATATGGGGAATGGGTGGCAAAGTGGAGTTGAATCCCAAGGTCAGCCATGATTGTACTGAATGGGGGAGCAGGATCGACGGGCTGAATGGCCTACTGCTTCTTCGATGTAAATCAGTTATTCAGCGGAGTAAGGATCACTCACTGTGTAACTGTACAGAGTCACTGTTTATTCAGGGTAAGGGTCACTCACTGTGTAACCGTACAGAGTCACTGTTTATTCAGGGTAAGGATCACTCACTGTGTAACTGTACAGAGTCACTGTTTATTCAGGGTAAGGATCACTCACTGTGTAACTGTACAGAGTCACTGTTTATTCAGGGTAAGGATCACTCACTGTGTAACTGTACAGAGTCACTGTTTATTCAGGGTAAGGATCAGTCACTGTGTAACTGTACAGAGTCACTGTTTATTCAGGGTAAGGATCACTCACTGTGTAACTGTACAGAGTCACTGTTTATTCAGGGTAAGGATCACTCACTGTGTAACTGTACAGAGTCACTGTTTATTCAGGGTAAGGATCACTCACTGTGTAACTGTACAGAGTCACTGTTTATTCAGGGTAAGGATCACTCACTGTGTAACTGTACAGAGCCACTGTTTATTCAGGGTAATGATCACTCCCTGTGTAACTGTACAGAGTCACTGTTTATTCAGGGTAAGGATCACTCACTGTGTAACTGTACAGAGTCACTGTTTATTCAGGGTAAGGATCACTCACTGTGTAACTGTACAGAGTCACTGTTTATTCAGGGTAAGGGTCACTCACTGTGTAACTGTACAGAGTCAGTGTTTATTCAGGGTAAGGGTCACTCACTGTGTAACTGTACAGAGTCACTGTTTATTCAGGGTAAGGATCACTCACTGTGTAACTGTACAGAGTCACTGTTTATTCAGGGTAAGGGTCACTCACTGTGTAACTGTACAGAGTCACTGTTTATTCAGGGTAAGAATCACTCACTGTGTAACTGTACAGAGTCACTGTTTATTCAGGGTAAGTATCACTCACTGTGTAACTGTACAGAGTCACTGTTTATTCAGGGTAAGGGTCACTCACTGTGTAACTGTACAGAGTCACTGTTTATTCAGGGTAAGGATCACTCACTGTGTAACTGTACAGAGTCACTGTTTATTCAGGGTAAGGGTCACTCACTGTGTAACTGTACAGAGTCACTGTTTATTCATGGTAAGGGTCACTCACTGTGTAACTGTACAGAGTTACTGTTTATTCAGGGTAAGGATCACTCACTGTGTAACTGTACAGAGTCACTGTTTATTCAGGGTAAGGATCACTCACTGTGTAACTGTACAGAGTCACTGTTTATTCAGGGTAAGGGTCACTCACTGTGTAACTGTACAGAGTCACTGTTTATTCAGGGTAAGGGTCACTCACTGTGTAACTGTACAGAGTCACTGTTTATTCAGGGTAAGGATCACTCACTGTGTAACTGTACAGAGTCACTGTTTATTCAGGGTAAGGATCACTCACTGTGTAACTGTACAGAGTCACTGTTTATTCAGGGTAAGGATCACTCACTGTGTAACTGTACAGAGTCACTGTTTATTCAGGGTAAGGATCACTCACTGTGTAACTGTACAGAGTCACTGTTTATTCAGGGTAAGGATCACTCACTGTGTAACTGAACAGAGTCACTCTTTAATCAGGGCTAGAGTTCTGGGGAGGGGATATAAAGGCCAACAAAGCAAAGGGTATGGCTGCCTTGCAGGACAACTACTTAGCTAATGATTCCCAGAGCGTGACAGGAAGGGACAGATGCACAAACATAGAAAAACTGCAGCAAATAGAGTCAAAGGCGGAAACATTGTAAAAAAGCAAAATTAATGGCTCTTTACTTAAATGCACATTGTATTTAGAACAAAATAAATGAATTAACAGTACAAATAAGGGTTAATTGGTTTGATCTTATAGCCATTACAGAGACCTGGTTACAAGGGGATGAAAACTGGAGAGTAAATATTCAGGGGTATGTGACTTTTCGAAGGACAGGCAGGAAAGAAAGGGGTGGTGGGGTAGCTTTGTTAGTACGAGATGGAATAAGCACAACAGCAAGAGAGGATCTTGGAGCCGAAGATGTGGAATCGATATGGGTGGAGGTATGAAATAACAAGGTGGGAGTAGTCTATAGACCCCCTAACAGTAACTATACTGGAGGACAAAGAATAAATCAGGAGATAATGAGGCCATGTAAAAAAGGCAATACATTAATCATGGGTGACTTTAATCTTCATGTCGATTGGGAAAATCAAATTGGCAGAGGTATTTACCAGCAAGAATTCATGGAGTGTATTCAGGGCAGCTTCCTAGAACAATATGTTGTGGATCCAACCAGGGATCAGGCTATTTTGGATCTGGTAATGTGTAATGAAGCAGGTTTAATAAGTGATGTCAGAGTAAAAGATCCCCTAAGAAACAGCGACCATAACATCGTACAATTTAGCATTCAGTTTGAGAGTGAGAAACTTGGGTCAGAAACAACAGTGCTAAACTTAAATAAGGGTCATTACAAAAGAATGAGGGCGGAGTTGGCTGGAGTGGACTGGGATAGGAGTTTAGCAGAAAGGCCGGTTGATGAACAATGGCAGACGTTTAAGAGAATAGTTCAAGGCTCACAACAAAGATATATCCCAGTGAGGAAGGAGGATTCTAGGCAGGGGATATACTGATATGGTTAACCAGAGAAGTTAAGGATAGTATCAAAGTGAAAGAAAAAACATACAATGTGGTAAAGATTAATGGTAAACCAGAGGATCGGGAAAGTTTTAAAAACTAACAAAAGATGACCAAAAAAATTTGAGGGGGAAGATACACTTTGAGGGTAAACTAACAAGTAATATAAAAATGGACAGTAAGAGCTTCTCTAAATATATAAAAAGGAAGAGAGAGACCAAAGTGAACATAGGCCCCTTACAGAATGAGGCTGGGGAAATAATAATGGGGAACCAGGAAATGGCAGAGGAGTTGAATAAATACTTTGCTTCAGTCTTCATGGTAGAAGACACTAATAGCATTCCAAAAATATTAAATAATCAAGCGGCGAAAGAGGGGGAAGAAATAAATACAATAAGTGTCACTGGAGAAAAAGTACTAGGGAAACTAATGGGACTAAAGCCTGATAAGTCCCCTGGAACTGATGGGTTGCATCCTAGGATATTAAAGGAAGTAGCTACAGAGATAGTGGATGCACTGGTAGTAATCTTCCAAGAATCCTTAGATTCTGGATAAGTGCCAGAGGATTGAAAACTGCCAATGTAACACCCTTATTCAAAAGGGGAGGGAGACAAGAAACAGGTAACTGTAGACCAGTTAGCTTAACATCTGTCACTGGGAAAATGTTAGAGTCTATTATAAAGGATGTAATAGCAGAGCATTTAGAAATACATAATCTAATCAAACAGAGTCAGCATGGCTTCATGAAGGGGGAATCATACCTGACAAATTTATTAGAATTCTTTGAGGAGGTAACAAGCAGGATAGATAAAGGGGAACCAGTAGATGTAATATATTTGGATTTCCAAAAGGCGTTTGATAAGGTACCACACACAAGGCTACTTAATAAGATAACAGCCCATGATGTTGGGGGTAGTATATTAGCATGGACTGAGGATTGACTCACTAATAAATGACATGGACATAGATTTAAGGTGAAAGGAGAAAACTATAGAGGAGATGTGCGGGGCAAGTTTTTTACGCAGAGGGTAGTGAGTGTCTGGAATTCGCTGCCAGAGGAGGTGGTGGAAGCAGGTACGATAGTGGTGTTTAAGAGGCAGCTTTACAAATACATGAATAGGATGGGAATAGAGGGATACGGACCCCGGAAGTGCAAAATGTTTTACTTTGACAGGTAATATGATCGGTGCAGGCTTGGAGGGCCGAAGGGCCTGTTCCTGTGCTGTACTTTTCTTTGTTCTTTGTTCTTGACAGAGAGTTGGGATAAGGGGGGCATTTTCAGGATGGCAACCTGTAACTAGTGGAGTGCCACAGGGATCAGTGCTGGGGCCACAATTATTTACAATATATATTAATGACTTGGATGAGGGAAGTGAATGTACTATCACCAAGTTTGTGGATGACACAAAAATAGGTGGGAAGGCAAGTGGTGAGGATGACACAAGGAGTCTACAGAGGGATAGAGACAGGTTAAGTGAGTGGGTAAAAAAGTGACAGATGTAATATAATGTGTGAAAATGTGAGTTTATGCAATTTGGCAGGAATAATAGAGGAGCTGAATATTATTTAAATGGAGAAAGGCTGCAGAAAGCTGCAGCACAGAGGGATTTGGGAGTCCTTGTGCATGAATCCCAAAAACCTAACATACAAGTTCAGCAGGTAATAGGGAAGGCAAATGGAATGTTGGCCTTTATTTCAAAGGGAATGGAGTATAAAAATAGGGACGTCTTGCTAAAACATTACAAGGCACCAGTTAGGCCAGTGAACAGTTTTTGTCCGCTTATCTAAGGAAAGATATACTGGCATTGGAGGCAGTCCAGAGAAGGTTCACTAGGTTGATCCCGGGTATGGAGGGATTTTGTTATGAGGAGAGGTTGAGTAGGTTGGGCCTGTACTCATTGGAGTTTAGAGGAATGAGGGGTGACCTTATTGAAACATAAGATTCTTCGCAGGCTTGACAGGGTAGATGCTGAGAGGTTGTTTCCCCTTGTGGGAGAGTCTAGGACCAGAGGGCATAATCTCAGGGGTTACCCATTTAAAACAGAGATGAGGAGGAATTTTTCTCTCAGAGGGTAGTCAACCTGTGGAATTCTTTACCACAGAGGGCTATAGAGGCTGGGTCATTGGTATATTCAAGACTGAGATAGACAGATTTTTAACCAGTGAGGGAATCAAGGGTTATGGGGAAAAGGCAGGAAAGTGGAGTTAAGGATTATCAGATCAGCCACGATCTCATTGAATGCCAGAGCAGACTCGATGGGCTGAATGGCCTACTTCTGCTCCTACATCTTATGGTTTTATGATCACTCACTGTGTAACTGCACAGAGACACTGTTTATTCAGCAGGGTAGATCTACACATGTCAGTGGTGGAGGGAGTGAATGTTTGTGGATGGGGTGCCAATCAAGCGGGGCTGCTTTGTCTTGGATGGTGTCGAGCTTCTTGAGTGTTGTGGGAGCTGCACTCATCCAGGCAATTGGGGAGTATTCCATCACACTCCTGACTTGTGCCTTGTAGATGGTGGACAAGCTTTGGGGAGTCAGGAGGTGAGTTACTCATTGCAGGATTCCCAGCCTCTGACCTGCTCTTGTAGCCGCAGTATTTATATGGCTGGTCCAGTTCAGTTTCTGGACAATATTAGCCCACAGGATGTTGATAGTGGGGGATTTAGTGATGGTAATGCCATTGAATGTCAAGGGGCAATGGTTAGATTCTCTCTTGTTGGAGATGGTCATTGCCTGACACTTGTGTGGCGCGAATGTTACTTGCCACTTGTCAGCCCAAGTCTGGATATTGTCCAGGTCTTGCTGCATTTGGACATGGACTGCTTCAGTATCTGAGGAGTCGTGAATGGTGCTGAACATTGTGCAATCATCAGCGAACATCCCCACTTCTGACCTTATGATGGAAGGAAGGTTATTGATGAAGCAGCTGAAGATGGTTGGGTCGAGGACACTACCCTGAGGGACTCCTGCAGTGATGTCCTGGAGCTGAGATGACTGACCTCCAACAACCACAACCATCTTCCTTTGTGCTAGGTATGACTCCAACCAGCGGAGAGTTTTCCCCCTGATTCCCATTGACTCCAGTTTTGCTAGGGCTCCTTGATGCCACACTGGGTCAAATGCTGCCTTGATATCAAGGGCAGTCACTCTCACCTCACCTTGGGAGTTCAGCTCTTTTGTCCATGTTTGAACCAAGGCTGTAATGAGGTCAGGAGCTGAGTGTCCCTGGCAGAACCCAAACTGGACATCAGTGAGCAGGTTATTGTTAAGCAAGTGCTGCTTGATAGCACTGTTGATGACCCCTTCCATTACTTTACTGATGATGGAGAGTAGACTGATGGGGCGCTAATTGGCCAGGTTGGATTTGTCCTGCTTTTTGTGTACAGGACATACCTGGGCAATTTTCCACATAGCCGGGTAGATGCCAGTGTTGTAGCTGTACTGGAACAGCTTGGCTAGGGATGCAGCAAGTTCTGGAGCACAAGTCTTCAGTACTATTGCCGGAATATTGTCAGGGCCCAAAGCCTTTGCAGTATCCAGTGCCTTCAGCCATTTCTTGACATCACATGGAGTGAATTGAATTGGCTGTGACTGGCATCTGTGATGCTGGGGACCTCCGGAGGAGGCCGAGATGGATCATCCACTCGGCACTTCTGGCTGAAGATTGTAGCAACTGCTTGAGCCTTATCTTTTGCACTGGGCTCCTCCATCATTGAGGATGGGGATATTTGTGGAGCCTCCTCCTCCAGCGAGTTGTTTAATTGTCCAACACCATTCACAACTGGAAGTGGCAGGACAGCAGAGCTTAGATCTGATCTGTTGGTTGTGGGGTCGCTTAGCCCTGTCTATCACTTGCTGCTTATGCTGTTTGGCACACAAGTAGTCCTGTGTTATAGCTTCACCAGGTTGACACCTCATTTTTAGGTGTGCCTGGTGCTGCTGCTGACATGCCCTCCTGCACTCTTCATTGAACCAGGGTTGATCCCCTGGCTTGATGGTAATGGTAGAGTGGGGGATATGCTGGGCCATGAGGCTACAGATTGTGTTCGAGTACAATTCTGCTGCTGCTGATGGCCCACAGCGCCTCATGGATACCCAGTCTTGAGTTGCTAGATCTGTTTGAAATCTATCCCTTTTAGCACGGTGATAGTGCCACACAACACGATGGAGGGTATCCTCAATGTGAAGACGGGACTTTGTCTCCACAATGACTGTGGGGTGGTCACTCCTACCGATACTGTCATGGACAGATGTATCTGTGGCAGGCAGGTTGGTGAGGATGGGGTCAAGTATGTTTTTCCCTCTTGTTGGTTCCCTCACCACCTGCCGCAGACCCAGTCTAGCAGCTATGTCCTTTAGGACTCGGCCAGCTCGGTCAGTAGTGGTGCTATCGAGACACTCTTGGTGATGGACATTGAAGTCCCCCCACCCAGAGTACATTCTGCACCCTTCCCACCCTCAGTGCTTCCTCCAAGTGGTGTTCAACATGGAGGAGCACGGATTCCTCAGCTGAGGGAGGGGAGGGAGGTTGGGGAGCAGTGGGGTGCAGCACACGGTGATCCTGCTGGTGGGACAGGACATACCCAGGGATGGTGATGGTGGTGTCTGGGACATTATCTGTAAGATATGATTCTGTGAGGATGACTATGTCGGGCTGTTGCTTGACTAGTCTGTGAGACGCTCTCCCAATTCTGGCACTAGCCCCCAGATGTTAGTAAGGAGGACTTGGCAGTGTTGACAGGGCTGAGTTTGCCGTTGTTGTTTCCGGTGCCTAGGTCAATACCGGGTGGTCCGTCCGGTTTCATTCCTTTTACAAAATTATGAATTCGGAGCAGGAAGAGGCCACTCGGCCCCTCGAGCCTGCTCTGCCATTCAGTAAGATCAGGGCTGATCTGACAGTAACCTCAACCCCACATTCCCACCCACCCCCGATAACCTTTCACCCCCTTGTTAATCAGAAATCTATCTCGCTCGGCCTTAAAAATACTCAAAGACTCTGCTCCCACCGCCTTTTGAGGAAGAGAGTTCCAAAGACTCACGACCGTCTAACAGAAAAAATTTCACCTCTTCTCTGTTTAAATGAGCGACCCCCTTATTTTTAAACAGTGACCCCTAGTTCTAGATTCTCCCACAAGAGGAAACATCCCCTCCACATCCACCCTGTCAAGACCCCTCAGGATCTTAAAGGTTTCAATTAAGTTGCCTCTCACTCTTCTAAACTCCAGTGGATACAAGACCAGCCTGTCCAACCTTTCCTCATAAGACAACCCACCCATTCCTGGTATTAGTCTGGTAAACCTTCTCTGAACGGCTTCCAACGCATTTACATCCTTCCTTAAAATAAGGAGACCAATACTGTACACAATACTCCAGATGTGGTCTCACCAGTGCCCTGTACAACTGAAGCATAACCTCCCTACTCTTGTAATCAATTCCCCCTCACAATAAGTGATAACACTCTATTAGCTTTCCTCATTACTCGCTGTACCTGCAGACTAACCTTTTGTGATTCATGCACTAGGACACCCAGATCCCTCAGCATCTCAGAGCTCTGCAATCTCTCCATTTAGATAATATGTACTTTACTCTTCCTGGCAAAATGGACAATTTCACATTTTCCCACATTACACTCCATTTTCCAGATCTTATCCCACTCACTGAACCTATCTTTGTCTCTTTGTAGTCACCTTACATCCACTTCACAATTTATTGTCCTACCTGTCTTTGTGTCATCAGCAAATTTAGCAATCATTCCTTCGGCCCCTTCATTCAAGCCATTTATATAAATTCTAAAACGTTGAGGCCCCAGGGCTGACCCCTGTGACATGTCAATCATCACATCCTACCAACCTGAAAATGACTCATTTATGCCAACTCCCTGCTAGCCAGCCAATCTTCTATCCATGCCAGCACGTTACCCCATAGACCATGAGCTTTTATTTTCCACAATAACCTTTGATGTGGCCCTTTATCAAACGCCTTCTGGAAATCTAAATACAGTACATCCACCGGTTCCCCTTTATCCACAGCACATGTGACTCCTTCAAAGAACACCAATAAATTGGTTAAGCATGATTTCCCCTTTCACAAAACCATGTAGACTCTGCCTGATTGTCTTGGATTTTTCTAAGTGCCCTACTATAGTACCTTTAATAACAACATCTAACATTTTCCCTATGACACATGTTAGGCTAACTGGCCTATAGTTTCCCCCTTTCTGTCTTACATTTGCCATTTCCCAATCTCATGGAACCTCCCCCGAATCTAGGGAATTTTGGAAAATTGAAACCAATGCATCAACTATCTCACTGGACACTTCTTCCAAAACCCCCTAGGGTGAAATCCAACTGGACCTGGGGATTTCATTGGCTTTGAGCAGTTTGATACAACTGAGGGTCTCGCTCGGCCATTTCAGGGGGGGTGCAGTTAAGAGTCAACCACGTGGCTGTGGGTCTGGACTCACGTGTAGGCCAGACCGGGTAAGGACGGCAGATTTCCCTCCCTAAAGGGGATTAGGGAATTAGACAATCGACAATGGTTTCATGGTCATCATTAGACTTTTAATTCCAGATTTTTATTGAATTCAAATCCCATCACCTGCTGTGGCGGGTTTCGAACCTGGATCCCCAGAGCATCGCCTTGGGTCTCTGGATTACCATCGTTACGGCCGGTCCCCCATTGAGTTCCGCCAATTTTCTAGGACCCTGAACGAGTTTCCCCCCCCGAATTGTTAGCTTCCCGAACGGGATCCCAATTCGGTGACGCTCCCGGGATGAGGAGGGATGAACTGGCTCCCCTTCTTTATTCAACCCCCTCGGTTGGTCACAACAAGGTTAATTTATAAAGGATCCCTTCCCTCGTGGATACCTTTTCCCAGTCCAGGTGGTTTGATGCCTTAGAAGGAGCCAATTCAACCAGACCTTCCTGAGTCGAAGAAAGAGTGAGTTTATTCGTTACTAAAAACCCGAGGCAAAAAGTAATAGAAACGCAGCACATGGACAGACAGATCAGAAATGAGAAGCTGAGCCCAAATAAAAGTTTAAAAAAAAATATACGAATCAGTCTTTGGCTTGTCTGTGAGGAGTAGATGGCGAAACGTTACGGCTGTTAAGGTGGGTGACTCCGGTAGAGCTGACTTTGGCAGTTGAGCAGGTGGTTTGGGGACACTTGGTTCTGCAGGTTAACTGAAAGGAGTCGGCCTGTTTCCATTTTAACTGTGGCTTTGAGAGAGAGTGGACACTTCTGCACACTGCAGGGATGCCCTAGTTGATGTTCCTCATCTGTGACCAGCACGGCACATGCTGGCACAACAGAACTAACACACGCAATCAGGTTTGTGGCTGGCTTTTTAACCCATTTCCTTCTGTATGCCTGGAAAGAAAATAAAACAAACATTTGTTTTGCCCAGAACCTGCTTTCCTTTAATACAGAGCATTTCCACATTCCGAAAAGCAGCTCCACAGGAGATGGTTTCTGCTGATATGTGGGAGTAGAACTCCATGGTGTCCGCAAACAGAGGAGATTAAAGTTCAGTCTTTTGCACTGCATCTTCTACTTTCAAGTGTCGCTGTTTGAAGGAGAGTTGACAGCTCTTCAGGTACATTTCATGTTTTCTCTCTCGACTAGACATTCAAGTGCAGACAACATAGGAATTTCCAACAAGTTGTTTCTGGATGTTCTCAGCCAAATTATCCCGATGGGTCCCTTTTCGAAAAACACATGGTGTCCTCAAAAAGTTGAATATGTCCTAAAGTAATGCAGGCAATGAAACGCTGAGACCACATTCGTCGAGTGATAAAAACGCTACTCCATTGCTACAACATTACAGAGTCACGGTATGTACAGCAGGGAAAGGATCACTCAGTGTATAGCTGTACAGAGACACTGTCCAATCAGGGTATGAATCACTCGTTATGTGACTGGACAAAGACAATGTTTATTGAGGTTAAGAATCACTCACTGTGTAACTGTACAGAGTCACTGTTTATTCAGGGTAAGGATCATTCACTGTGTAACTGTACAGAGTCAATGTTTATACAGTGTAAGGATCATTCATATGTCACTGTACAGAGTCACTGTTTATTCAGGGTAAGGATAATTCATATGTCACTGTACAGAGTCACTGTTTATTCAGGGTAGGGATCACTCACTGTGTAACTGTACAGAGTCACTGTTTATTAAGGGTAAGGATCACTCACTGTGTGACTGTACAGAGTTATTGTTCATTCAGCGTAAGGATCACTCACTGTGTAACTGTACAGAGTCACTGTTCATTCAGGGTTAGGCCTATTCACTGTGTAACTGTACAGAGTCACTGTTTATTCACGGTTAGATCCACTCACTGTTTAAATGTACATAGTCAATGTTTATTCAGTGTAAGGATTTTACACTGTGCAACTATACGTGTTGACAGTTTATACAGTGTAAGGATCAATCACTATGTAAATTTTCAGAGTCACTGTTTATTCAGGGTAAGGATCACTCACTGTGTAACTGTACAGAGTCACTGTTTATTCAGGGTAAGGATCACTCACTGTGTAACTGTACAGAGTCACTGTTTATTCAGGGTAAGGGTCACTCACTGTGTAACTGTACAGAATCACTGTTTATTCAGGGTAAGGATCACTCAGTGTGTAACTGTACAGAGTCACTGTTTATTCAGGGTAAGGGTCACTCACTGTGTAACTGTACAGAGTCACTGTTTATTCAGGGTAAGGATCACTCACTGTGTAACTGTACAGAGTCACTGTTTATTCAGGGTAAGGATCACTCACCGTGTAACTGTACAGAGTCACTGTTTATTCAGGGTAATGGTCACTCACTGTGTAACTGTACAGAGTCACTGTTTATTCAGGGTAAAGATCACTGACTGTGTAACTGTACAGAGTCACTGTTTATTAAGGGTAAGGATCACTCACTGTGTAACTGTACAGAGTCACTGTTTATTCAGGGTAAGGATCACTCACTGTGTAACTGTACAGAGTCACTGTTTATTCAGGGAAAGGATCACTCACTGTGTAACTGTACAGACTCAGTGTTTATTCAGGGTAAGGATCACTCACTGTGTAACTGTACAGAGTCACTGTTTATTCAGGGTAATGGTCACTCACCGTGTAACTGTACAGAGTCATTGTGTATTCAGGGTAAGGATCAGTCACTGTGTAACTGTACAGAGTCACTGTTTATTCAGGGTAAGGATCACTCACTGTGTAACTGTACAGAGTCACTGTTTATTCAGGAATAGGACCACTCACTGTGTAAATATGCAGAGTCACTGTTTATTCTGTGTAAGGATTACTCACTGTGTAACTGTACAGAGTCACTGTTTATTCAGGGTAAGGGTCACTCACTGTGTAACTGTACAGAGTCACTGTTTATTCAGGGTAAGGATCACTCACTGTGTAACTGTACAGAGTCACTGTTTATTCAGTGTAAGGGTCACTCACTGTGTAACTGTACAGACTCAGTGTTTATTCAGGGTAAGAATCACTCACTGTGTAACTGTACAGAGTCACTGTTTATTCAGGAATAGGACCACTCACTGTGTAAATGTACAGAGTCACTGTTTATTCAGGGTAAGGGTCACTCACTGTGTAACTGTACAGAGTCACTGTTTATTCAGAGTAAGGGTCACTCACTGTGTTACTGTACAGAGTCACTGTTTATTCAGGGTAAGGATCACTCACTGTGTAACTGTACAGAGTCACTGTTTATTCAGGGTGAGGGTCACTCACTGTGTAACTGTACAGAGTCACTGTTTATTCAATGTAAGGATCACTCACTGTTTAACTGTATGGAGTCACTGCTTATTCAGGGTAAGGTTCATTCACTGTGTAATTGTAGAGAGTCACTGTTTTTTCAGGGTGAGGGTCACTCCCTGTGTAATGTACAGAGTCACTGTTTATTCAGGGTAAGGTCACTCACTGTGTAACTGTACAGAGTCACTGTTTATTCAGGGTAAGGATCACTCACTGTGTAACTGTACAGATTCACTGTTTATTCAGGGTAAGGGTCATTCACTGTCTAACTGTACAGAGTCACTATTTATTCGGGCTAAGGTTCACTCACTGTGTAACTGTACAGAGTCACTGTTTATTCAGCTTAAGGTTCACTCACTGTGTAACTGTACAGAGATACTGTTTATTCAGGGTAAGGGTCACTCCCTGTGTAATGTACAGAGTCACTGTCTATTCAGGGTAAGGATCACTCACTGTGTAACTGTACAGAATCATTGTCTATTCAGGGTAAGGATCACTCACTTTGTAACTGTACAGAATCACTGTTTATTCAGGGTAAGGATCATTCACTGTGTAACTGTACAAAGGCACTGTTTATTCAGAGTAAGGATCACTCACTGTTTAACTGTACAGAATCACTGTTTATTCAGGGGAAGGATCACTCACTGTGTAACTGTCCAGAATCACTGTTTATTCAGGGTAAGGATCACTCACTGTTTAATGTACAGAGTCGCTGTTTATTCAGGGGAAGGATCACTCACTGTGTAACTGTACAGAGTCACTGTTTATTCAGGGTAAAGGTCACTCAATTTGTAATTGTGCAGAGTCACTGTTTATTCAGGGTGAGGATCACTCACTGTGTAACTGTACAGAGTCACTGTTTATTCAGGGTAAGGATCACTCACTGTGTAACTGTACAGAGTTACTGTCTATTCAGGGAAAGGATCACTCACTTTGAATCTGTACAGAGTCACTGTTTATTCAGGGTAAGGATCACTCACTGTGTAACTGTACAGAGTCACTGTTTATTCAGGGTAAAGATCACTCACTGTGAATCTGTACAGAGTCACTGTTTATTCACGGTAAGGATCACCCACTGTGTAACTGTACAGAGTCACTGTTTATTCAGGGTAAGGATCACTCACTGTGAAACTGTACAGAGTTACTGATTATTCAGAGTAAGGGTCACTCACTATGTAACTGTACCGAGTCACTGTTTATTCAGGGTATGGATCACTCACTGTGTAACTGTACAGAGTCACTGTTTATTCAGGGTAAGATTCACTCACTGTGTAACTGTACAGAGTCACTGTTTATTCGGGGTGAGGATCAATCACTGTGTAAATGTACACAGGCACTGTTTATTCAGGGTGAGGATCACTCACTTTGTAACTGTACAGATGCACTGTTTATTCAGGGTGAAGATCAGTCACTGTGTAACTGTACAGAGTCACTGTTAATTCAGTGTAAGGGTCACTCACTGTGTAACTGTACAGAGTCACTGTTTATTCAGGGTTAGGGTCACTCACTGGGTAACTTACAGAGTCACTGTTTATTCAGGGTAATGGTCACTCACCGTGTAACTGTACAGAGTCATTGTGTATTCAGGGTAACGATCAGTCACTGTGTAACTGTACAGAGTCACTGTTTATTCAGGGTAAGGATCACTCACTGTGTAACTGTACAGAGTCACTGTTTATTCAGGAATAGGACCACTCACTGTGTAAATATGCAGAGTCACTGTTTATTCTGTGTAAGGATTACTCACTGTGTAACTGTACAGAGTCACTGTTTATTCAGGGTAAGGGTCACTCACTGTGTAACTGTACAGAGTGACTGTTTATTCAGGGTAAGGGTCACTCACTGTGTAACTGTACAGAGTCACTGTTTATTCAGGGTAAGGATCACTCACTGTGTAACTGTACAGAGTCACTGTTTATTCAGGCTAAGGATCACTCACTGTGTAACTGTACAGAGTCACCGTTTATTCAAGGTAAGGAACACTCACTGTGTAACTGTACAGAGTCACTGTTTATTCAGGGTAAAGATCACTGACTGTGTAACTGTACAGAGTCACTGTTTATTCAGGGTGAGGATCAGTCATTGTGTAACTGTACAGAGTCACTGTTTATTCAGGGTAAGGATCACTCACTGTGTAACTGTACAGAGTCACTGTTTATTCAGGGTAAGGATCACTCACTGTGTAACTGTACAGAGTCACTGTTTATTCAGGGTAAGGATCACTCACTGTGTAACTGTAGAGAGTCACTGTTTATTCAGGGTAAGGGTCACTCACTGTGTAACTGTACAGAGTCACTGTTTATTCAGGGTAAGGATCACTCACTGTGTAACTGTACAGAGTCACTGTTTATTCAGGGTAAGGATCACTCACTGTGTAACTGTACAGAGTCACCGTTTATTCAAGGTAAGGATCACTCACTGTGTAACTGTACAGAGTCACTGTTTATTCAGGGTAAAGATCACTGACTGTGTAACTGTACAGAGTCACTGTTTATTCAGGGTGAGGATCAGTCATTGTGTAACTGTACAGAGTCACTGTTTATTCAGGGTAAGGATCACTCACTGTGTAACTGTACAGAGTCACTGTTTATTCAGGGTAAGGGTCACTCACTGTGTAACTGTACAGAGTCACTGTTTATTCAGGGTAAGGATCACTCACTGTGTAACTGTACAGAGTCACTGTTTATTCAGTGTAAGGGTCACTCACTGTGTAACTGTACAGACTCAGTGTTTATTCAGGGTAAGAATCACTCACTGTGTAACTGTTCAGAGTCACTGTTTATTCAGGAATAGGACCACTCACTGTGTAAATGTACAGAGTCACTGTTTATTCAGGGTAAGGGTCACTCACTGTGTAACTGTACAGAGTCACTGTTTATTCAGAGTAAGGAAAACTCACTGTGTTACTGTACAGAGTCACTGTTTATTCAGGGTAAGGATCACTCACTGTGTAACTGTACAGAGTCACTGTTTATTCAGGGTGAGGGTCACTCACTGTGTAACTGTACAGAGTCACTGTTTATTAAATGTAAGGATCACTCACTGTTTAACTGTATGGAGTCACTGCTTATTCAGGGTAAGGTTCATTCACTGTGTAATTGTACAGAGTCACTGTTTTTTCAGGGTGAGGGTCACTCCCTGTGTAATGTACAGAGTCACTGTTTATTCAGGGTAAGGTCACTCACTGTGTAACTGTACAGAGTCACTGTTTTTTCAGGGTAAGGATCACTCACTGTGTAACTGTACAGATTCACTGTTTATTCAGGGTAAGGGTCATTCACTGTCTAACTGTACAGAGTCACTGTTTATTCGGGCTAAGGTTCACTCACTGTGTAACTGTCCAGAGTCACTTTTTATTCAGCTTAAGGTTCACTCACTGTGTTACTGTACAGAGTTACTGTTTATTCAGGGTAAGGGTCACTCCCTGTGTAATGTACAGAGTCACTGTCTATTCAGGGTAAGGATCACTCACTGTGTAACTGTACAGAATCATTGTCTATTCAGGGTAAGGATCACTCACTTTGTAACTGTACAGAATCACTGTTTATTCAGGGTAAGGATCATTCACTGTGTAACTGTACAAAGGCACTGTTTATTCAGAGTAAGGATCACTCACTGTTTAACTGTACAGAATCACTGTTTATTCAGGGGAAGGATCACTCACTGTGTAACTGTTTAGAATCACTGTTTATTCAGGGTAAGGATCACTCACTGTTTAATGTACAGAGTCACTGTTTATTCATGGGAAGGATCACTCACTGTGTAACTGTACAGAGTCACTGTTTATTCAGGGTAAAGGTCACTCAATTTGTAATTGTGCAGAGTCACTGTTTATTCAGGGTGAGGATCACTCACTGTGTAACTGTACAGAGTCACTGTTTATTCAGGGTAAGGATCAATCACTGTGTAACTGTACAGAGTTACTGTCTATTCAGGGAAAGGATCACTCACTTTGAATCTGTACAGAGTCACTGTTTATTCAGGGTAAGGATCACTCACTGTGTAACTGTACAGAGTCACTGTTTATTCAGGGTAAAGATCACTCACTGTGAATCTGTACAGAGTCACTGTTTATTCACGGTAAGGATCAACCACTGTGTAACTGTACAGAGTGATTGTTAACTCAGGGTAAGGGTCACACACTGTGTAACTGTATAGAGTCACTGTTTATTCAGGGTAAGGTTCACTCACTGTGTAACTGTACAGAGTCACTGTTTATTCAGGGTAAGGATCACTCACTGTGTAACTGTACAGAGTCAGTGTTTATTCAGGGTAAGGGTCACACACTTTGTAACTGTACAGAGCCACTGTTTATTCAGGGTAAGGATCACTCACTGTGTAGCTGTACAGAGTCACTGTTTATTCAGGGTAAGATTCAATCACTGTGTAACTGTACAGAGTCACTGTTTATTCAGGGCGAGGGTCACTCCCTGTGTAATGTACAGAGTCACTGTTTATTCAGGGTAAGGATCACTCACTGTGTAACTGTACAGAGTCACTGTTTATTCCGGGTAAGGGTCACTCACTGTGTAACTGTACAGAGTCACTGTTTATTCAGCTAGGTAAGAATCACTCTCTGTGTAACTGTACAGAGTCAATGTTTATTCAGGGCAAGGGTCACTCACTGTGTAACTGTACAGAGTCACTGATTATTGAGGGTAAGGATCACTCACTGTGTAACTGTACAGAGTCACTGTTTATTCAGGGTAAGGTTCACTAACTGTGTAAATGTACAGAGTCACTGTTTATTGAGGGTAAGGATCACTCACTCTATAACTGTACAGAGTCACTGTTTAATCAGGGAGAGGATCACTCACTGTGTAACTGAACAGAGTCACTGTTTATTCAGGGTAAGGATCACTCACTGTGTTACTGTACAGAGTCACTGTTTATTCAGGGTAAGGATCACTCACTGTGTAACTGTACAGAGTCACTGTTTATTCAGGGTGAGGATCACTCACTGTGTATCTGTACAGAGTCACTGTTTATTCAGGGTGAGGATCACTCACTGTGCAACTGTACAGAGTCACTGTTTTTTCAGGGTAAGGATCACTCACTGTGTAACTGTACTGAGTCACTGTTTATTCAGGGTAAGGATCACTGACTGTGTAACTGTACAGAGTCACTGTTTATTCAGGGTAAGGAACACTCACAGTGTAACTGTACAGAGTCACTGTTTATTCAGGGTAAGGGTCACTCACTGTGTAACTGTACAGATTCACTGTTTATTCAGGGTGTGTGTCACTCCCTGTGTAATGTACAGACTCAGTGTTTATTCAGGGTAAGGGTCATTCACTGTGTAACTGTACAGAGTCACTGTTTATTCAGGGTAAGGGTCACTCACTGTGTAACTGTACTGAGTCACTGTTAATTCGGGGTAAGGGTCACTCACTGTGTAACTGTACAGAGACACTGTTTATTCAGGGTCAGGATCACTCACTGTGTAACTGTACAGAGTCACTGTTTATTCAGGGTAAGGATCACTCACTGTGTAACTGTACAGAGTCACTGTTTATTCAGGGTAAGGATCACTCACTGTGTAACTGTACAGAGTCACTGTTTATTCAGGGTAAGGGTCACTCACTGTGTAACTGTACTGAGTCACTTTTAATTCGGGGTAAGGGTCACTCACTGTGTAACTGTACAGAGACACTGTTTATTCAGGGTCAGGATCACTCACTGTGTAACTGTACAGAGTCACTGTTTATTCAGGGTAAGGATCACTCACTGTGTAACTGTACAGAGTCACTGTTTAATCAGGGTAAGGATCACTCACTGTGTAACTGTACAGAGTCACTCTTATTCAGGGTAAGAATCACTCACTGTGTAACTGTACAGAGTCACTTTTTATTCAGGGTAAGGTTCACTCACTGTGTAACTGTACAGAGTCAATGTTTAATCGGGGTTAGGATCACTCACT
This sequence comes from Cetorhinus maximus, assembly GCF_964194155.1. Taxonomy (NCBI): domain Eukaryota; kingdom Metazoa; phylum Chordata; class Chondrichthyes; order Lamniformes; family Cetorhinidae; genus Cetorhinus; species Cetorhinus maximus. The sequence goes on from NW_027596313.1 coordinate 30,462, forward strand.
GTGTAACTGTACTGAGTCACTGTTTATTCAGCTTAAGGTTCACTCACTGTGTAACTGTACATAGTCATTGTTTATTCAGGATAAGGGTCACTCCCTGTGTAATGAACAGTGTCACTGTCTATTCAGGGTAAGGATCACTCACTGTGTAACTGTACAATATCACTGTCTATTCAGGGTAAGGATCACTCACTGTGTAACTGTACAGAACCACTGCTTATTCAGGGTAAAGATCACTCCCTGTGTAACTGTACAGAGTCACTGTTTATTCAGGGTGAGGATCACTCACTGTGTAACTGTACATAGTCACTGTTTATTCAGGGTAAGGTTCACTCACTGTGTAACTGTACGGACTCACTGTTTATTCAGGGTATGGATCACTCACTGTGTAACTGTACAGAGTCACTGTTTATTCAGGGTGAGGGTCACTCCCTGTGTAATGTACAGAGTCATTGTTTATTCAGGGTAAGGTCACTCACTGTGTAACTGTACAGAGTCACTGTTTATTTGGGGTAAGGATCACTCACTGTGTAACTGTACAAATTCACTGCGTATTCGGGGTAAGGCACACTCACTGTATAACTGTACAGAGTCACTGTTTATTCAGGGAAAGGGTCACTCACTGTGTAACTGTACAGAATCACTGTTTATTCGGGGTAAGGGTCACTCACTGTGTAACTGTACAGAGTCACTGTTTATTCAGGGTAAGGATCACTCACTGTGTAAATGTACAGAGTCACTGTTTATTCAGGGTAAGGATCACTCACTGTGTTACTGTACAGAGTCACTGTTTATTCAGGGTAAGAATCACTCACTGTGTAACCGAACAGAGTCACTGTTTATTCAGTGTAAGGGTCACTCACTGTGTAACTGTACAGAGTCACTGTTTTTTCGGGGTAAGGTTCACTCACTGTGTAACTGTACAGAGTCACTATTTTTTTCAGGTTAAGGTTCACTCACTGTGTAACTGTACAGAGTCACTGTTTATTCAGGGTAAGGAGCACTCACTGTGTAACTGTACAGAGTCACTGTTTATTCTGGGTAAGGATCACTCACTGTGTTACTGTACAGAGTCACTGTTTATTCAGGGTAATGATCACTCATTGTGTAACTGTACAGAGTCACTGTTTATTAAGGGTATGGATCACTCACTGTGCAACTGTACACAGTCACTGTTTATTCAGGGTAAGGGTCACTCACTGTGTAATGTACAGAGCCACTGTATATTCAGGGTAAGGTTCACTCACTGTGTAACTGTACAGAGTCACTGTTTATTCAGCTTAAGGTTCACTCACTGTGTAACTGTACAGAGTCACTGTTTATTCAGGGTGGGGGCCTCTCCCTGTGTAATGTACAGAGTCACTGTTTATTCAGGGTATGGATCACTCACTGTGTAACTGTACAGAGTCACTGTTTTTTCTGGGTAAGGATCACTGACTGTGTAACTGTACAGAGTCACTGTTTATTCAGGGTAAGGATCACTCACTGTGTAACTGTACAGAGTCACTGTTTATTCAGGGTAAGGATCACTCACTTTGCAACTGTACTGAGTCACTGATTATTCAGGGTAAGGATCACTCACTGTGTAACTGTACAGAGTCACTGTTTAATCAGGGTAAGCATCACTCACTGTGTAACTGTACAGAGTCACTGTTTATTCAGTGTAAGGATCACTCACTGTGTAACTGTACAGAGTCACTGTTTATTCAGGGTAAGGTTCACTGTCTGTGGAAATGTACAGAGTCAATTTTTATTCAGGGTAAGGATCACTCACTGTGTAACTGTACAGAGTCACTGTTTATTCAGGGTAAGGATCACTCACTGTTTAACTGTACAGAGTCAGTTTATTTGGGGTAAGGGTCACTCACTGTGTAACTGTACAGAGTCACTGTTTATTCAGGGTAATGATCACTCACTGTGCAACTGTACAGATTCACTGTTTATTCGGGGTAAGGTTCACTCACTATGTAACTGTACAGAGTGACTGTTTATTCAGGGTAAGGATCACTCACTGCATTACTGTACAGAGTCACTGTTTATTCAGGGTAAGGATCACTCACTTTGTAACCGTACAGAGTCACTGTTTATTCAGGGTAAGGATCACTCATTGTGTAACTGTACAGAGTCACTGTTTATTCAGGGTAAGAATCACTCACTGTGTAACTGTACAGAGTCACTGTTTATTCAGGGTAAGGATCACTCACTATGTAACTGCACAGAGTCACTCATTATTCGGGGTAAGGATCACTCACTGTGTAACTGTACCGAGTCACTGTTTATTCAGGGTAAGGTTCACTCACTGTGTAACTGTACAGAGTCACTGTTTATTCAGGGTAAGGATCACTCATTGTGTTACTGTACAGAGTCACTGTTTATTCAGGGTATGGATCACTCACTGTGTTACTGTACAGAGTCACTTTTTATTGTGGGTAAGGATCACTCACTGTGTAACTGTACAGAGTCACTGTTTATTCAGGGTAAGGATCACGCACAGTGTAACTGTACAGAGGCAATGTTTATTCAGTGTAAGGGTCACTTACTGTGTAACTGTAAAGAGGCAATGTTTATTCAGGGTAAGGGTCACTCTCTGTGTAACTGTACAGAGTCTCTGTTTATTCAGGGTAAGGATCACTCCCTGTGTAATGTACAGAGTCACTGACTTTTCAGGGTAAGGATCACTCAATGTGTAACTGTACAGAATCACTGTCTATTCAGGGTAAGGATCACTCACTGTGTAACTGTACAGAATCACTGTTTATTCAGGGTAAGGATCATTCACTGTGTAACTGCACAGAGTCACTGCTTATTCAGAGTAAGTGTCACTCACTTTGTAACTGTACAGAATCACTGTGTATTCAGGTTAAGATTCACTCACTGTGTAACTGCACAGAGTCACTGTTTATTCAGTTTAATGATCAAACACTTTTTAACTGTACACAGGCACTGTTTATTCAGGGTGAGGATCACTCACTGTGTAACTGTACAGAGTCACTGTTTATTCAGTGTAAGTGTCACTCACTGTATATCTGTACGGAGTCACTGTTTATTCAGTGTAAGGCTTAGTCACTGTGTAACTGCACAGAATCACTGTTTATTCAGGGTAAGGATCACTCACTGTGTAACTGTACAGAGTCACTGTTTATTCAGGGTAAGGATCACTCACTGTGTAACTCTACAGAATCACTGTTTATTCAGGGTAAGGGTCACTCACTGTGTAACTGTACAGAGTCACTGTTTATTCAGTGTAAGGGTCACTCTCTGTGTAACTTTACGGAGTCACTGTTTATTAAGGGTGAGGATCACTCACTGTGTAACTGTACAGAGTCACTGTTTATTCAGTGTAAGGGTCACTCACTATGTAACTGTACAGAGTCACTGTTTATTCAGGGTAAGGATCACTCACTGTATAACTGTACAGAGTCACTGTTTATTCAGGGTAAGGATCACTCATTGAATAACTGTACAGAGTCAATGTTTATTCAGGGTAAGGATCACTCACTGTGTAACTGTACAGAGTCACTGTTTATTCAGGGCAATGGTCACTCACAGTGTAACCGTACAGATTCACTGTTTATTCAGTCTAAGGATCACTCACTGTTTAACTGTGCAGAGTCAGTGTTTATTCAAGGTAAGGATCACTCACTGTGTCACTGTACAGAGTCGCTGTTTATTCAGGTTAATGGTCACTCACAGTGTAATTGTATAGAGTCACTGTTTATTCAGGGTATGGATCACTCACTGTGTAACTGTATAGAGTCACTCTTTATTCAGGGGAAGGATCACTCACAGTGTAACTGTACAGAGTCACAGTTTATTCAGGATAAGGATTAATCACAGTGTAACTGTACAGATTCACTGTTTATTCAGGGTAATGGTCACTCATTGTGTAACTGTACAGAGTCACTTTTTATTGAGGGTAAACGTCACTCACTGTGTAACTGTACAGAGTCACTGTTTATTCAGGGTAATGGTATCTCATTGTGTAACTGTACAGAGTCACTGTTTATTCAGGGTAAGGATCACTCCCTGTGTAAATGTACAGAGTCACTTTTTATTGAGGGTAAACGTCACTCACTGTGTAACTGTACAGAGTCACTGTTTATTCAGGGTAAGGGTCACTCCCTGTGTAATGTACAGAGTCACTGTTTATTCAGGGTAAGGATCACTCACTGTGTAACTGTACAGAGTCACTGTTTATTCAGCGTAAGGGTCTTTCACTGTGTAACTGTACAGAGTCACTGTTTATTCAGGGTAAGGATCACTCACTGTGTAACCGTACAGAGTCACTGTTTATTCAGGGTAAGGGTCACTCACTGTGTAACTGTACAGAGTCACTGTTTATTCGGGGTAAGGTTAACTCACTGTGTAACTGTACAGAGACACTGTTTATTCAGCATAAGGTTCACTCACTGTGTAACTGTACAGAGTCACTGTTTATTAAGGGTAAGGGTCACTCCCTGTGTAATGTACAGAGTCACTGTCTATTCAGGGTAAGGATCACTCACTGTGTAACTGTACAGAATCACTGTCTATTCCGGTTAAGGATCAATCACTTTTTAACTATACACAGGCACTGTTTATTCAGGGTGAGGATCACTCACTGTGTAACTGTACAGAGTCACTGTTTATTCAGGGTAAGGGTCACTCACTGTGTATCTGTACGGAGTCACTGTTTATTCAGGGTAAGGATCACTCATTGAATAACTGTACAGAGTCACTGTGTTTTCAGGGTAAGGGTCACTAACTGTGTAACTGTACAGAGTCACTGCTTATTCAGGGTAAGGATCACTCACTGTTTAACTGTACAGAGTCACTGTTTATTCAGGGTAAGGATCTCTCACTGTGTAACTGCACAGTGTCACTGTTTATTCAGGGTAAGGATAACTCACTGTATAACTGTACAGAGTCACTGTTTATTCAGGGTAAGGGTCACTCACTGCCTAACGTACAGAGGCACTGTTTATTCAGGGTGAGGATCACTGACTGTGTAATTGTATAGAGTCACTGTTTATTCAGGGTAAGGATCACTCACTGTGTAATTGTAAAGAGTCACTGTTTATTCAGGGTGAGTATCACTCTCTGTGTAACTGTACAGAGTAACTGTCTATTCAGGGTAAGGATCAGTCACTTTGTATCTGTACAGATTCACTGTTTATTCACGGTAAGGATCACTGACTGTGTAACTGTACAGAGGCACTCTTTGTTCAGGGTAAGGGTCACTCACTGTGTAAGTGTACATAGTCACTGTTTATTCAGGGTAATGATCACACACTGTGTAATTGTACAGAGTCACTGTTTATTCAGGGTAATGATCACTCATTGTGTAACTGTACAGAGTCACTGTTTATTAAGGGTATGGATCACTCACTGTGTAACTGTACACAGTCACTGTTTATTCAGGGTAAGGGTCACTCACTGTGTAATGTACAGAGCCACTGTATATTCAGGGTAAGGTTCACTCACTGTGTAACTGTACAGAGTCACTGTTTATTCAGCTTTAGGTTCACTCACTGTGTAACTGTACAGAGTCACTGTTTATTCAGGGTGGGGGCCACTCCCTGTGTAATGTACAGAGTCACTGTTTATTCAGGGTATGGATCACTCACTGTGTAACTGTACAGAGTCACTGTTATTTCTGGGTAAGGATCACTGACTGTATAACTGTACAGAGTCACTGTTTATTCAGGGTAAGGATCACTCACTGTGTAACTGTACAGAGTCACTGTTTATTCAGGGCAAGGATCACTCACTGTGCAACTGTACTGAGTCACTGATTATTCAGGGTAAGGATCATTCACTGTGTAACTGTACAGAGTCACTGTTTAATCAGGGTAAGCATCACTCACTGTGTAACTGTACAGAGTCACTGTTTACTCAGTGTAAGGATCACTCACTGTGTAACTGTACAGAGTCACTGTTTATTCAGGGTAAGGTTCACTGACTGTAGAAATGTACAGAGTCAATTTTTATTCAGGGTAAGGATCACTCACTGTGTAACTGTACAGAGTCACTGTTTATTCAGGGTAAGGATCACTCACTTTTTAACTGTACAGAGTCAGTTTATTTGGGGTAAGGGTCACTCACTGTGTAACTGTACAGAGTCACTGTTTATTCAGGGTAATGATCACTCACTGTGCAACTGTACAGATTCACTGTTTATTCGGGGTAAGGTTCACTCACTATGTAACTGTACAGAGTGACTGTTTATTCAGGGTAAGGATCACTCACTGCATTACTGTACAGAGTCACTGTTTATTCAGGGTAAGGATCACTCACTTTGTAACCGTACAGAGTCACTGTTTATTCAGGGTAAGGATCACTCATTGTGTAACTGTACCGAGTCACTGTTTATTCAGGGTAAGAATCACTCACTGTGTAACTGTACAGAGTCACTGTTTATTCAGGGTAAGGATCACTCACTATGTAACTGCACAGAGTCACTCATTAGTCGGGGTAAGGATCACTCACTGTGTAACTGTACCGAGTCACTGTTTATTCAGGGTAAGGATCACTCACTGTGTAACTGTACAGAGTCACTGTTTATTCAGGGTAAGGATCACTCACTGTGTTACTGTACAGAGTCACTGTTTATTCAGGGTATGGATCACTCACTGTGTTACTGTACAGAGTCACTTTTTATTGTGGGTAAGGATCACTCACTGTGTAACTGTACAGAGTCACTGTTTATTCAGGGTAAGGATCACTCACAGTGTAACTGTACAGAGTCACTGTTTATTCAGGGTAATGATCACTCACTGTGTAACTGTACAGAGTCACTGTTTATTCAGGGTAAGGATCACTCACTGTGTAACTGTACAGAGTCACTGTTTATTCAGGGTAAGGGTCACTCACTGTGTAACTGTACAGAGTCACTGTTTATTCAGGGTAAGGATCACTCACTGTGTAACTGTACTGAGTCACTGTTTATTCAGGGTAAGGATCACTCACTGTGTAACTGTACAGAGTCACTATTATTCAGGGTAAGGATCACTCGCTGTGTACCTGTACAGAGTCAATGTTTATTCAGGGTAAGGATCACTCACTGTGTAACTGTACAGAGTCACTGTTTATTCAGCTTAAGGTTCACTCACTGTGTACCTTTACAGAGTCACTGTTTATTCAGGGTAAGGATCATTCACTGTGTAACTGTACAGAATCACAGTTTATTCAGGATAAGGATAACTCACTGTGTAACTGTACAGAGTCACTGTTTATTCAGAGTAAGGGTCATTCACTGTGTAACTGAACAGAGTCACTGTTTATTCAGGGTAAGATTCACTCACTGTGTAACTGTAGAGAGTCACTGTTTATTCAGTGTAAGGATCAATCACTGTGTAACTGTACACAGGCACTGTTTATTCAGGGTGAGGATCACTCACTGTGTAACTGTACAGAGTCACTGTTTATTCAGTGTAAGGATCACTCACTGTGTAACTGTACAGAGTCACTGTTTATTCAGTGTAAGGGTCACTCACTTTGTAACTGTACAGAGCCACTGTTTAATCAGTGTATGGATCACTCACTGTACAACTGTACAGAGTCACTGTTAATTCAGGGTAAGGATCACTCACTGAATAACTGTACAGAGTCACTGTTTATTCAGGGTAAGGGTCACTCACTGTGTAACTGTAAAGAGTCCCTGTTTATTCAGGGCAAGGATCACTCACTGTATAACTGTACAGAGTCATTGTTTATTCAGGGTAAGTGTCACTCACTCTCTAACGTACAGAGTCACTGTTTATTCAGGTTAAGTATCACTCACTGTGTAACTTTACAGAGTCACTGTTTATTCAGAGTAATGTCACTCACTGTGTAACCGTACAGAGTAACTGTTTATTCAGTCTAAGGATCACTCACTGTGTAACGGTACAGAGTCACTGTTTATTCAGGGTAAGGATCACTCACTGTGTCACTGTACAGAGTCACTGTTTATTCAGGGTAATGGTCACTCACTGTGTAATTGTATAGAGTCACTGTTTATTCAGGGTAAGGATCACTCACTGTGTAACTGTATAGACTCACTGTTTATTCAGGGGAAGGATCACTCACAGTGTAACTGTACAGAGTCACTGTTTATTCAGGGTAAGTTTCACTCACAGTGTAAATGTACAGAGTCACTGTTTATTCAGGGAAAGGATCACTCCCGTTGTAACTCTACAGAGTCACTTTTTATTGATGGTAATCGTCACTCACTGTGTAACTGTACAGAGTCACTGTTTATTCTGGGTAAGGATCACTGACTGTGTAATTGTACAGAGTCAAAGTTTATTCAGGGTAAGGTTCACTCACTGTGTAACTGTACCGATTCAATGTTTATTCAGGGTAAGCGTCACTCACTGTGTAACTGTACAGAGTCACTGTTTATTCAGGGTAAGGATCACTCACTGTGTAACTGTACAGAGTCACTGTTTATTCAGGGTAAGGATCACTCACTGTGTAACTGTACAGAGTCACTGTTTATTCAGGGTAAGGGTCACTCACTGTGTAACTGTACAGAGTCACTGTTTATTCAGGGTAAGGATCACTCACTGCGTAACTGTACAGAGTCACTTTTTATTGAGGGCAAATGTCACTCACTGTGTAACTGTACAGAGTCACTGTTTATTCAGGCTAAGGATCACTCACTGTGTAACTGTACAGAGTCACTGTTTATTCAGGGTAAGGATCACTCACTGTGTAACTGTACAGAGTCACTGTTTATTCAGTGTAAGGATCACTCACTGTGTAACTGTACAGAGTCACTGTTTATTCAGGGTAAGAATCACTCACTGTGTAACTGTACAGAGTCACTGTTTATTCAGGGTAAGGATCACTCAATGTGTAACTGTACAGAGTCACTGTTTATTCAGGGTAAGGTTCACTTACTGTAGAAATGTACAGAGTCAATTTTTATACTGGGTAAGGATCACTCACTGTGTAACTGTACAGAGTCACTGTTTATTCAGGGTAAGGATAACTCACTGTGAAACTGTACAGATTCACTGTTTATTCGGGGTAAGGTTCACTCACTGTGTTACTGTACAGAGCGACTGTTTATTCAGGGTAAGGATCACTCACTGCATTACTGTACAGAGTCACTGTTTATTCAGGGTAAGGATCACTCACTGTGTAACCGTACAGAATCACTGTTTATTCAGGGTAAGGATCACTCATTGTGTAACTGTACAGAGTCACTGTTTATTCAGGGTAAGAATCACTCACTGTGTAACTGTACAGAGTCACTGTTTTTTCAGGGTAAGGATCACTCTCTATGTAACTGCACAGAGTCACCCTTTATTCGGGGTAAGGATCACTCACTGTATAACTGTACAGAGTCACTGTTTATTCAGGGTAAGGATCACTCACTGTGTAACTGTACAGAGTCACTGTTTATTCAGGGTAAGGATCACTCACTGTGTTACTGTACAGAGTCACTGTTTATTCAGGGTAAGGATCACTCACTGTGTTACTGTACAGAGTCACTGTTTATTGTGGGTAAGGATCACTCACTGTGTAACTGTACAGAGTCACTGTTTATTCAGGGTAAGAATCACTCACTGTGTAACTGTACAGAGTCACTGTTTATTCAGGGTAAGTGTCACTCACTGTGTAACTGTACAGAGTCACTGTTTATTCAGGGTAAATATCACTCACTGTGTAACTGTACAGAGTCACTGTTAATTCAGGGTAAGGATCACTCACTGTGTAACTGTACAGAGTCACTATTATTCAGGGTAAGGATCACTCGCTGTGTAACTGTACAGAGTCACTCTTTATTCAGGGTAAGGATCACTCACTGTGTAACTGTACAGAGTCACTTTTTATTCAGCTTAAGGTTCACTCACTGTGTACCTGTACAGAGTCACTGTTTATTCAGGGTAAGGATCATTCACTTTGTAACTGTACAGAATCACAGTTTATTCAGGATAAGGATGACTCACTGTGTAACTGTACAGAGTCACTGTTTATTCAAAGTAAGGGTCATTCACTGTGTAACTGTACAGAGTCACTATTTATTCAGGGTAAGATTCACTCACTGTGTAACTGTACAGAGTCACTGTTTATTCAGTGTAAGGATCAATCACTGTGTAACTGTACACAGGCACTGTTTATTCAGGGTGAGGATCACTCACTGTGTAACTGTACAGAGTCACTGTTTATTCAGTGTATGGGTCACTCACTGTGTAACTGTACAGAGTCACTGTTTATTCAGTGTAAGGGTCACTCACTTTGTAACTGTACAGAGCCACTGTTTAATCAGGGTAAGGATCACTCACTGTACAACTGTACAGAGTCACTGTTTATTCAGGGTAAGGATCACTCACTGAAGAACTGTACAGAGTCACTGTTTATTCAGGGTAAGTGTCACTCACTGTTTAACTGTAAAGTGTCACTGTTTATTCAGGGCAAGGATCACTCACTGTATAACTGTACAGAGTCATTGTTTATTCAGGGTAAGGTCACTCACTCTCTAACGCACAGAGTCACTGTTTATTCAGGTTAAGGATCACTCACTGTGTAACTTTACAGAGTCACTGTTTATTCAGAGTAATGTCACTCACTGTGTAACCGTACAGAGTAACTGTTTATTCAGTCTAAGGATCACTCACTGTGTAACGGTACAGAGTCACTGTTTATTCAGGGTAAGGATCACTCACTGTGTCACTGTACAGAGTCACTGTTTATTCAGGGTAATGTTCACTCACTGTGTAATTGTATAGAGTCACTGTTTATTCAGGGTAAGGATCACTCACTGTGTAACTGTATAGACTCACTGTTTATTCAGGGGAAGGATCACTCACAGTGTAACTGTACAGAGTCACTGTTTATTCAGGGTAAGTTTCACTCACAGTGTAAATGTGCAGAGTCACTGTTTATTCAGGGAAAGGATCACTCCCGTTGTAAATCTACAGAGTCACTTTTTATTGATGGTAATCGTCACTCACTGTGTAACTGTACAGAGTCACTGTTTATTCTGGGTAAGGATCATTGACTGTGTAATTGTACAGAGTCAAAGTTTATTCAGGGTAAGGTTCACTCACTGTGTAACTGTACCGATTCACTGTTTATTCAGGGTAAGCGTCACTCACTGTGTAACTGTACAGAGTCACTGTTTATTCAGGGTAAGGATCACTCACTGTGTAACTGTACAGAGTCACTGTTTATTCAGGGTAAGGATCACTCACTGTGTAACTGTACAGAGTCACTGTTTATTCAGGGTAAGGGTCACTCACTGTGTAACTGTACAGAGTCACTGTTTATTCTGGGTAAGGATCACTCACTGCGTAACTGTACAGAGTCACTTTTTATTGAGGGCAAATGTCACTCACTGTGTAACTGTACAGAGTCACTGTTTATTCAGGCTAAGGATCACTCACTGTGTAACTGTACAGAGTCACTGTTTATTCAGGGTAAGGATCACTCACTGTGTAACTGTACAGAGTCACTGTTTATTCAGTGTAAGGATCACTCACTGTGTAACTGTACAGAGTCACTGTTTATTCAGGGTAAGAATCACTCACTGTGTAACTGTACAGAGTCACTGTTTATTCAGGGTAAGGATCACTCAATGTGTAACTGTACAGAGTCACTGTTTATTCAGGGTAAGGTTCACTTACTGTAGAAATGTACAGAGTCAATTTTTATATAGGGTAAGGATCACTCACTGTGTAACTGTACAGAGTCACTGTTTATTCAGGGTAAGGATAACTCACTGTGTAACTGTACAGAGTCAGTTTATTTGCGGTAAGGATCACTCACTGTGTAACTGTACAGAGTCACTGTTTATTCAGGGTAATGATCACTCACTGTGAAACTGTACAGATTCACTGTTTATTCGGGGTAAGGTTCACTCACTGTGTTACTGTACAGAGCGACTGTTTATTCAGGGTAAGGATCACTCACTGCATTACTGTACAGAGTCACTGTTTATTCAGGGTAAGGATCACTCACTGTGTAACCGTACAGAATCACTGTTTATTCAGGGTAAGGATCACTCATTGTGTAACTGTACAGAGTCACTGTTTATTCAGGGTAAGAATCACTCACTGTGTAACTGTACAGAGTCACTGTTTTTTCAGGGTAAGGATCACTCTCTATGTAACTGCACAGAGTCACCCTTTATTCGGGGTAAGGATCACTCACTGTATAACTGTACAGAGTCACTGTTTATTCAGGGTAAGGATCACTCACTGTGTAACTGTACAGAGTCACTGTTTATTCAGGGTAAGGATCACTCACTGTGTTACTGTACAGACTCACTGTTTATTCAGGGTAAGGATCACTCACTGTGTTACTGTACAGAGTCACTGTTTATTGTGGGTAAGGATCACTCACTGTGTAACTGTACAGAGTCACTGTTTATTCAGGGTAAGAATCACTCACTGTGTAACTGTACAGAGTCACTGTTTATTCAGGGTAAGTGTCACTCACTGTGTAACTGTACAGAGTCACTGTTTATTCAGGGTAAATATCACTCACTGTGTAACTTTACAGAGTCACTGTTAATTCAGGGTAAGGATCACTCACTGTGTAACTGTACAGAGTCACTATTATTCAGGGTAAGGATCACTCGCTGTGTAACTGTACAGAGTCACTGTTTATTCAGGGTAAGGATCACTGACTGTGTAACTGTACAGAGTCACTTTTTATTCAGCTTAAGGTTCACTCACTGTGTACCTGTACAGAGTCACTGTTTATTCAGGGTAAGGATCATTCACTTTGTAACTGTACAGAATCACAGTTTATTCAGGATAAGGATGACTCACTGTGTAACTGTACAGAGTCACTGTTTATTCAAAGTAAGGGTCATTCACTGTGTAACTGTACAGAGTCACTATTTATTCAGGGTAAGATTCACTCACTGTGTAACTGTACAGAGTCACTGTTTATTCAGTGTAAGGATCAATCACTGTGTAACTGTACACAGGCACTGTTTATTCATGGTGAGGATCACTCACTGTGTAACTGTACAGAGTCACTGTTTATTCAGTGTATGGGTCACTCACTGTGTAAGTGTACAGAGTCACTGTTTATTCAGTGTATGGGTCACTCACTTTGTAACTGTACAGAGCCACTGTTTAATCAGGGTAAGGATCACTCACTGTACAACTGTACAGAGTCACTGTTTATTCAGGGTAAGGATCACTCACTGAAGAACTGTACAGAGTCACTGTTTATTCAGGGTAAGTGTCACTCGCTGTTTAACTGTAAAGAGTCACTGTTTATTCAGGGCAAGGATCACTCACTGTATAACTGTACAGAGTCATTGTTTATTCAGGGTAAGGGTCACTCACTCTCTAACGCACAGAGTCACTGTTTATTCAGGTTAAGGATCACTCACTGTGTAACTTTACAGAGTCACTGTGTATTCAGAGTAATGGTCACTCACTCTGTAACCGTACAGAGTAGCTGTTTATCAGTCTAAGGATCACTCACTGTGTAACGGTACAGAGTCACTGTTTATTCAGGGTAAGGATCACTCACTGTGTCACTGTACAGAGTCACTGTTTATTCAGGGTAATGGTCACTCACTGTGTAATTGTATAGAGTCACTGTTTATTCAGGGTAAGGATCACTCACTGTGTAACTGTATAGACTCACTGTTTATTCAGGGGAAGGATCACTCACAGTGTAACTGTACAGAGTCACTGTTTATTCAGGGTAAGTTTCACTCACATTGTAAATGTACAGAGTCACTGTTTATTCAGGGAAAGGATCACTCCCGTTGTTACTCTACAGAGTCACTTTTTATTGAGGGTAATCGTCACTCACTGTGTAACTGTACAGAGTCACTGTTTATTCAGGGTAAGGATCACTGACTGTGTAATTGTACAGAGTCAAAGTTTATTCAGGGTAAGGTTCAATCACGGTGTAACTGTACCGATTCACTGTTTGTTCAGGGTAAGCGTCACTCACTGTGTAACTGTACAGAGTCACTGTTTATTCAGGGTAAGGATCACTCACTGTGTAACTGTACAGAGTCACTGTTTATTCAGGGTAAGGATCACTCACTGTGTAACTGTACAGAGTCACTGTTTATTCAGGGTAAGGGTCACTCACTGTGTAACTGTACAGAGTCACTGTTTATTCAGGGTAAGGATCACTCACTGTGTAACTGTACAGATTCATTTTTATTGAGGGCAAATGTCACTCACTGTGTAACTGTACAGAGTCACTGTTTATTCAGGCTAAGGATCACTCACTGTGTAACTGTACAGAGTCAATGTTTATTCAGGGTAAGGATCACTCACTGTGTAACTGTACAGAGTCACTGTTTATTCAGGGTAAGGGTCACTCACTGTGTAACTGCACAGAGTCACTGCTTATTCAGGCAATGTATCACTCACTGTGTAAATGTACAGAGTCACTGTTTATTCAGGGTAAGGATGATTCACTGTGTAACTGTACAGAGTCACTGTTTATTCAGGGTAAGGTTCACTGACTGTAGAAATGTACATAGTCAATTTTTATTCAGGGTAAGGATCACTCACTGTGTAACTGTACAGAGTCACTGTTTATTCAGGGTAAGAATCACTCACTGTGTAACTGTACAGAGTCAGTTTATTTGAGGTAAGTGTCACTCACTGTGTAACTGTACAGAGTCACTGTTTATTCAGGGTAATGATCACTCACTGTGCAACTGTACAGATTCACTGTTTATTCGGGGTAAGGTTCACTCACTGTGTAACTGTACAGAGTGACTGTTTATTCAGGGTAAGGATCACTCACTGCATTACTGTACAGAGTCACTGTTTATTCAGGGTAAGGATCACTAACTGTGTAACCGTACAGAGTCACTGTTTATTCAGGGTAAGTATCACTCATTGTGTAACTGTACAGAGTCACTGTTTATTCAGGGTAAGAATCACTCACTGTGTAACTGTACAGAGTCACTGTTTATTCAGGGTAAGGATCACTCACTATGTAACTGCACAGAGTCACTCTTTATTCGGGGTAAGGATCACTCACTGTGTAACTGTACACAGTCACTGTTTATTCAGGGTAAGGATCACTCACTGTGTAACTGTACAGAGTCACTGTTTATTCAGGGTAAGGATCACTCACTGTGTTACTGTACAGAGTCACTGATTACTCAGGGTAAGTATCACTCACTCTGTTACTCTACAGAGTCACTGTTTCTTGTTGGTAAGGTTCACTCACTGTGTACCTGTACAGAGTCACTGTTTATTCAGGGTAAGGATCATTCACTGTGTAACTGTACTGAATCACAGTTTATTCAGGATAAGGATCACTCACTGTGTAACTGTACAGAGTCACTGTTTATTCAAAGTAAGGGTCATTCACTGTGTAACTGTACAGAGTCACTGTTTATTCAGGGTAAGATTCACTCACTGTGTAACTGTACAGAGTCACTGTTTATTCAGTGTAAGGATCAATCACTGTGTAACTGTACACAGGCACTGTTTATTCATGGTGAGGATCACTCACTGTGTAACTGTACAGAGTCACTGTTTATTCAGTGTAAGGGTCACTCACTGTGTAACTGTACGGAGTCACTGTTTATTCAGGGTAAGGATCACTCACTGTGTAACTGTACAGAGTAACTGTTTATTCAGGGTAAGGAACACTCACTGTGTAACTGTACAGAGTCACTGTTTATTCAGGGTAAGGTTCACTCACTGTGTAACTGTACAGAGTCACTGTTTATTCAGTGTATGGTACACTCACTGTGTAACTGTACGGAGTCACTGTTTATTCAGTGTGAGGATCACTCACTGTGTAACTGTACAGAGTCACTGTTTATTCAGAGTAAGGATCACTCACTGTGTAACTGTACAGAGTAACTGTTTATTCAGGGTAAGGAACACTCACTGTGTAACTGTACAGAGTCACTGTTTATTCAGGGTAAGGGTCACTCACTGTGTAACTGTAGAGAGTCACTGTTTATTCAGGGTAAGGATCACTCACTGTGTAACTGTACAGAGTCACTGTTTATTCAGTGTAAGGGTCACTCACTTTGTAACTGTATAGACTCACTGTTTATTCAGGGGAAGGATCACTCACAGTGTAACTGTACAGAGTCACTGTTATTCAGGGTAAGTTTCACACGCAGTGTAACTGTACAGAGTCACTGTTTATTCAGGGAAAGGATCACTCCCGTTTTCACTGTACAGCATCAGTTTATATTGAGGGTAATCGTCACTCACTGTGTAACTGTACAGATTCACTGTTTATTCAGGGTATGGATCACTGACTGTGTAATTGTACAGAGTCACTGTTTATTCAGGGTAAGGTTCACTCTCTGTTTAACTGTACAGATTCACTGTTTATTCAGGGTAAGTGTCACTCACTGTGTAACTGTACAGAATCACTGTTTTTTCAGGGTAAGGATCACTCACTGTGTAACTGTACAGAGTCACTGTTTATTCAGGGTAAGGATCACTCACTGTGTAACTGTACAGAGTCACTGTTTATTCAGGGTAAGGGTCACTCACTGTGTAACTGTACAGAGTCACTGTTTATTCAGGGTAAGGAACACTCACTGTGTAACAGTGCAGAGTCACTTTTTATTGAGGGCAAATGTCACTCACTGTGTAACTGTACAGAGTCACTGTTTATTCAGGCTAAGGATCACTCACTGTGTTACTGTCCAGAGTCACTGTTTATTCAGGGTAAGGATCACTCACTGTGTAACTGTACAGAGTCACTGTTTATTCAGGGTAAGGGTCACTCACTGTGTAACTGTACATAGTCAATGTTTATTCAGGGTAAGGATCACTCACTGTGTAAATGTACAGAGTCACTGTTTATTCAAGGTAAGGATCACTCACTGTGTAATTGTGTAGAGTCACTGTTTATTCGGGGAAGGTTCAATCACTGTGTAACAGTACAGTGTCACTTTTTATTCAGGGTGAGGATCACTCACTGTGCAACAGTACAGAGTCACTGTTTACTCACCTTATGGTTCGCTCACTGTTTAACTGTACAGAGTCCCTGTTTATTCGGGGTAAGTGTCTCTCACTGTGTAACTGAAAAGAGTCACTGTTTATTCAGGGTAAGGATCACTCACAGTGTAACTGTACAGAGTCACTGTTTATTCAGGATAAGGGTCACTCACTGTGTAACTGTACAGAATCACTGTATATTCAAGGTAAGTATCACTCACTGTGTAACTGTACAGAGTCACTGTTTATTCACCTTAAGGTTCACTCACTGTGTAACTGTACAGAGACACTGTTTATTCGGGGTAAGGGTCACTCACTGTGCAACTGTACAGAGTCACTGTTTATTCAGGGTAAGGATCACTCACAGTGTAACTGTACAGAGTCACTGTTTATTCAGGATAAGGGTCACTCACTGTGTTACTGTATAGAATCACTGGTTATTCAGGGTAAGGATCACTCACTGTGTTACTGTACAGAATCACTGTTTATTCAGGGTAAGGATCACTCACTGTGTAACTGTACAGAGTCACTGTTTATTCAGGGGAAGGATCACTCACAGTGTAACTGTACAGAGTCACTGTTTGTTCACCTTAAGGTTCACTCACTGTGTAACTGTACAGAGTCACTGTTTATTAGGGGTAACGGTCACTCACTGTGTAACTGTTCAGTGTCAATGTTTATTCAGGGTAAGGATCACTCACAGTGTAACTGTACAGAGTCACTGTTTATTCAGGATATGGGTCACTCACTGTGTAACTGTACAGAGTCACTGTTTATTCAGGGAAAGGATCACTCCCTGTGAAACTGTACAGGGTCACTGTTTATTCAGGGTAAGGATCACTCACTGTGTAACTGTACAGAGTCACTGTTTATTCAGGGTAAGGGTCACTCACTGTTTAACTGTACAGAGTCACTGATATTTCAGGGGAAGGATCACTCACTGTGTATCTGTACAGAGTCACTTTATATTCAGGGTAAGGATCAATCACTGTGTAATTATATAGAGTCACTGTTTATTCGGGGTAAGGTTCAATCACTGTGTAACTGTACAGTGTCACTTTTTATTCAGGGTGAGGATCACTCACTGTGTAACTGTACAGAGTCACTGTTTATTCAGGGTAAGGTTCACTGACTGTAGAAATGTACATAGTCAATTTTTATTCAGGGTAAGGATCACTCACTGTGTAACTGTACAGAGTCACTGTTTATTCAGGGTAAGGATCACTCACTGTGTAACTGTACAGAGTCAGTTTATTTGAGGTAAGGGTCACTCACTGTGTAACTGTACAGAGTCACTGTTTATTCAGGGTAATGATCACTCACTGTGCAACTGTACAGATTCACTGTTTATTCGGGGTAAGGTTCACTCACTGTGTAACTGTACAGAGTCACTGTTTATTCAGGGTAAGGATCACTCACTATGTAACTGCACAGAGTCACTCTTTATTCGGGGTAAGGATCACTCACTGTGTACCTGTACACAGTCACTGTTTATTCAGGGTAAGGATCACTCACTGTGTAACTGTACAGAGTCACTGTTTATTCAGGGTAAGGATCACTCACTGTGTTACTGTACAGAGTCACTGATTACTCAGGGTAAGTATCACTCACTCTGTTACTGTACAGAGTCACTGTTTCTTGTTGGTAAGGTTCACTCACTGTGTACCTGTACAGAGTCACTGTTTATTCAGGGTAAGGATCATTCACTGTGTAACTGTACTGAATCACAGTTTATTCAGGATAAGGATCACTCACTGTGTAACTGTACAGAGTCACTGTTTATTCAAAGTAAGGGTCATTCACTGTGTAACTGTACAGAGTCACTGTTTATTCAGGGTAAGATTCACTCACTGTGTAACTGTACAGAGTCACTGTTTATTCAGTGTAAGGATCAATCACTGTGTAACTGTACACAGGCACTGTTTATTCATGGTGAGGATCACTCACTGTGTAACTGTACAGAGTCACTGTTTATTCAGTGTAAGGGTCACTCACTGTGTAACTGTACGGAGTCACTGTTTATTCAGGGTAAGGATCACTCACTGTGTAACTGTACAGAGTAACTGTTTATTCAGGGTAAGGAACACTCACTGTGTAACTGTACAGAGTCACTGTTTATTCAGGGTAAGGTTCACTCACTGTGTAACTGTACAGAGTCACTGTTTATTCAGTGTATGGTACACTCACTGTGTAACTGTACGGAGTCACTGTTTATTCAGTGTGAGGATCACTCACTGTGTAACTGTACAGAGTCACTGTTTATTCAGAGTAAGGATCACTCACTGTGTAACTGTACAGAGTAACTGTTTATTCAGGGTAAGGAACACTCACTGTGTAACTGTACAGAGTCACTGTTTATTCAGGGTAAGGGTCACTCACTGTGTAACTGTAGAGAGTCACTGTTTATTCAGGGTAAGGATCACTCACTGTGTAACTGTACAGAGTCACTGTTTATTCAGTGTAAGGGTCACTCACTTTGTAACTGTGTAGACTCACTGTTTATTCAGGGGAAGGATCACTCACAGTGTAACTGTACAGAGTCACTGTTATTCAGGGTAAGTTTCACACGCAGTGTAACTGTACAGAGTCACTGTTTATTCAGGGAAAGGATCACTCCCGTTTTCACTGTACAGCGTCAGTTTTTATTGAGGGTAATCGTCACTCACTGTGTAACTGTACAGATTCACTGTTTATTCAGGGTAAGGATCACTGACTGTGTAATTGTACAGAGTCACTGTTTATTCAGGGTAAGGTTCACTCTCTGTTTAACTGTACAGATTCACTGTTTATTCAGGGTAAGTGTCACTCACTGTGTAACTGTACAGAATCACTGTTTTTTCAGGGTAAGGATCACTCACTGTGTAACTGTACAGAGTCACTTTTTATTCAGGGTAAGGATCACTCACTGTGTAACTGTACAGAGTCACTGTTTATTCAGGGTAAGGGTCACTCACTGTGTAACTGTACAGAGTCACTGTTTTTTCAGGGTAAGGAACACTCACTGTGTAACAGTGCAGAGTCACTTTTTATTGAGGGCAAATGTCACTCACTGTGTAACTGTACAGAGTCACTGTTTATTCAGGGTAAGGGTCACTCACTGTGTAACTGTACAGAGTCAATGTTTATTCAGCTAAGGATCACTCACTGTGTAAATGTACAGAGTCACTGTTTATTCAGGGTAAGGATCACTCACTGTGTAATTGTGTAGAGTCACTGTTTATTCGGGGAAGGTTCAATCACTGTGTAACAGTACAGTGTCACTTTTTATTCGGGGTGAGGATCACTCACTGTGCAACAGTACAGAGTCACTGTTTACTCACCTTATGGTTCGCTCACTGTTTAACTGTACAGAGTCACTGTTTATTCGGGGTAAGTGTCTCTCACTGTGTAACTGAAAAGTGTCACTGTTTATTCAGGGTAAGGATCACTCACAGTGTACCTGTACAGAGTCACTGTTTATTCAGGATAAGGGTCACTCACTGTGTAACTGTACAGAATCACTGTATATTCAAGGTAAGTATCACTCACTGTGTAACTGTACAGAGTCACTGTTTATTCACCTTAAGGTTCACTCACTGTGTAACTGTACAGAGACACTGTTTATTCGGGGTAAGGGTCACTCACTGTGCAACTGTACAGAGTCACTGTTTATTCAGGGTAAGGATCACTCACAGTGTAACTGTACAGAGTCACTGTTTATTCAGGATAAGGGTCACTCACTGTGTTACTGTATAGAATCACTGGTTATTCAGGGTAAGGATCACTCACTGTGTTACTGTACAGAATCACTGTTTATTCAGGGTAAGGATCACTCACTGTGTAACTGTACAGAGTCACTGTTTATTCAGGGGAAGGATCACTCACAGTGTAACTGTACAGAGTCACTGTTTGTTCACCTTAAGGTTCACTCACTGTGTAACTGTACAGTGTCACTGTTTATTAGGGGTAACGGTCACTCACTGTGTAACTGTTCAGTGTCAATGTTTATTCAGGGTAAGGATCACTCACAGTGTAACTGTACAGAGTCACTGTTTATTCAGGATAAGGGTCACTCACCGTGTAACTGTACAGAGTCACTGTTTATTCAGGGAAAGGATCACTCCCTGTGAAACTGTACAGAGTCACTGTTTATTCAGGGTAAGGGTCACTCACTGTTTAACTGTACAGAGTCACTGATATTTCAGGGGAAGGATCACTCACTGTGTATCTGTACAGAGTCACTTTATATTCAGGGTAAGGATCAATCACTGTGTAATTATATAGAGTCACTGTTTATTCGGGGTAAGGTTCAATCACTGTGTAACTGTACAGTGTCACTTTTTATTCAGGGTGAGGATCACTCACTGTGTAACTGTACAGAGTCACTGTTTATTCAGGGTAAGGTTCACTGACTGTAGAAATGTACATAGTCAATTTTTATTCAGGGTAAGGATCACTCACTGTGTAACTGTACAGAGTCACTGTTTATTCAGGGTAAGGATCACTCACTGTGTAACTGTACAGAGTCAGTTTATTTGAGGTAAGGGTCACTCACTGTGTAACTGTACAGAGTCACTGTTTATTCAGGGTAATGATCACTCACTGTGCAACTGTACAGATTCACTGTTTATTCGGGGTAAGGTTCACTCACTGTGTAACTGTACAGAGTGTCTGTTTATTCAGGGTAAGGATCACTCACTGCATTACTGTACAGAGTCACTGTTTATTCAGGGTAAGGATCACTAACTGTGTAACCGTAGAGAGTCACTGTTTATTCAGGGTAAGGATCACTCATTGTGTAACTGTACAGAGTCACTGTTTATTCAGGGTAAGAATCACTCACTGTGTAACTGTACAGAGTCACTGTTTATTCAGGGTAAGGATCACTCACTATGTAACTGCACAGAGTCACTCTTTATTCGGGGTAAGGATCACTCACTGTGTAACTGTACACAGTCACTGTTTATTCAGGGTAAGGATCACTCACTGTGTAACTGTACAGAGTCACTGTTTATTCAGGGTAAGGATCACTCACTGTGTTACTGTACAGAGTCACTGATTACTCAGGGTAAGTATCACTCACTCTGTTACTGTACAGAGTCACTGTTTCTTGTTGGTAAGGATCACTCACTGTGTAACTGTACAGAGTCACTGTTTATTCAGGGGATGGATCACACACAGTGTAACTGTACAGAGTCACTGTTTATTCAGGGTAAGGATCATTCACTGTGTAACTGTACAGAGTCACTGTTTATTCAGAGTAAGGATCACTCACTGTGTAACTGTACAGAGTGACTGTTTATTCAGGGTAAGGGTCACTCACTGTGTAACTGTACAGAGTCACTGTTTATTCAGGGTAAGGATCACTCACTGTGTAACTGTACTGAGTCACTGTTAATTCAGGGTTAGGATCACTCACTGTATAACTGTACTGAGTCACTATTATTCAGGGTAAGGATCATTCGCTGTGTAACTGTACAGAGTCACTGTTTATTCAGGGTAAGGATCACTCACTCTGTAATTGTACAGAGTCACTGTTTATTCAGCTTAAGGTTCACTCACTGTGTACCTGTACAGAGTCACTGTTTATTCAGGGTAAGGATCATTCACTGTGTAACTGTACTGAATCACAGTTTATTCAGGATAAGGATCACTCACTGTGTAACTGTACAGAGTCACTGTTTATTCAAAGTAAGGGTCATTCACTGTGTAACTGTACAGAGTCACTGTTTATTCAGGGTAAGATTCACTCACTGTGTAACTGTACAGAGTCACTGTTTATTCAGTGTAAGTGTCACTCACTGTGTAACTGTACAGAATCACTGTTTTTTCAGGGTAAGGATCACTCACTGTGTAACTGTACAGAGTCACTGTTTATTCAGGGTAAGAATCACTCACTGTGTAACTGTACAGAGTCACTGTTTATTCAGGGTAAGGGTCACTCACTGTGTAACTGTACAGAGTCACTGTTTATTCAGGGTAAGGAACACTCACTGTGTAACTGTGCAGAGTCACTTTTTATTGAGGGCAATTGTCACTCACTGTGTAACTGTACAGAGTCACTGTTTATTCAGGCTAAGGATCACTCACTGTGTTACTGTCCAGAGTCACTGTTTATTCAGGGTAAGAATCACTCACTGTGTAACTGTACAGAGTCACTGTTTATTCAGGGTAAGGGTCACTCACTGTGTAACTGTACAGAGTCAATGTTTATTCAGGGTAAGGATCACTCACTGTGTAAATGTACAGAGTCACTGTTTATTCAGGGTATGGATCACTCACTGTGTAATTGTGTAGAGTCACTGTTTATTCGGGTAAGGTTCAATCACTGTGTAACAGTACAGTGTCACTTTTTATTCAGGGTGAGGATCACTCACTGTGCAACAGTACAGAGTCACTCTTTACTCACCTTATGGTTCGCTCACTGTTTAACTGTACAGAGTCACTGTTTATTCGGGGTAAGTGTCTCTCACTGTGTAACTGAAAAGAGTCACTGTTTATTCAGGGTAAGGATCACTCACAGTGTAACTGTACAGAGTCACTGTTTATTCAGGATAAGGGTCACTCACTGTGTAACTGTACAGAATCACTGTTTATTCAGGATAAGGGTCACTCACTGTGTAACTGTACAGAATCACTGTATATTCAAGGTAAGTATCACTCACTGTGTAACTGTACAGAGTCACTGTTTATTCACCTTAAGGTTCACTCACTGTGTAACTGTACAGAGACACTGTTTATTCGGGGTAAGGGTCACTCACTGTGCAACTGTACAGAGTCACTTTTTATTCAGGGTAAGGATCACTCACAGTGTAACTGTACAGAGTCACTGTTTATTCAGGATAAGGGTCACTCACTGTGTTACTGTATAGAATCACTGGTTATTCAGGGTAAGGATCACTCACTGTGTAACTGTACAGAATCACTGTTTATTCAGGGTAAGGATCACTCACTGTGTAACTGTACAGAGTCACTGTTTATTCAGGGGAAGGATCACTCACAGTGTAACTGTACAGAGTCACTGTTTGTTCACCTTAAGGTTCACTCACTGTGTAACTGTACAGAGTCACTGTTTATTAGGGGTAACGGTCACTAACTGTGTAACTGTTCAGTGTCAATGTTTATTCAGGGTAAGGATCACTCACAGTGTAACTGTACAGAGTCACTGTTTATTCAGGATAAGGGTCACTCACTGTGTAACTGTACAGAGTCACTGTTTATTCAGGGAAAGGATCACTCCCTGTGAAATAGTACAGAGTCACTGTTTATTCAGGGTAAGGATCACTCACTGTGTAACTGCACAGAGTCACTGTTTATTCAGGGTAAGGGTCACTCACTATGTAAATGTACAGAGTCACTGTTTATTCAGTGTAAGGGTCACTCACTGTGTAACTGTACAGAGTCACTGTTTATTCAGGGGAAGGATCACTCACTGTGTAACTGTACAGAGTCACTGTTTATTCAGGGTCAGGAACACTCACTGTGTAACTGTACAGAGGCACTGTTTATTCAGGGTAAGGATCACTCACTGCGTATCTGTACAGAGGCACTGTTTATTCAGGGAAGGATCACTCACTGTGTATCTGCACAGAGGCACTGCTTATTCAGGGTAATGATCACTCACTGTGTATATATACAGAGTCACTGTTTATTCAGGGTAAGGGTCACTCACTGTGTAACTGTATAGAGTCACTGTATATTCAGGATGAGGGTCACTCACATTGTAACTGTAAATAGTCACTGTTTATTCAGGGTTAGGAAAACTCACTGTGTTACTGTACAGAGTCAGTGTTTATTCAGGGTAAGGATCACTCACTGTGTTACTGTACAGAGTCACTGTTTATTCAGGGTGTGGATCACTCACTGTGTAACTGTACAGAGTCATAGATTATTCTCGCTAAGGGCCACTCACTGTGTAACTGTACAGAGTCACTGATTATTCAGGGTAAGGATCAATCACTGTGTAACTGTGCAGAGTCACAGTTTATTCAGGGTGAGCATCACTCACTGTGTAACTGTATGGAGTCACTGTTTATTCAGGGTAAAGTTCACTCAATGTGTAACTGTACATAGACACTGTTTATTCTGGGTAAGGATCACTCACTGTGTAACTGTACGGAGTCTCTTTTTATTAATTAGGGTAAGGGTCACTCACTGTGCAACTGTACAGAGTCATTGTTTATTCAGCAGGGTATGAATCACTCAGTGTAACTTTACAGAGCCATTGTTTATACAGTAGGGTAAGGATCGCTCACTGTGTATCTGTGCAGAGGCACTGTTTGTTCAAGGTGAGGATCACTCACTGGGTAACTGTACAGAGTCACTGTTTATTCAGGGTAATGATCACTCACTGTGTAACTGTACAGAGTCACTGTTTATTCAGGGTGAGGATCACTCACTGTGTAACTGTACAGCGGCACTGTTTATTCAGGGAAAGGCTCACTCACTGTGTAACTGGACAGAGTCACTGTTTATTCAGGGTAAGGGTCACACACTGTTTAACTGTACACAGTCACTGTTTATTCAGGGTAAGGATCACTCACTGTGTAACTGTACAGAGTCACTGTTTATTCAGGGTAAGGATCACTCATTGTGTAACTGCACAGAGTCACTGTTTATTCAGGGTAAGTGTCACTCACAGTGTAACTGTACAGAGTCACTGTTTATTCTGGGTAAGGAACACTCACTGTGTTACTGTACAGAGTCAGTGTTTATTCAGGGTAAGGAACACTCACTGTGTAACTGCACAGAGTCACTGTTTATTCAGGGTAAGGATCACTCACTGTGTAACTGTACAGAGTCACTGTTTATTCAGGGTAGGATCACTCACTGTGTTACTGTACAGAGTCACTGTTTATTCAGGGTAAGGATCACTCACTGTGTTACTGTACAGAGTCACTGTTTATTCAGGGTAAGGATCACTCACTGTGTAACTGTACAGAGTCACTCTTTATTCAGGGTAAGGATCACTCACTGTGTTACTGTACAGAGTCACTGTTTATTCAGGGTAAGGATCACTCACTGTGTACCTGTACAGAGTATTTGTTTATTCAGGATAAGCGTCACTCACTGTGTAACTGTACAGAATCACTGTCTATTCAGGGTAAGGATCCCTCACTGTGTAACTGTACAGAATCACTGTTTATTCAGGGTAAGGATCACTCACTGTGTAACTGTACAGAGTCACTGTTTATTCAGGGTAAGGATCACTCACTGTGTAACTGTACAGAGTCACTGTTTATTCAGGGTAAGGATCACTCACTGTGTAACTGTACAGAGTCACTGTTTATTCAGGGTAAGGATCACTCACTGTGTAACTGTACAGAGTCACTGTTTATTCAGGGTAAGGATCACTCACTGTGTAACTGTACAGAGTCACTGTTTATTCAGGGTAAGGGTCACTCACTGTGTAACTGTACAGAGTCACTGTTTATTCAGGGTAAGGAACACTCACTGTGTAACTGTGCAGAGTCACTTTTTATTGAGGGCAATTGTCACTCACTGTGTAACTGTACAGAGTCACTGTTTATTCAGGCTAAGGATCACTCACTGTGTTACTGTCCAGAGTCACTGTTTATTCAGGGTAAGGATCACTCACTGTGTAACTGTACAGAGTCACTGTTTATTCAGGGTAAGGGTCACTCACTGTGTAACTGTACAGAGTCAATGTTTATTCAGGGTAAGGATCACTCACTGTGTAAATGTACAGAGTCACTGTTTATTCAGGGTATGGATCACTCACTGTGTAATTGTGTAGAGTCACTGTTTATTCGGGTAAGGTTCAATCACTGTGTAACAGTACAGTGTCACTTTTTATTCAGGGTGAGGATCACTCACTGTGCAACAGTACAGAGTCACTGTTTACTCACCTTATGGTTCGCTCACTGTTTAACTGTACAGAGTCCCTGTTTATTCGGGGTAAGTGTCTCTCACTGTGTAACTGAAAAGAGTCACTGTTTATTCAGGGTAAGGATCACTCACAG
The DNA here is from genome assembly GCF_964194155.1 of Cetorhinus maximus. Lineage (NCBI taxonomy): Eukaryota > Metazoa > Chordata > Chondrichthyes > Lamniformes > Cetorhinidae > Cetorhinus > Cetorhinus maximus. The sequence goes on from NW_027596313.1 coordinate 57,307, forward strand.
TGTAACTGTACAGAGTCACTGTTTATTCAGGATAATGGTCACTCACTGTGTAACTGTACAAAATCACTGTATATTCAAGGTAAGTATCACTCACTGTGTAACTGTACAGAGTCACTGTTTATTCACCTTAAGGTTCACTCACTGTGTAACTGTACAGAGACACTGTTTATTCGGGGTAAGGGTCACTCACTGTGCAACTGTACAGAGTCACTGTTTATTCAGGGTAAGGTTCACTCACAGTGTAACTGTACAGAGTCACTGTTTATTCATGATAAGGGTCACTCACTGTGTTACTGTATAGAATCACTGGTTATTCAGGGTAAGGATCACTCACTGTGTAACTGTACAGAATCACTGTTTATTCAGGGTAAGGATCACTCACTGTGTAACTGTACAGAGTCACTGTTTATTCAGGGGAAGGATCACTCACAGTGTAACTGTACAGAGTCACTGTTTGTTCACCTTAAGGTTCACTCACTGTGTAACTGTACAGAGTCACTGTTTATTAGGGGTAACGGTCACTCACTGTGTAACTGTTCAGTGTCAATGTTTATTCAGGGTAAGGATCACTCACAGTGTAACTGTACAGAGTCACTGTTTATTCAGGATAAGGGTCACTCACTGTGTAACTGTACAGAGTCACTTTATATTCAGGGTAAGGATCAATCACTGTGTAATTATATAGAGTCACTGTTTATTCGGGGTAAGTTTCAATCACTGTGTAACTGTACAGTGTCACTTTTTATTCAGGGTGAGGATCACTCACTGTGTAACTGTACAGAGTCACTGTTTATTCGGGGTAAGGGTCACTCGCTGTGTAACTGTACAGAGTCACAGTTTATTCAGGGTAAGGTTCACACACTGTGTTACTGTACAGAGTCACTGTTTATTCAGCAGGATGAGGATCACTCACTGTGTAAATGTACAGAGTCACTGTTTATTCAGGGAAAGGATCACTCACTGTGTCACTACAGAGTCATTGTTTATTCATGGTAAGGATCACTCACTGTGTAACTGTACTGAGTCACTGTTTATTCAGGGTAAGGATCACTCACTGTGTAACTGTACAGAGGTGCTGTTTATTCTGGATAAGGGTCAATCACTGTGTAACTGTACAGAATCACTGTCTATTCAGGGAAAGGATCACTCACTGTGTTACTGTACAGAATCACTGTTTATTCAGGGTAAGGATCACTCACTGTGTAACTGTACAGAGTCACTGTTTATTCAGGGGAATGATCACTCACTGTGTAACTGTACAGAGTCATTGTTTATTCAGGGGAAGGATCACTCACTGTGTAACTGTACTGCGTCACTGTTTATTCAGGGTAAGGATCACTCACTGTGTAACTGTACAGAGTCACTGTTTATTCAGGGTCGGGATCACTCACTGTGTAACTGTACAGAGTCACTGTTTATTCAGGGTAAGGATCACTCACTGTGTATCTGTACCGAGTCACTTTTTATTCAGGGTGAGGATCACTCACAGTATAACTGTACAGAGTCACGGTTTATTCAGGGTAAGGATCATTCACTGTGTAACTGTACAGAGTCACTCTTTATTCAGGGTGAGGATCACTCACTGTGTAACTGTACAGAGGAACTGTTTATTCAGGGTAAGGATCACTCACTGTGTAACTGGACAGAGTCACTGTTTATTCAGGGTAAGGATCACTCACTGCGTAACTGTAGAGAGTCACTGTTTATTCAGGGTAAGGATCAATCATTGTGTAACTGTACAGAGTCACTGTTTATTCAGCGTACGGGTCACTCACAGTGTAACTGTACAGAGTCACTGTTTATTCAGGGTAAGAATCACTCACTGTGTTAATGTACAGAGTCACTGTTTATTCAGGGTAAGGATCACTCACTGTGTAACTGTACAGAGTCACTGTTTATTCAGGATAATGGTCACTCTCTGTGGAACTGTACAGAATCACTGTTTATTCAGGGTAAGGATCACTCACTGTGTAACTGTACAGAATCACTGTTTTTTCAAGGAAAGGATCACTCACTGTGTAACTGTACAGAGTCATTGTTTATTCAGGGGAAGGATCACTCGCTGTGTAACTGCACAGAGTCATTGTTTATTCAGGGTAAGGATCACTCACTGTGTAACTGCACAGAGTCACTGTTTATTCAGGGTAAGGGTCACTCACTATGTAAATGTACAGAGTCACTGTTTATTCAGTGTAAGGGTCACTCACTGTGTAACTGTACAGAGTCACTGTTTATTCAGGGGAAGGATCACTCACTGTGTAACTGTACAGAGTCACTGTTTATTCAGGGTCAGGAACACTCACTGTGTAACTGTACAGAGGCACTGTTTATTCAGGGTAAGGATCACTCACTGCGTATCTGTACAGAGGCACTGTTTATTCAGGGAAGGATCACTCACTGTGTATCTGCACAGAGGCACTGCTTATTCAGGGTAATGATCACTCACTGTGTATATATACAGAGTCACTGTTTATTCAGGGTAAGGGTCACTCACTGTGTAACTGTATAGAGTCACTGTATATTCAGGATGAGGGTCACTCACATTGTAACTGTAAATAGTCACTGTTTATTCAGGGTTAGGAAAACTCACTGTGTTACTGTACAGAGTCAGTGTTTATTCATGGTAAGGATCACTCACTGTGTTACTGTACAGAGTAACTGTTTATTCAGGGTGAGGATCACTCACTGTGTAACTGTACAGAGTCATTGATTATTCTCGCTAAGGGCCACTCACTGTGTAACTGTACAGAGTCACTGATTATTCAGGGTAAGGATCAATCACTGTGTAACTGTGCAGAGTCACAGTTTATTCAGGGTGAGCATCACTCACTGTGTAACTGTATGGAGTCACTGTTTATTCAGGGTAAAGTTCACTCAATGTGTAACTGTACATAGACACTGTTTATTCTGGGTAAGGATCACTCACTGTGTAACTGTACGGAGTCTCTGTTTATTAATTAGGGTAAGGGTCACTCACTGTGCAACTGTACAGAGTCATTGTTTATTCAGCAGGGTATGAATCACTCAGTGTAACTTTACAGAGCCATTGTTTATACAGTAGGGAAAGGATCGCTCACTGTGTATCTGTGCAGAGACACTGTTTGTTCAAGGTGAGGATCACTCACTGGGTAACTGTACAGAGTCACTGTTTATTCAGGGTAATGATCACTCACTGTGTAACTGTACAGAGTCACTGTTTATTCAGGGTGAGGATCACTCACTGTGTAACTGTACAGCGGCACTGTTTATTCAGGGAAAGGCTCACTCACTGTGTAACTGGACAGAGTCACTGTTTATTCAGGGTAAGGGTCACACACTGTTTAACTGTACACAGTCACTGTTTATTCAGGGTAAGGATCACTCACTGTGTAACTGTACAGAGTCACTGTTTATTCAGGGTAAGGATCACTCATTGTGTAACTGCACAGAGTCACTGTTTATTCAGGGTAAGTGTCACTCACAGTGTAACTGTACAGAGTCACTGTTTATTCTGGGTAAGGAACACTCACTGTGTTACTGTGCAGAGTCAGTGTTTATTCAGGGTAAGGAACACTCACTGTGTAACTGCACAGAGTCACTGTTTATTCAGGGTAAGGATCACTCACTGTGTAACTGTACAGAGTCACTGTTTATTCAGGGTAGGATCACTCACTGTGTTACTGTACAGAGTCACTGTTTATTCAGGGTAAGGATCACTCACTGTGTTACTGTACAGAGTCACTGTTTATTCAGGGTAAGGATCACTCACTGTGTAACTGTACAGAGTCACTCTTTATTCAGGGTAAGGATCACTCACTGTGTTACTGTACAGAGTCACTGTTTATTCAGGGTAAGGATCACTCACTGTGTAACTGTACAGAGTATTTGTTTATTCAGGATAAGCGTCACTCACTGTGTAACTGTACAGAATCACTGTCTATTCAGGGTAAGGATCCCTCACTGTGTAACTGTACAGAATCACTGTTTATTCAGGGTAAGGATCACTCACTGTGTAACTGTACAGAGTCACTGTTTATTCAGGGTAAGGATCACTCACTGTGTAACTGTACAGAGTCATTGTTTATTCAGGGTAAGGATCACTCACTGTGTAACTGTACAGAGTCACTGTTTATTCAGGGTAAGGATCACTCACTGTGTAACTGTACAGAGTCACTGTTTATTCTCGCTATCGGTCACTCACTGTGTAACTGTACAGAGTCACTGTTTATTGTGGGTAAGGATCACTCACAGTGTAACTGTACAGAGTCACTGTTTATTCAGGATAAGGGTCACTCACTGTGTAACTGTACAGAATCACTGTATATTCAAGGTAAGTATCACTCACTGTGTAACTGTACAGAGTCACTGTTTATTCACCTTAAGGTTCACTCACTGTGTAACTGTACAGAGACACTGTTTATTCGTGGTAAGGGTCACTCACTGTGCAACTGTACAGAGTCACTGTTTATTCAGGGTAAGGATCACTCACAGTGTAACTGTACAGAGTCACTGTTTATTCAGGATAAGGGTCACTCACTGTGTAACTGTATAGAATCACTGGTTATTCAGGGTAAGGATCACTCACTGTGTAACTGTACAGAATCACTGTTTATTCAGGGTAAGGATCACTCACTGTGTAACTGTACAGAGTCACTGTTTATTCAGGGGAAGGATCACTCACAGTGTAACTGCACAGAGTCACTGTTTGTTCACCTTAAGGTTCACTCACTGTGTAACTGTACAGAGTCACTGTTTATTAGGGGTAACGGTCACTCACTGTGTAACTGTTCAGTGTCAATGTTTATTCAGGGTAAGGATCACTCACAGTGTAACTGTACAGAGTCACTGTTTATTCAGGATAATGGTCACTCACTGTGTAACTGTACAGAGTCACTGTTTATTCAGGGAAAGGATCACTCCCTGTGAAACTGTACAGAGTCACTGTTTATTCAGGGTAAGGATCACTCACTGTGTAACTGTACAGAGTCACTGTTTATTCAGGGTAAGGGTCACTCACTGTGTAACTGTACAGAGTCACTGATATTTCAGGGGAAGGATCACTCACTGTGTATCTGTACAGAGTCACTGTTTATTCAGCAGGGTGAGGATCACTCACTGTGTAACTGTACAGAGTCACTGTTTATTCAGGGTAAGGATCACTCACTGTGTTACACTACAGAGTCATTGTTTATTCATGGTAAGGATCACTCACTGTGTAACTGTACTGAGTCACTGTTTATTCAGGGTAAGGATCACTCACTGTGTAACTGTACAGAGGTGCTGTTTATTCTGGATAAGGGTCACTCACTGTGTAACTGTACAGAATCACTGTCTATTCAGGGTAAGGATCACTCACTGTGTTACTGTACAGAATCACTGTTTATTCAGGGTAAGGATCACTCACTGTGTAACTGTACAGAGTCACTGTTTATTCAGGGTAAGGATCACTCATTGTGTAACTGCACAGAGTCACTGTTTATTCAGGGTAAGTGTCACTCACAGTGTAACTGTACAGAGTCACTGTTTATTCTGGATAAGGAACACTCACTGTGTTACTGTGCAGAGTCAGTGTTTATTCAGGGTAAGGAACACTCACTGTGTAACTGCACAGAGTCACTGTTTATTCAGGGTAAGGATCACTCACTGTGTAACTGTACAGAGTCACTGTTTATTCAGGGTAGGATCACTCACTGTGTTACTGTACAGAGTCACTGTTTATTCAGGGTAAGGATCACTCACTGTGTTACTGTACAGAGTCACTGTTTATTCAGGGTAAGGATCACTCACTGTGTAACTGTACAGAGTCACTCTTTATTCAGGGTAAGGATCACTCACTGTGTTACTGTACAGAGTCACTGTTTATTCAGGGTAAGGATCACTCACTGTGTAATTGTACAGAGTATTTGTTTATTCAGGATAAGCGTCACTCACTGTGTAACTGTACAGAATCACTGTCTATTCAGGGTAAGGATCCCTCACTGTGTAACTGTACAGAATCACTGTTTATTCAGGGTAAGGATCACTCACTGTGTAACTGTACAGAGTCACTGTTTATTCAGGGTAAGGATCACTCACTGTGTAACTGTACAGAGTCATTGTTTATTCAGGGTAAGGATCACTCACTGTGTAACTGTACAGAGTCACTGTTTATTCAGGGTAAGGATCACTCACTGTGTAACTGTACAGAGTCACTGTTTATTCTCGCTATCGGTCACTCACTGTGTAACTGTACAGAGTCACTGTTTATTGTGGGTAAGGATCACTCACAGTGTAACTGTACAGAGTCACTGTTTATTCAGGATAAGGGTCACTCACTGTGTAACTGTACAGAATCACTGTATATTCAAGGTAAGTATCACTCACTGTGTAACTGTACAGAGTCACTGTTTATTCACCTTAAGGTTCACTCACTGTGTAACTGTACAGAGACACTGTTTATTCGTGGTAAGGGTCACTCACTGTGCAACTGTACAGAGTCACTGTTTATTCAGGGTAAGGATCACTCACAGTGTAACTGTACAGAGTCACTGTTTATTCAGGATAAGGGTCACTCACTGTGTAACTGTATAGAATCACTGGTTATTCAGGGTAAGGATCACTCACTGTGTAACTGTACAGAATCACTGTTTATTCAGGGTAAGGATCACTCACTGTGTAACTGTACAGAGTCACTGTTTATTCAGGGGAAGGATCACTCACAGTGTAACTGCACAGAGTCACTGTTTGTTCACCTTAAGGTTCACTCACTGTGTAACTGTACAGAGTCACTGTTTATTAGGGGTAACGGTCACTCACTGTGTAACTGTTCAGTGTCAATGTTTATTCAGGGTAAGGATCACTCACAGTGTAACTGTACAGAGTCACTGTTTATTCAGGATAATGGTCACTCACTGTGTAACTGTACAGAGTCACTGTTTATTCAGGGAAAGGATCACTCCCTGTGAAACTGTACAGAGTCACTGTTTATTCAGGGTAAGGATCACTCACTGTGTAACTGTACAGAGTCACTGTTTATTCAGGGTAAGGGTCACTCACTGTGTAACTGTACAGAGTCACTGATATTTCAGGGGAAGGATCACTCACTGTGTATCTGTACAGAGTCACTGTTTATTCAGCAGGGTGAGGATCACTCACTGTGTAACTGTACAGAGTCACTGTTTATTCAGGGTAAGGATCACTCACTGTGTTACACTACAGAGTCATTGTTTATTCATGGTAAGGATCACTCACTGTGTAACTGTACTGAGTCACTGTTTATTCAGGGTAAGGATCACTCACTGTGTAACTGTACAGAGGTGCTGTTTATTCTGGATAAGGGTCACTCACTGTGTAACTGTACAGAATCACTGTCTATTCAGGGTAAGGATCACTCACTGTGTTACTGTACAGAATCACTGTTTATTCAGGGTAAGGATCACTCACTGTGTAACTGTACAGAGTCACTGTTTATTCAGGTGAATGATCACTCACTGTGTAACTGTACAGAGTCATTGTTTCTTCAGGGGAAGGATCACTCACTGTGTAACTGTACTGCGTCACTGTTTATTCAGGGTAAGGATCACTCACTGTGTAACTGTACAGAGTCACTGTTTACTCAGGGTCGGGATCACTCACTGTGTAACTGTACAGAGTCACTGTTTATTCAGGGTAAGGATCATTCACTGTGTAACTGTACAGAGTCACTCTTTATTCAGGGTGAGGATCACTCACTGTGTAACTGTACAGAGGCACTGTTTATTCAGGGTAAGGATCACTCACTGTGTAACTGGACAGAGTCACTATTTATTCAGGGTAAGGATCACTCACTGCGTAACTGTACAGAGTCACTGTTTATTCAGGGTAAGGATCAATCATTGTGTAACTGTACAGAGTCACTGTTTATTCAGCGTACGGGTCACTCACAGTGTAACTGTACAGAGTCACTGTTTATTCAGGGTAAGGAACACTCACTGTGTTACTGTAAAGAGTCAGTGTTTATTCAGGGTAAGGATCACTCACTGTGTAACTGTACAGAGTCACTGTTTATTCAGGGTGAGGATCACTCACTGTTTAACTGTACAGAGTCACTGTTTATTCAGGGTAAGGATCACTCACTGTGTTACTGTACAGAGTCACTGTTTATTCAGGGTAAGGATCACTCACTGTGTTACTGTACAGAGTCACTGATTATTCAGGGTAAGGATCAATCACTGTGTAACTGTACAGAGTCACTGTTTATTCAGGGTAAGGATCACTCACTGTGTTACTGTACAGAGTCACTGTTTATTCAGGGTAATGATCTCTCATTGTGTAACTGTACAGAGTCACTGTTTATTCAGGATAAGGGTCACTCTCTGTGGAACTGTACAGAATCACTGTTTATTCAGGGTAAGGATCACTCACTGTGTAACTGTACAGAATCACTGTTTTTTCAAGGAAAGGATCACTCACTGTGTAACTGTACAGAGTCATTGTTTATTCAGGGGAAGGATCACTCGCTGTGAAACAGCACAGAGTCATTGTTTATTCAGGTTAAGGATCACTCACTGTGTAACTGCACAGAGTCACTGTTTATTCAGGGTAAGGGTCACTCACTATGTAAATGTACAGAGTCACTGTTTATTCAGTGTAAGGATCACTCACTGTGTAACTGTACAGAGTCACTGTTTATTCAGGGGAAGGAACACTCACTGTGTAACTGTACAGAGGCACTGTTTATTCAGGGTAAGGATCACTCACTGCGTATCTGTACAGAGGCACTGTTTATTCAGGGAAGGATCACTCACTGTGTATCTGCACAGAGGCACTGCTTATTCAGGGTAAGGATCACTCACTGTGTATATGTACAGAGTCACTGTTTATTCAGGGTAAGGGTCACTCACTGTGTAACTGTATAGAGTCACTGTATATTCAGGGTGAGGGTGACTCACATTGTAACTGTAAATAGTCACTGTTTATTCAGGGTTAGGAAAACTCACTGTGTTACTGTACAGAGTCAGTGTTTATTCAGGGTAAGGATCACTCACTGTGTTACTGTACAGAGTCACTGTTTATTCAGGGTGAGGATCACTCACTGTGTAACTGTACAGAGTCATTGATTATTCTCGCTAAGGTCCACTCACTGTGTAACTGTACAGAGTCACTGATTATTCAGGGTAAGGATCAATCACTGTGTAACTGTGCAGAGTCACAGTTTATTCAGGGTGAGGATCACTCACTGTGTAACTGTATAGAGTCACTGTTTATTCAGGGTAAAGTTCACTCAATGTGTAACTGTACATAGACACTGTTTATTCAGGGTAAGGATCACTCACTGTGTAACTGTACGGAGTCTCTGTTTATTAATTAGGGTAAGGGTCACTCACTGTGCAACTGTACAGAGTCATTGTTTATTCAGCAGGGTATGAATCACTCAGTGTAACTTTACAGAATCATTGTTCATACAGTAGGGTAAGGATCGCTCACTGTGTATCTGTGCAGAGACGCTGTTTGTTCAGGGTGAGGATCACTCACTGGGTAACTGTACAGAGTCACTGTTTATTCAGGGTAATGATCACTCACTGTGTAACTGTACAGAGTCACTGTTTATTCAGGGTGAGGATCACTCACTGTGTAACTGTACAGAGGCACTGTTTATTCAGGGAAAGGCTCACTCACTGTGTAAGTGGACAGAGTCACTGTTTATTCAGGGTAAGGGTCACACACTGTTTAACTGTACACAGTCACTGTTTATTCAGGGTAAGGATCACTCACTGTGTAACTGTACAGAGTCACTGTTTATTCAGGGTAAGGATCGCTCATTGTGTAACTGCACAGAGTCACTGTTTATTCAGAGTAAGTGTCACTCACAGTGTAACTGTACAGAGTCACTGTTTATTCAGGGTAAGGAACACTCACTGTGTTACTGTACAGAGTCAGTGTTTATTCAGGGTAAGGATCACTCACTGTGTAACTGCACAGAGTCACTGTTTATTCAGGGTAACGATCACTCACTGTGTAACTGTACAGAGTCACTGTTTATTCAGGGTAGGATCACTCACTGTGTTACTGTACAGAGTCACTGTTTATTCAGGGTAAGGATCACTCACTGTGTTACTGTACAGAGTCAGTTTATTTGGGGTAAGGATCACTCACTGTGTAACTGTACAGAGTCACTCTTTATTCAGGGTAAGGAAAACTCACTGTGTTACTGTACAGAGTCACTGTTTATTCAGGGTAAGGATCACTCACTGTGTAACTGTACAGAGTAATTGTTTATTCAGGATAAGCGTCACTCACTGTGTAACTGTACAGAATCACTGTCTATTCAGGGTAAGGATCCCTCACTGTGTAACTGTACAGAATCACTATTTATTCAGGGTAAGGATCACTCACTGTGTAACTGTACAGAGTCACTGTTTATTCAGGGTAAGGATCTCTCACTGTGTAACTGCACAGAGTCATTGTTTATTCAGGGTAAGGATCACTCACTGTGTAACTGGACAGAGTCACTGTTTATTCAGGGTATGGATCACTCACTGTGTAACTGTACATTGTCAATGTTTATTCAGTGTAAGGGTCACTCACTGTGTAACTGTACAGAGTCACTGTTTATTCAGGGGAGGGATAACTCACTGTGTAAATGTACAGAGTCACTGTTTATTCAGGGTAAGGATCACTCACTGTGTAACTGTACAGAGTCACTGTTTATTCTCGCTATGGGTCACTCACTGTGTAACTGTACAGAGTCACTGTTTATTGTGGGTAAGGATCAATCACTGTGTAACTGTACAGAGTCACTGTCTATTCAGGGTAAGGAACACTCACTGTGTTACTGTACAGATTCACGGTTTATTCAGGGTGAGGATCACTCACTGTGTTACTGTACAGGGTCACTGTGTATTCAGGGTAAAGATCACTCTCTGTGTAACTGCACAGAGTCACTTTTTATTCAGGGTAAAGGTCACTCAATGTGTAACTGTACATAGTCACTGTTTATTCAGGGTAAGGATCACTCACTGTGTAACTGTACGGAGTCCCTGTTTATTCATTGGGGTAAGGGTCACTCACTTTGTAACTGTACAGAGTCACTGTTTATTCAGCAGGCTATTAATCACTCGCTGTGTAACTTTACAGAGTCACTGTTTATACAGTAGGGCAAGGATCACTCACTGTGTAACTGTACATTGTCATTGTTTATTCAGGGTAAGGATCACTCAATATGTAACTGTTTAGAGTCACTGTTTATTCAGGGTAAGGATCACTCACTGTGTAACTGTACAGAGTCACTGTTAATTCAGGGTCAGGATCACTCACTGTGTAACTGTACAGAGTCACTGTTTATTCAGGGTAAGGGTCACTCACTGTGTAATTGTACAGAGTCACTGTTTATTCAGGGTAAGGGTCACTCACTGTGTAACTGTACAGAGTCACTGTTTATTCAGGGGAATGATCACTCACTGTGTAACTGTACAGAGTCACTGTTTATTCAGGGTCAGGATCACTCACTGTGTAAATGTTCAGAGTCACTGTTTATTCAGGGTAAGGATCACTCACTGTGTATCTGTACAGAGTCAGTGTTTATTCAGGGTGAGGATCACTCACTGTGTAACTGTACAGAGTCACTGTTTATTCAGGGTAAGGATCACTCACTGTGTAACTGTACAGAGTCACTGTTTATTCAGGGGAAGGATCACTCACTGTAACTGTACAGAGGCACTGTTTATTCAGGGTAAGGATCACTCACTGTGTAACTGAACAGAGTCACTGTTTATTCAGGGGAAGGATCACTCACTGTGTAACTGTACATAGTCACTGTTTATTCAGGTTAAGGATCACTCATTGTGTAACTGTACAGAGTCACTGTTTATTCAGTTTAAGGGTCACTCACAGTGTAACTTTACAGAGTCACTGTTTATTCAGGGTGAGGATCACTCATTGTGTAACTGTACAGAGTTTCTGTTTATTCACGGTAAGGGTCACTCACTGTGTAACTTTACAGAGTCACTGTTTATTCAGGGTAAGGATCACTCACTGTGTAACTGTACAGAGTCACTGTTTATTCAGGGTGAGGATCACTCACTGTGTTACTGTACAGAGTCACTGTTTATTCAGGGTAAGGATCACTCACTGTGTTACTGTACAGAGTCACTGTTTATTCAGGGTAAGGATCACTCACTGTGTAACTGTACAGAGTCACTCTTTATTCAGGGTAAGGATCACTCACTGTGTTACTGTACAGAGTCACTGTTTATTCAGGGTAAGGATCACTCACTGTGTAACTGTACAGAGTAATTGTTTATTCAGGATAAGCGTCACTCACTGTGTAACTGTACAGAATCACTGTCTATTCAGGGTAAGGATCCCTCACTGTGTAACTGTACAGAATCACTGTTTATTCAGGGTAAGGATCACTCACTGTGTAACTGTATAGAGTCACTGTTTATTCAGGGTAAGGATCTCTCACTGTGTAACTGCACAGAGTCATTGTTTATTCAGGGTAAGGGTCACTCACTGTGTAACTGTACAGAGTCATTGTTTATTCAGGGTATGGATCACTCACTGTGTAACTGTACATTGTCAATGTTTATTCAGTGTAAGGGTCACTCACTGTGTAACTGTACAGAGTCACTGTTTATTCAGGGGAAGGATAACTCACTGTGTAACTGTACAGAGTCACTGTTTATTCAGTGTAAGGGTCACTCACTGTGTAACTGTACTGAGTCACTGTTTATTCAGGGGAAGGATAACTCAGTGTGTAACTGTACAGAGTCATTGTTTATTCTCGCTAAGGGTCACTCACTGTGTAACTGTACAGAGTCACTGTTTATTCAGGGTAAGGATCATTCACTGTGAAACTGTACAGAGTCACGGTCTATTCAGGGTAAGGATCACTCACTGTGTTACTGTACAGTGTCACTGTTTATTCAGGGTGAGGATGACTCACTGTGTAACTGTACAGAGTCACTGTTTATTCAGCTTAAGGTTCACTCTACAGTGTAACTGTACAGAGTCACTGTTTATTCAGGGTAAGGTTGACTCCCTGTGTAATGTACAGAGTCACTGTTTATTCAGGGTAAGGATCACTCACTGTGTAACTGTACAGAGTCACTGTTTATTCAGGATAAGGGTCACTCACTGTGTAAGTGTAAAGAGTCACTGTTTATTCAGGGTAAGGATCACTTAGTTTGTAACTATACAGAGGCACTGTTTATTCAGAGTGAGGATCACTCACTGTGAAACTGTACAGAGTCACTGTTTATGCAGCTTAAGGTTCACTCACTGTGTAACTGTACAGAGTCACTGTTTATTCAGGGTAAGGGAGACTCCCTGTGTAATGTACAGAGTCACTGTTTATTCAGGGTAAGGATCGCTCACTGTGTAACTGTACAGAGTCACTTTTTATTCAGGATAAGGGTCACTCACTGTGTAACTGTACAGAGTCATTGTTTATTCAGGGTAAAGTTCACTCACTGTGTAACTGTACAGAGTCACTGTTTATTCAGGGTAAGGATCACTCACTGTGTAACTGTACAGAGTCACTGTTTATTCAGTGTAAGGTTCACTCACTGTGTAACTGTACTGAGTCACTGTTTATTCAGGGGAAGGATTACTCAGTGTGTAACTGTACAGAGTCATTGTTTATTCTCGCTAAGGGTCACTCACTTTGTAACTGTACAGAGTCACTGTTTATTCAGGGTAAGGATCACTCACTGTGTAACTGTACAGATTCACTGTTTATTCAGGGTGAGGATCACTCACTGTGTTACTGTACAGAGTCACTGTGTATTCAGGGTAAGGATCACTCACTGTGTAACTGTACAGAGTCACTGTTTATTCAGGGTAAAGGTCACTCAATGTGTAAATGTACATAGTCTCCATTTATTCAGGGTAAGGATCACTCACTGTGTAACAGTACGGAGTCACTGTGTATTCATTAGGGTAAGGATCACTAACTGTGTAACTGTACAGAGTCACTGTTTATTCAGCAGGGTATGAATCACTCACTTTGTAACTTTACAGAGTCACTGTTTATACAGTAGTGTAAGGATCACTCACTGTGTAACTGTTCATTGTCATTGTTTATTCAGGGTAAGGATCACTCACTATGTAACTGTACAGAGTCACTGTTTACTCAGGGGAAGGATCACTCACTGTTTAACTGTACAGAGTCACTGTTTATTCAGGGTAAGGATCACTCACTGTGTAACTGTACAGAGTCACTGTTTATTCTGCGTAAGGGTCACTCACTGTGTAATTGTACAGAGTCACTGTTTATTCAAGGTAAGGGTCACTCACTGTGTAACTGTACAGATTCACTGTTTATTCAGAGGAAGGATCACTCACTGTGTAACTGTACAGAGTCACTGTTTATTCAGGGTGAGGATCACTCACTGTCTAACTGTACAGAGTCACTGTTTATTCAGGGTAAGGATCACTCACTGTGTATCTGTGCAGAGTCACTGTTTATTCAGGGTTAGGAGCAATCACTGTGTAACTGTACAGAGTCACTGTTTATTGTGGGTAAGGATCAATCACTGTGTAACTGTACAGAGGCACTGTCTATTAAGGGTAAGGAACACTCACTGTGTTACTGTACAGATTCACAGTTTATTCAGGGTGAGGATCACTCACTGTGTTACTGTACAGAGTCACTGTGTATTCAGGGTAAGGATCACTCACTGTGTAACTGTACAGAGTCACTGTTTATTCAGGGTAAAGGTCACTCAATGTGTAACTGTACATAGTCACTGTTTATTCAGGGTAAGGATCACTCACTGTGTAACTGTACGGAGTCCCTGTTTATTCATTAGGGTAAGGGTCATTCACTCTGTAACTGTACAGAGTCACTGTTTATTCAGCAGGGTATGAATCACTCGCTGTGTAACTTTACAGAGTCACTGTTTATACAGTAGGGCAAGGATCACTCACTGTGTAACTGTACATTGTCATTGTTTATTCAGGGTAAGGATCACTCAGTATGTAACTGTTTAGAGTCACTGTTTATTCAGGGTAAGGATCACTCACTGTGTAACTGTACAGAGTCACTGTTAATTCAGGGTCAGGATCACTCACTGTGTAACTGTACAGAGGCACTGTTTATTCACTGTAAGGGTCACTCACTGTGTAATTGTACAGAGTCACTGTTTATTCAGGGGAATAATCACTCACTGTGTAACTGTACAGAGTCACTGTTTATTCAGGGTCAGGATCACTCACTGTGTAAATGTTCAGAGTCACTGTTTATTCTGGGTAAGGATCACTCACTGTGTATCTGTACAGAGTCACTGTTTATTCAGGGTGAGGATCACTCACTGTGTAACTGTACAGAGTCACTGTTTATTCAGGGTAAGGATCACTCACTGTGTAACTGTACAGAGTCACTGTTTATTCAGGGGAAGGATCACTCACTGTAACTGTACAGAGGCACTGTTTATTCAGGGTAAGGATCACTCACTGTGTAACTGTACAGAGTCACTGTTTATTCTGGTTAAGGATCACTCATTGTGTAACTGTACAGAGTCAATGTTTATTCAGTTTAAGGGTCACTCACAGTGTAACTTTACAGAGTCACTGTTTATTCAGGGTGAGGATCACTCATTGTGTAACTGTACAGAGTCACTGTTTATTCACGGTAAGGGTCACTCACTGTGTAACTTTACAGAGTCACTGTTTATTCAGGGTAAGGATCACTCACTGTGTAACTGTACAGAGTCACTGTTTATTCAGGGTGAAGATCTCTCACGGTGTAACTGTACAGAGTCACTGTTTATTCACGGTAAGGGTCCCTCACTGTGTAACTTTACAGAGTCACTGTTTATTCAGGGTAAGGATCACTCACTGTGTAACTGTACGGAGTCCCTGTTTATTGATTAGGGTAAGGGTCATTCACTCTGTAACTGTACAGAGTCACTGTTTATTCAGCAGGGTATGAATCACTCGCTGTGTAACTTTACAGAGTCACTGTTTATACAGTAGGGCATGGATCACTCACTGTGTAACTGTACATTGTCATTGTTTATTCAGGGTAAGGATCACTCAATATGTAACTGTTTAGAGTCACTGTTTATTCAGGGTAAGGATCACTCACTGTGTAACTGTACAGAGTCACTGTTAATTCAGGGTCAGGATCACTCACTGTGTAACTGTACAGAGGCACTGTTTATTCACTGTAAGGGTCACTCACTGTGTAATTGTACAGAGTCACTGTTTATTCAGGGGAATGATCACTCACTGTGTAACTGTACAGAGTCACTGTTTATTCAGGGTCAGGATCACTCACTGTGTAAATGTTCAGAGTCACTGTTTATTCTGGGTAAGGATCACTTACTGTGTATCTGTACAGAGTCATTGTTTATTCAGGGTGAGGATCACTCACTGTGTAACTGTACAGAGTCACTGTTTATTCAGGGTAAGGATCACTCACTGTGTAACTGTACAGAGTCACTGTTTATTCAGGGGAAGGATCACTCACTGTAACTGTACAGAGGCACTGTTTATTCAGGGTAAGGATCACTCACTGTGTAACTGTACAGAGTCACTGTTTATTCTGGTTAAGGATCACTCATTGTGTAACTGTACAGAGTCAATGTTTATTCAGTTTAAGGGTCACTCACAGTGTAACTTTACAGAGTCACTGTTTATTCAGGGTGAGGATCACTCATTGTGTAACTGTACAGAGTCACTGTTTATTCACTGTAAGGGTCACTCACTGTGTAACTTTACAGAGTCACTGTTTATTCAGGGTAAGGATCACTCACTGTGTAACTGTACAGAGTCACTGTTTATTCAGGGTGAGGATCTCTCACGGTGTAACTGTACAGAGTCACTGTTTATTCACGGTAAGGGTCCCTCACTGTGTAACTTTACAGAGTCACTGTTTATTCAGGGTAAGGATCACTCACTGTGTAACTGTACCGATTCACTGTTTATTCAGGGTGAGGATCACTCACTGTGTTACTGTACAGAGTCACTGTGTATTCAGGGTAAGGATCACTCAATGTGTAAATGTACATAGTCTCTATTTATTCAGGGTAAGGATCACTCACTGTGTTACTGTACAGAGTCACTGTGTATTCAGGGTAAGGATCACTCACTGTGTAACTGTACAGAGTCACTGTTTATTCAGCAGGGTATGAATCACTCACTTTGTAACTTTACACAGTCACTGTTTATACAGTAGTGTAAGGATCACTCACTGTGTAACTGTTCATTGTCATTGTTTATTCAGGGTAAGGATCACTCACTATGTAACTGTACAGAGTCACTGTTTACTCAGGGGAAGGATCACTCACTGTTTAACTGTACAGAGTCACTGTTTATTCAGGGTAAGGATCACTCACTGTGTAACTGTACAGAGTCACTGTTTATTCTGCGTAAGGGTCACTCACTGTGTAATTGTACAGAGTCACTGTTTATTCAAGGTTAGGGTCACTCACTGTGTAACTGTACAGATTCACTGTTCATTCAGAGGAAGGATCACTCACTGTGTAACTGTACAGAGTCACTGTTTATTCAGGGTCAGGATCACTCACTGTCTAACTGTACAGAGTCACTGTTTATTCAGGGTAAGGATCACTCACTGTGTATCTGTGCAGAGTCACTGTTTATTCAGGGTTAGGATCAATCACTGTGTAACTGTACAGAGTCACTGTTTATTGTGGGTAAGGATCAATCACTGTGTAACTGTACAGAGTCACTGTCTATTAAGGGTAAGGAACACTCACTGTGTTACTGTACAGATTCACAGTTTATTCAGGGTGAGGATCACTCACTGTGTTACTGTACAGAGTCACTGTGTATTCAGGGTAAGGATCACTCACTGTGTAACTGTACAGAGTCACTGTTTATTCAGGGTAAAGGTCACTCAATGTGTAACTGTACATAGTCACTGTTTATTCAGGGTAAGGATCACTCACTGTGTAACTGTACGGAGTCCCTGTTTATTCATTAGGGTAAGGGTCATTCACTCTGTAACTGTACAGAGTCACTGTTTATTCAGCAGGGTATGAATCATTCGCTGTGTAACTTTACAGAGTCACTGTTTATACAGTAGGGCAAGGATCACTCACTGTGTAACTGTACATTGTCATTGTTTATTCAGGGTAAGGATCACTCAATATGTAACTGTTTAGAGTCACTGTTTATTCAGGGTAAGGATCACTCACTGTGTAACTGTACAGAGTCACTGTTAATTCAGGGTCAGGATCACTCACTGTGTAACTGTACAGAGGCACTGTTTATTCAGGGTAAGGGTCACTCACTGTGTAATTGTACAGAGTCACTATTTATTCAGGGGAATGATCACTCAGTGTGTAACTGTACAGAGTCACTGTTTATTCAGGGTCAGGATCACTCACTGTGTAAATGTTCAGAGTCACTGTTTATTCAGGGTAAGGATCACTCACTGTGTATCTGTACCGAGTCACTGTTTATTCAGGGTGAGGATCACTCACTGTGTAACTGTACAGAGTCACTGTTTATTCAGGGTAAGGATCACTCACTGTGTAACTGTACAGAGTCACTGTTTATTCAGGGGAAGGATCACTCACTGTAACTGTACAGAGGCACTGTTTATTCAGGGTAAGGATCACTCACTGTGTAACTGTACAGAGTCACTGTTTATTCAGGTTAAGGATCACTGATTGTGTAACTGTACAGAGTCAATGTTTATTCAGTTTAAGGGTCACTCACAGTGTAACTTTACAGAGTCACTGTTTATTCAGGGTGCGGATCACTCATTGTGTAACTGTACAGAGTCACTGTTTATTCACGGTAAGGGTCACTCACTGTGTAACTTTACAGAGTCACTGTTTATTCAGGGTAAGGATCACTCACTGTGTAACTGTACAGAGTCACTGTTTATTCAGGGTGAGGATCTCTCACGGTGTAACTGTACAGAGTCACTGTTTATTCAGGGTAAGGATCACTCACTGTGTTACTGTACAGAGTCACTGTTTATTCAGAGTAAGGATCACTCACTGTGTAAATGTACAGGGTCACGGTTTATTCAGGGTAAAGGTCACTCAATGTGTAACTGTACAGAGTCACTGTTTATTCAGGGTAAGGAGCACTCTCTGCGTAATTGTATAGAGTCACTTTTTACTCAGGATAAGGGTCACTCACTGTGTAACTGAACAGAGTCACTGTTTATTCAGGGTAAAGTTCACTCGCTGTGTAACTGTACAGAGTCACTGTTTATTCAGCGTATGGATAACTCACTGTGTAACTGTACAGAGTCACTGTTTATTCAGTGTAAGGGTCACTCACTGTGTAACTGTACTGAGTCACTGTTTATTCAGGGGAAGGATAACTCAGTGTGTAACTGTACAGAGTCATTGTTTATTCTCGCTAAGGGTCACTCACTGTGTAACTGTACAGAGTCACTGTTTATTCAGGGTAAGGATCACTCACTGTGTAACTGTAGAGAGTCACGGTCTATTCAGGGTAAGGATCACTCACTGTGTTACTGTACAGTGTCACTGTTTATTCAGGGTGAGGATGACTCACTGTGTAACTGTACAGAGTCACTGTTTATTCAGCTTAAGGTTCACTCTACAGTGTAACTGTACAGAGTCACTGTTTATTCAGGGTATGGTTGACTCCCTGTGTAATGTACAGAGTCACTGTTTATTCAGGGTAAGGATCACTCACTGTGTAACTGTACAGAGTCACTGTTTATTCAGGATAAGGGTCACTCACTGTGTAAGTGTACAGAGTCACTGTTTATTCAGGGTAAGGATCACTCACTTTGTAACTGTACAGAGGCACTGTTTATTCAGAGTGAGGATCACTCACTGTGTAACTGTACAGAGTCACTGTTTATTCAGCTTAAGGATCACTCACTGTGTAACTGCACAGAGTCACTGTTTATTCAGGGTAAGGATCACTCACTGTGTAACTGTACAGAGTCACTGTTTATTCTGCGTAAGGGTCACTCACTGTGTAATTGTACAGAGTCACTGTTTATTGAAGGTAAGGGTCACTCACTGTGTAACTGTACAGATTCACTGTTTATTCAGAGGAAGGATCACTCACTGTGTAACTGTACAGAGTCACTGTTTATTCAGGGTCAGGATCACTCACTGTCTAACTGTACAGAGTCACTGATTATTCAGGGTAAGGATCACTCACTGTGTATCTGTGCAGAGTCACTGTTTATTCAGGGTTAGGATCAATCACTGTGTAACTGTACAGAGTCACTGTTTATTGTGGGTAAGGATCAATCACTGTGTAACTGTACAGAGTCACTGTTTATTAAGGGTAAGGAACACTCACTGTGTTACTGTACAGATTCACAGTTTATTCAGGGTGAGGATCACTCACTGTGTTACTGTACAGAGTCACTGTGTATTCAGGGTAAGTATCACTCACTGTGTAACTGTACAGAGTCACTGTTTATTCAGGGTAAAGGTCACTCAATGTGTAACTGTACATAGTCATTGTTTATTCAGGGTAAGGATCACTCACTGTGTAACTGTACGGAGTCCCTGTTTATTCATTAGGGTAAGGGTCATTCACTCTGTAACTGTACAGAGTCACTGTTTATTCAGCAGGGTATGAATCACTCGTTGTGTAACTTTACAGAGTCACTGTTTATACAGTAGGGCAAGGATCACTCACTGTGTAACTGTACATTGTCATTGTTTATTCAGGGTAAGGATCACTCAATATGTAACTGTTTAGAGTCACTGTTTATTCAGGGTAAGGATCACTCACTGTGTAACTGTACAGAGTCACTGTTAATTCAGGGTCAGGATCACTCACTGTGTAACTGTACAGAGGCACTGTTTATTCAGGGTAAGGGTCACTCACTGTGTAATTGTACAGAGTCACTGTTTAATCAGGGGAATGATCACTCACTGTGTAACTGTACAGAGTCACTGTTTATTCAGGGTCAGGATCACTCACTGTGTAAATGTTCAGAGTCACTGTTTATTCTGGGTAAGGATCACTCACTGTGTATCTGTACAGAGTCACTGTTTATTCAGGGTGAGGATCACTCACTGTGTAACTGTACAGAGTCACTGTTTATTCAGGGTAAGGATCACTCACTGTGTAACTGTACAGAGTCACTGTTTATTCAGGGGAAGGATCACTCACTGTAACTGTACAGAGGCACTGTTTATTCAGGGTAAGGATCACTCACTGTGTAACTGTACAGAGTCACTGTTTATTCTGGTTAAGGATCACTCATTGTGTAACTGTACAGAGTCAATGTTTATTCAGTTTAAGGGTCACTCACAGTGTAAATTTACAGAGTCACTGTTTATTCAGGGTGAGGATCACTCATTGTGTAACTGTACAGAGTCACTGTTTATTCACGGTAAGGGTCACTCACTGTGTAACTTTACAGAGTCACTGTTTATTCAGGGTAAGGATCACTCACTGTGTAACTGTACAGAGTCACTGTTTATTCAGGGTGAGGATCTCTCACGGTGTAACTGTACAGAGTCACTGTTTATTCACGGTAAGGGTCCCTCACTGTGTAACTTTACAGAGTCACTGTTTATTCAGGGTAAGGATCACTCACTGTGTAACTGTACAGATTCACTGTTTATTCAGGGTGAGGATCACTCACTGTGTTACTGTACAGAGTCACTGTGTATTCAGGGTAAGGATCACTCAATGTGTAAATGTACATAGTCTCTATTTATTCAGGGTAAGGATCACTCACTGTGTTACTGTACAGAGTCACTGTGTATTCAGGGTAAGGATCACTCACTGTGTAACTGTACAGAGTCACTGTTTATTCAGCAGGGTATGAATCACTCACTTTGTAACTTTACACAGTCACTGTTTATACAGTAGTGTAAGGATCACTCACTGTGTAACTGTTCATTGTCATTGTTTATTCAGGGTAAGGATCACTCACTATGTAACTGTACAGAGTCACTGTTTACTCAGGGGAAGGATCACTCACTGTTTAACTGTACAGAGTCACTGTTTATTCAGGGTAAGGATCACTCACTGTGTAACTGTACAGAGTCACTGTTTATTCTGCGTAAGGGTCACTCACTGTGTAATTGTACAGAGTCACTGTTTATTCAAGGTAAGGGTCACTCACTGTGTAACTGTACAGATTCACTGTTTATTCAGAGGAAGGATCACTCACTGTGTAACTGTACAGAGTCACTGTTTATTCAGGGTGAGGATCACTCACTGTCTAACTGTACAGAGTCACTGTTTATTCAGGGTAAGGATCACTCACTGTGTATCTGTGCAGAGTCACTGTTTATTCAGGGTTAGGATCAATCACTGTGTAACTGTACAGAGTCACTGTTTATTGTGGGTATGGATCAATCACTGTGTAACTGTACAGAGTCACTGTCTATTAAGGGTAAGGAACACTCACTGTGTTACTGTACAGATTCACAGTTTATTCAGGGTGAGGATCACTCACTGTGTTACTGTACAGAGTCACTGTGTATTCAGGGTAAGGATCACTCACTGTGTAACTGTACAGAGTCACTGTTTATTCAGGGTAAAGGTCACTCAATGTGTAACTGTACATAGTCACTGTTTATTCAGGGTAAGGATCACTCACTGTGTAACTGTACGGAGTCCCTGTTTATTCATTAGGGTAAGGGTCATTCACTCTGTAACTGTACAGAGTCACTGTTTATTCAGGAGGGTATGAATCACTCGCTGTGTAACTTTACAGAGTCACTGTTTATACAGTAGGGCAAGGATCACTCACTGTGTAACTGTACATTGTCATTGTTTATTCAGGGTAAGGATCACTCAATATGTAACTGTTTAGAGTCATTGTTTATTCAGGGTAAGGATCACTCACTGTGTAACTGTACAGAGTCACTGCTAATTCAGGGTCAGGATCACTCACTGTGTAACTGTACAGAGGCACTGTTTATTCAGGGTAAGGGTCACTCACTGTGTAATTGTACAGAGTCACTGTTTATTCAGGGGAATGATCACTCACTGTGTAACTGTACAGAGTCACTGTTTATTCAGGGTCAGGATCACTCACTGTGTAAATGTTCAGAGTCACTGTTTATTCAGGGTAAGGATCACTCACTGTGTATCTGTACAGAGTCACTGTTTATTCAGGGTGAGGATCACTCACTGTGTAACTGTACAGAGTCACTGTTTATTCAGGGTAAGGATCACTCACTGTGTAACTGTACAGAGTCACTGTATATTCAGGGGAAGGATCACTCACTGTAACTGTACAGAGGCACTGTTTATTCAGGGTAAGGATCACTCACTGTGTAACTGTACAGAGTCACTGTTTATTCAGGTTAAGGATCACTCATTGTGTAACTGTACAGAGTCAATGTTTATTCAGTTTAAGGGTCACTCACAGTGTAACTTTACAGAGTCACTGTTTATTCAGGGTGAGGATCACTCATTGTGTAACTGTACAGAGTCACTGTTTATTCACGGTAAGGGTCACTCACTGCGTAACTTTACAGAGTCACTGTTTATTCAGGGTAAGGATCACTCACTGTGTAACTGTACAGAGTCACTGTTTATTCAGGGTGAGGATCTCTCACGGTGTAACTGTACAGAGTCACTGTTTATTCACGGTAAGTGTCCCTCACTGTGTAACTTTACAGAGTCACTGTTTATTCAGGGTAAGGATCACTCACTGTGTTACTGTACAGAGTCACTGTTTATTCAGAGTAAGGATCACTCTCTGTGTAAATGTACAGGGTCACGGTTTATTCAGGGTAAAGGTCACTCAATGTGTAACTGTACAGAGTCACTGTTTATTCAGGGTAAGGAGCACTCACTGCGTAATTGTATAGAGTCACTTTTTACTCAGGATAAGGGTCACTCACTGTGTAACTGTACAGAGTCACTGTTTATTCAGCGTATGGATCACTCACTGTGTAACTGTACAGAGTCACTGTTTATTCAGTGTAAGGGTCACTCACTGTGTAACTTTACTGAGTCACTGTTTATTCAGGGGAAGGATAACTCAGTGTGTAACTGTACAGAGTCATTGTTTATTCTCGCTAAGGGTCACTCACTGTGTAACTGTACAGAGTCACTGTTTATTCAGGGTAAGGATCACTCACTGTGTAACTGTAGAGAGTCACGGTCTATTCAGGGTAAGGATCACTCACTGTGTTACTGTACAGTGTCACTGTTTATTCAGGGTGAGGATGACTCACTGTGTAACTGTACAGAGTCACTGTTTATTCAGCTTAAGGTTCACTCTACAGTGTAACTGTACAGAGTCACTGTTTATTCAGGGTATGGTTGACTCCCTGTGTAATGTACAGAGTCACTGTTTATTCAGGGTAAGGATCACTCACTGTGTAACTGTACAGAGTCACTGTTTATTCAGGATAAGGGTCACTCACTGTGTAAGTGTACAGAGTCACTGTTTATTCAGGGTAAGGATCACTCACTTTGTAACTGTACAGAGGCACTGTTTATTCAGAGTGAGGATCACTCACTGTGTAACTGTACAGAGTCACTGTTTATTCAGCTTAAGGATCACTCACTGTGTAACTGCACAGAGTCACTGTTTATTCAGGGTAAGGGAGACTCCCTGTGTAATGTACAGAGTCACTGTTTATTCAGGGTAAGTATCACTCACTGTGTAACTGTACAGAGTCACTTTTTATTCAGGATAAGGGTCACTCACTGTGTAACTGTACAGAGTCACTGTTTATTCAGGGTAAAGTTCACTCACTGTGTAACTGTACAGAGTCACTGTTTATTCAGGGTAAGGATCACTCACTGTGTAACTGTACAGAGTCACTGTTTATTCAGTGTAAGGGTCACTCACTGTGTAACTGTACTGAGTCACTGTTTATTCAGGGGAAGGATAACTCAGTGTGTAACTGTACAGAGTCATTGTTTATTCTCGCTAAGGGTCACTCACTGTGTAACTGTACAGAGTCACTGTTTATTCAGGGTAAGGATCACTCACTGTGTAACTTTACTGAGTCACGGTCTATTCAGGGTAAGGATCACTCACTGTGTTACTGTACAGATTCACTGTTTATTCAGGGTGAGGATCACTCAATGTGTTACTGTACAGAGTCACTGTGTATTCAGGGTAAGGATCACTCATTGTGTAACTGTACAGAGTCACTGTTTATTCAGGGTAAAGGTCACTCAATGTGTAACTGTACATAGTCTCTGTTTATTCAGGGTAAGGATCACTCACTGTGTAACAGTACGGAGTCACTGTGTATTCATTAGGGTACGGGTCACTAACTGTGTAACTGTACAGAGTCACTGTTTTTTCAGCAGGGTATGAATCACTCACTTTGTAACTTTACAGAGTCACTGTTTATACAGTAGTGTAAGGATCACTCACTGTGTAACTGTTCATTGTCATTGTTTATTCAGGGTAAGGATCACTCACTATGTAACTGTACAGAGTCACTGTTTATTCAGGGGAAGGATCACTCACTGTTTAACTGTACAGAGTCACTGTTTATTCAGGGTAAGGATTACTCGCTGTGTAACTGTACAGAGTCACTGTTTATTCTGCGTATGGGTCAGTCACTGTGTAATTGTACAGAGTCACTGTTTATTCAGGGTAAGGGTCACTCACTGTGTAACTGTACAGATTCACTGTTTATTCAGAGGAAGGATCACTCACTGTGTAACTGTACAGAGTCACTGTTTATTCAGGGTGAGGATCATTCACTGTGTAACTGTACAGAGTCACTGTTTATTCAGGGTAAGGATCACTCACTGTGTATCTGTGCAGTGTCACTGTTTATTCAGGGTGAGGATCAATCACTGTGTAACTGTACAGAGTCACTGTTTATTCAGGGTGAGGATCACTCACTGTGTAACTGTACAGAGTCACTGTTTATTCACGGTAAGGGTCACTCGCTGTGTAACTTTACAGAGTCACTGTTTATTCAGGGTAAGGATCACTCACTGTGTAACTGTACAGAGTCACTGTTTATTCAGGGTAAAGTTCACTCAATGTTTAACTGTACAGAGTCACTGTTTATTCAGGGTAAGGATCACTCACTGTGTAATTGTATAGAGTCACTGTTTATTCAGGGTAAGAATCAGTCACTGTGTAACTGTACAGTGTCACTGTTTATTCAGGGTGAGGATCACTCACTGTGTAACTGTACAGAGTCACTGTTTATTCAGCTTAAGGTTCACTCACTGTGTAACTGTACAGAATCACTGTTTATTCAGGGTAAGGATGACTCCCTGTGTAATGTACAGAGTCACTGTTTATTCAGGGTAAGGATCACTCACTGTGTAACTGTACAGAGTCACTGTTTATTCAGCATAAGGGTCACTCACTGTGTAACTGTACAGAGTCACTGTGTATTCAGGGTAAGGATCACTCACTGTGTAACTGTACAGAGTCACTGTTTATTCAGGGTAAAGGTCACTCAATGTGTAACTGTACATAGTCTCTGTTTATTCAGGGTAAGGATCACTCACTGTGTAACAGTACGGAGTCACTGTGTATTCATTAGGGTAAGGGTCACTAACTGTGTAACTGTACAGAGTCACTGTTTTTTCAGCAGGGTATGAATCACTCACTTTGTAACTTTACAGAGTCACTGTTTATACAGTAGTGTAAGGATCACTCACTGTGTAACTGTTCATTGTCATTGTTTATTCAGGGTAAGGATCACTCACTATGTAACTGTACAGAGTCACTGTTTATTCAGGGGAAGGATCACTCACTGTTTAACTGTACAGAGTCAATGTTTATTCAGGGTAAGGATTACTCACTGTGTAACTGTACAGAGTCACTGTTTATTCTGCGTATGGGTCACTCACTGTGTAATTGTACAGAGTCACTGTTTATTCAGGGTAAGGGTCACTCACTGTGTAACTGTACAGATTCACTGTTTATTCAGAGGAAGGATCACTCACTGTGTAACTGTACAGAGTCACTGTTTATTCAGGGTGAGGATCATTCACTGTGTAACTGTACAGAGTCACTGTTTATTCAGGGTAAGGATCACTCACTGTGTGTCTGTGCAGAGTCACTGTTTATTCAGGGTGAGGATCAATCACTGTGTAACTGTACAGAGTCACTGTTTATTCAGGGTGAGGATCACTCACTGTGTAACTGTACAGAGTCACTGTTTATTCACGGTAAGGGTCACTCGCTGTGTAACTTTACAGAGTCACTGTTTATTCAGGGTAAGGATCACTCATTGTGTAACTGTACAGAGTCACTGTTTATTCAGGATAAGGGTCGCTCACAGTGTAACTGTACAGAGTCACTGTTTATTCAGGGTAAGGATCACTCACTGTGTAACTGTACAGAGTCATTGTTTATTCTCGCTTAATGTCACTCACTGTGTAACTGTACAGAGTCACTGTTTATTCAGGGTAAGGATCACTCACTGTGTAACTGTGCAGAGTCACTGTCTATTCAGGGTAAGGATCAGTCACTGTGTTACTGTACAGATTCACTGTTTATTCAGGGTGAGGATCACTCACTGTGTTACTGTACAGAGTCACTGTGTATTCAAGGTAAGGATCACTCACTGTGTAACTGTACAGAGTCACTGTTTATTCAGGGTAAAGGTCACTCAATATGTAACTGTACATAGTCACTGTTTATTCAGGGTAAGGATCAGTCACTCTGTAACTGTACTGAGTCACTGTGTATTCATTAGGGTAAGGGTCCCTCACTGGGTAACTGTACAGAGTCACTGTTTATTCAGCAGGGTATGAATCACTCACTTTGTAACTTTACAGAGTCAATGGTTATACAGTAGGGTCAGGATCACTCACTGTGTAATTGTACATTGTCATTTTTTATTCAGGGTAAGGATCACTCACTATGTAACTGTACAGAGTCACTGTTTATTCGGGGGAAGGATCACTCACTGTGTAACTGTACAGAGTCACTGTTTATTCAGGGTAAGGATCACTCACTGTGTAACTGTACAGAGTCACTGTTTATTCTGCGTAAGGGTCACTCACTGTGTAATTGTACAGAGTCACTGTTTATTCAGGGTAAGGATCACTCACTGTGTAACTGTACAGATTCACTGTTTATTCAGAGGAAGGATCACTCACTGTGTAACTGTACAGAGTCAGTGTTTATTCAGGGTCAGGATCACTCACTGTGTAACTGTACAGAGTCACTGTTTATTCACGGTAAGGATCACTCACTGTGTAACTGTACAGAGTCACTGTTTATTCAGGGTAAGGATCACTTACTGTGTAACTGTACAGAGTCACTGGTTAATCAGGGGAAGGATCAATCACTGTAACTGTACAGAGGCATTATTTATTCAGGGTAAGGATCACTCACTGTGTAACTGTACAGAGTCACTGTTATTCAGGGTAAGGATCACTCACTGTGTAACTGTACAGAGTCACTGTTTATTCAGGGTAAGAATCACTCATTGTGTAACTGTACAGAGTCACTGTTTATTCAGGATAAGGGTCGCTCACAGTGTAACTGTACAGAGTCACAGTTTATTCAGGGTAAGGATCACTCACTGTGTAACTGTACAGAGTCACTGTTTATTCACGGTAAGGGTCACTCGCTGTGTAACTTTACAGAGTAAGTGTATATTCAGGGTAAGGATCACTCACTGTGTAACTGTACAGAGTCACTGTTTATTCAGGGTAAGGATCACTCACTGTGTAACTGTACAGAGTCACTGTTTATTCCGGGTAAGGATCACTCACTGTGTATCTGTACAGAGTCACTGTTTATTCAGGGTAAAGGTCACTCAATGTGTTACTGTACAGAGTCACTGTTTATTCAGGGTAAGGGTGACTCCCTGTGTAATGTACAGAGTCACTGTTTATTCAGGGTAAGGATCACTCACTGTGTAACTGTTCAGAGTCACTGTTTATTCAGGATAAGGGTCACTCACTTTGTAAATGTACAGAGTCACTGTTAATTCGGGGTAAGGATCACTCACTTTGTAACTGGACAGAGGCACTGTTTATTCAGGGTGAGGATCACTCACTGTGTAACTGTACAGAGTCACTGTTTATTCAGGGTAAGGATCACTCACTGTGTAACTGTACAGAGTTACTGTCTATTCAGGGTGAGGATCACTCACTGTGTAACTGTACAGAGTCACTGTTTATTCAGGTTAAGGACCACTCACTGTGTAACGTACACAGACACTGTTTATTCAGGGGAAGGGTCACTCACTGTGTAACTGTACAGAGTCACTGTATATTCAGCGTAAGGATCACTCACTGTGTAACTGTGCACAGACACAGTTTATTCAGCGTTAGGATCACTCACTTTGTAACTGTACGGAGACACAGTTTATTCAGGGTAACGATCACTGACTGTGTAACTGTACAGGGTCACTGTATTTTCAGGGTAATGGTCACTCACTGTGTAACTGTACAGAGTCACTGTTTATTCAGGGTAATGGTCACTCACTGTGTAACTGTACAGAGTCACTGTGTATTCAGGGAAAGGATCACTCACTGTGTAACTGTACAGAGTCACTGTTTATTCAGGTTAAGGATCACTCACAGTGTAACTGTAAAGAGAAATTTTTTATTCAGGGTAATGGTCACTCATTGTGTAACTGTACAGAGTCACTTTTAATGACGGTAAACGTCACTCACTGTGTATCTGTACAAAGTCACTGTTTATTCAGTGTAAGGATCACTCACTGTGTAACTGTACAGTGTCACTGTTTATTCAGTGTGAGGATCACTGACTGTGATACTGTACAGAGTCATTGTTTATTCAGGGAGAGGATCACTCACTGTGTAACTGTACAGAGTCACTGTTTATTCAGTGTAAGGGTCACTCACTGTGTAACTGTTCAGAATCACTGTTTATGCAGATTGAGGGTCACTCTGTGAGACTGTACAGAGTCACTGCTTATTCAGGGTAAGGATCACTCACTGTGTAACTGTACAGAGTCACTGTTTATTCAGGGTAAGGATCACTCACTGTGTAACTGTACAGAGTCACTATTTATTCAGGGTAAGGGTCACTCACTGTGTAACTGTACAGAGTCACTGAATATTCAGGGTATGGATCACTCACTGTGTAATTGTATAGAGTCACTTTTTATTCAGGGTAACGATCACTCACTGTGTAACTGTACAGAGTCACTGTTTATTCAAGGTGAGGATCACTCATTGTGTAACTGTACAGAGTCACTGTTTATTCAGGGTAAAGGTCACTCAATGTGTAACTGCACAGAGTCACTGTTTATTCTGGGTAAAAATCACTCACAGTGTAACTGTACAGAATCACTGTTTATTCAGGACTAGGTGTATTCACTGTGTAACTGTACTGAGTCACTGTATCTTCAGGATTAGGGTCACTCACTGTGTAACTGTACAGAATCACTGTTTATTCAGGGTAAGGATCACTCACTGTATAACTTTACAGAGTCACTGTTTATACAGTAGGGTAAGGATCACTCACTGTGTAACTGTACATTGTCACTGTTTATTCAGGGTAAGGATCACTCGCTCTGTAACTGTACAGAGTCACTGTTTATTCAGGGGAATGATCACTCACTGTGTAACTGTACAGAGTCACTGTTTATTCCGGGTAAGGATCACTCACTGTGTAACTGTACAGAGTCACTGTTTATTCAGGATAAGCGTCACTCACTGTGTAACTGTACAGAGTCACTGTTTATTCAGGGTAAGGGTCACTCACTGTGTAACTGTACAGAGTCACTGTTTATTCAGGGGAAGGATCACTCACTGTGTAACTGTACAGAGTCACTCTTTATTCAGGGTCAGGATCACTCACTGTGTAACTGTACAGAGTCACTGTTTATTCAGGGTAAGGATCACTCACTGTGTATCTGTACAGAGTCACTGTTTATTCAGGGTGAGGATCACTTACTGTGTAACTGTACAGAGTCACTGTTTATTCAGGGTAAGGATCACTCACTGTGTAAATGTACAGAGTCACTGTTTATTCAGGGGAAGGATCACTCACTGTAACTGTATAGAGGCACTGTTTATTCAGGGTAAGGATCACTCATTTTGTAACTGTACAGAGTCACTGTTTATTCAGGATAAGGGTCACTCACAGTGTAACTGTACAGAGTCACTGTTTATTCAGGGTGAGGATCGCTCACTGTGTAACTGTGCAGAGTCACTGTTTATTCACGGTAAGGGTCACTCACTGTGTAACTTTACAGAGTCACTGTTTATTTACGGAAAGGGTTACTCACTGTGTAACTTTGCAGAGTCACTGTTTATTCAGGGTAAGGATCACTCACTGTGTTACTGTACATAGTCATTGTTTATTCAGGGTAAGGATCACTCAATGTGTAACTGTACAGAGTCACTTTTTATTCAGGGTAAGGATCACACACTGTGTAATTGTATAGAGTCACTGTTTATTCAGGGTAAGGATCACTCACTGTGTAACTGTACAGTGTCACTGTTTATTCAGGGTGAGGATCACTCACTGTGTAACTGTACAGAGTCACTGTTTATTCAGCTTAAGGTTCATTCACTGTGTAACTGTACAGAGTCACTGTTTATTCAGGGTAAGGGTGACTCCCTGTGCAATGTACAGAGTCACTGTTTATTCAGGGTAAGGATCACTCACTGTGTAACTGTACAGACTCACTGTTTATTCAGGATAAGGGTCTCTCACTGTGTAACTGTACAGAGTCACTGTTTATTCAGGGTAAGGATCACTCCCTTTGTAACTGTACAGAGGCACTGTTTATTCAGGGTGAGGATCAGTCACTGTGTAACTGTACAGAGGCACTGTTTATTCAGGGTAAGGATCACACACTGTGTAACTGTACAGAGTAACTGTTTATTCAGGGTGAGGATCACTCACTGTGTAACTGTACTGAGTCACAGTTTATTCAGGTTAAGGATCACTCACTGTGTAATGTACACAGTCGCTGTTTATTCAGGGGAAGGATCACTCACTGTGTAACTGTACAGAGTCACTGTTTATTCAGCGTAAGGATCACTCACTCTGTAACTGTACAGATTCACTGTTTATTCAGGGTAAGTATCACTCACTGTGTAACTGTACAGAATCACTGTTTATTCAGGACTAGGTCTATTCACTGTGTAACTATACAGAGTCACTGTATATTCAGGGTAATGATCACTCACTGTGTAACTGTGCAGAGACACAGTTTATTCAGCGTAAGGATCACTCACTGTGTAACTGTACAGAGACACAGTTTATTCAGGGTAAGGATCACTCACTGTGTAACTGTACAGAGTCACTGAATTTTCAGGGTAATGGTCACTCACTGTCTAACTGTACAGAGTCACTGTTTATTCTGGGTAATGGTCACTCACTGCGTAATTGTACAGAGTCACTGTTTATTGAGGTTAAGGATCACTCACAGTGTAACTGTACAGAGTAATTTTTTATTCAGGGTAATGGTCACTCATTGTGTAACTGTACAGAGTCACTATTAATGAGGCTAAACGTCACTCACTGTGTAACTGTACAGAGTCACTGTTTATTCAGGGTAAGGATCACACACTGTGTAACTGTACAGAGTCACAGTTTATTCCGGGTAAGGATCACTCACTGTGTAACGTTACAGAGTCACTGTTTATTCAGGGAGAGGATCACTCACTGTGTAACTGTACAGAGTCACTTTTTATTCAGTATAAGGGTCACTCACTGTGTAACTGTTCTGAGTCACTGTTTATTCAGAGTGAGGGTCACTCTGTGTGACTGTAAAGAGCCACTGTTTTTTCAGGGTAAGGATCACTCACTGTGTAACTGTACAGAGTCACTTTTTATTGTGGGTAAGGATCACTCACTGTGTAACTGTACAGAGTCACTATTTATTCAGGGTAAGTGTCACTCACAGTGTAACTGTACAGAGTCACTGTTTATTCAGGGTATGGATCTCTCACTGTGTAATTGTATTGAGTCACTGTTTATTCAGGGTAATGATCACTCACTGTGTAACTGTACATAGTCACTATTTATTCAGGGTGAGGATCACTCATTGTGTAACTGTACAGAGTCTTTGTTTATTCAGGGTAAAGGTCACTCAATGTGTAACTGTACAGAGTAACTTTATATTCAGGGTAAGGATCACTCACTTTGTGTCTGTACAGAGTCACTGTTTATTCAGGGAAAGGATCACTCACTGTGTAATTACACAGAGTAACTGTTTGTTCAGGGTAAGGGTCACTCACTGTGTAACTGTACAGAGTCACTGTTTATTCAGGGTAAGGATCAATCACTGTGTAACTGCACGGAGTCACTGTTTATTCATTAGCGTATGGGTCACTCACTGTGTAACTGTACAGAGTCACTGCTAATACAGCAGGGTAAAAATCACTCACTGTGTAACTTTACAGAGTCACTGTTTATTCAGTTGGGTAAGAACCAGTCACTGTGTACCTGTACAGAATCACTGTTTATTCAGGGTAAGGATCATTCACTGGGTAACTGTACAGAGTCACTGTTTATTAAGGGTGAGGATCACTCACTGTGTAACTGTTCAGAGGCACTCTTTATTCAGGGTAAGGGTCACTCACTGTGCATCTATACGGAGTCACTCTTTATTCAGGGTGAGGACCACTCACTGTGTAACTGTACAGAGTTACTGTTTATTCAGGGTAAGGGTCACTCACTGTGTAACTGTACAGAGTCACTGTTTATTCAGGGTAAGGGTCACTCACTGTGTAACTGTACAGAGTCACTGTTTATTCAGGGTAAGGATCACTCACTGTGAATCTGTAAAGAGTCACTGTTTATTCAGGGTGAGGATCACTCACTGTGTAACTGTACAGAGTCACTGTTTATTCAGGGTAAGCGTCACTCACTGTGTAATGTACAGAGCCACTGTTTATTCAGCGTAAGTGTCACTCACTGTGTAACTGTACAGAGGCACTGTTTATTCAGGGTAAGGATCACTCACTGTGTAACTGTACAGAGTCACTGTTTATTCAGGGTAAGGGTCACTCACTGTGTAACTGTACAGAGTCACTGTTTATTCAGGGTAAGGATCACTCACTGTGTAACTGTACAGAGTCACTCTTTATTCAGGGTAAGGGTCACTCACTGTGTAACTGTACAGAGTCACTGTTTATTCAGGGTAAGGTTCACTCACTGTGTAACTGTACAGATTCAATGTTTATTCAGGGTAAGGATCACTCACTGTGTAACTGCACAGAGTCACTGTTTATTCAGGGTAAGGATCACTCACTGTGTAACTGCACAGAGTCACTGTTTATTCAGGGTAAGGATCACTCACTGTGTAACTGTACAGAGTCACAGTTTAATCAGGGTAAGGATCACTCACTGTGTAACTGTACAGAGTCAATGTTTTTTCAGGGTAAGGGTCACTCTCTGTGTATCTGTACTGAGTCACTGTTTATTCTGGGTAAGGATCACTCACTGTGTTACTGTACAGAGTCAATGTTTAATCAGGGTAAGGATCACTCACTGTGTAACTGTACAGCGTCACTGTTTATTCAGGGTGAGGATCACTCATTGTGTAACTGTACAGAGTCACTGTTTATTCAGGGTAAGGATCACTCATTGTGTAACTGTACAGAGTAACTGTTTATTCAGGGTAAGGGATCACTCACTGTGTAATGTTCAGAGTCAGTGTTTATTCAGGGTAATGGTCACTCACTGTGTAACTGTACAGAGTCACTGTTTAATCATGGAAAGAGTCACTCACTGTGTAACTGTACAGAGTCACTGTTTATTCAGGGTAAAAATCACACACTGTGTAACTGTACAGAGTCACTGTATATTCAGGGTAATGGTCACTCTCTGTGTAACTGTACAGAGACACAGTTTATTCAGGGTAAGGGTCACTCACTTTGTAACTGTACAGAGTCACTGTATATTCAGGGTAATGGTCACTCACTTTGTAACTGTACAGAGTCACTTTTTATTCAGGGTAATGGTCACTCACTGTGTAACTGTACAGAGTCACTGTTTATTCAGGGTAAGGATCACTCACGGAGTAACTGTACAGAGTCACTGTTTATTCAGGGTAAGGATCACTCACTCTGTAACTGTACAGAGTCACTGTTTATTCAGGTTAAGGATCACACACTGTGTAACTGTACAGAGTCACTGTTTTTCAGGTTAAGGATCACTCACGGTGTAACTGTACAGAGTCATTTTATATTCAGGGAAATGGTCACTCATTGTGTAACTGTACAGAGTCACTTTTTATTGAGGGTAAACGTAACTCACTGTGTAACTGTACAGAGTCACTGTTTATTCAGAGTAATGATCACTCACTGTGTAACTGTACAGAGTCACTGTTTATTCATTAGGGTAAGGGTAACTCAGTGTGTAACTATACAGAGTCACTGTTTATTAATAGTGAGGGTCACTCTGTGTGACTTGACAGAGTGACTGTTTATTCAGGGTAAGGATCACTCACTGTGTAACTGTACAGAGTCACTGTTTATTCAGGGTATGGATCACTCACTGTGTAACTGTACAGAGTCACTGTTTATTCAGGGTAAGGGTCACTCACTGTGTAACTGTACAGAGTCACTGTTTATTCAGGGTAAGGATCACTCACTGTGTAATTGTGTAGAGTCACTGTTTATTCAGGGTAAGGATCACTCACTGTGTAACTGTACAGAGTCACTGTTTATTCAGGGTGAGTATCACTCATTGTGTAACTGTACAGAGTCACTGTTTATTCTGGGTAAGTATCACTCACAGTGTAACTGTACAGTGGCACTGTTTATTCAGGGTTAGTATCACTCACTGTGTAACTGTTCAGAGTCACTGTTTATTCAGTGTTAGGATCACTCACTGTGTAACTGTACAGAGTCACTGTTTATTCAGGGTAAGGGTCACTCACTGTGTAACTGTACAGAGTCACTGTTTATTAAGGGTAAGGATCACTCACTGTGTAACTGTACAGAGTCACTGTTTATTCAGGGTAAGGATCACTCATTGTGTAACTGTACAGAGTCACTGTTTATTCAGGGTAAGGATCACTCACTGTGTTTCTGTACAGAGTCAGTGTTTATTCAGGGGAAGGATCACTCTCTGTGTAATTGTACAGAGTCAATGTTTATTCAGTGTAAGGATCACTCACTGTGTTAATGTACAGAGTCACTGTTTATTCAGGGTAAGGATCACTCAATGTGAAACTGTACAGACTCATTGTTTATTCAGGGTGAGGATCACTCACTGTGTAACTGTACAGAGTCACTGTTTAATCAGGGAAAGGGTCACTCACTGTGTAACTCTACAGAGTCAATGTTTATTCAGGGTAAGGATCACTCACTGTGTAACTGTACAGAGTCACTGTTTAATCATGGTAATGATCACTCACTGTGTAACTTAACAGCATCACTGTTTATTCAGGGTGAGGATCACTCATTGTGTAACTGTACAGAGTCACTCTTTGTTCAGTGTAAGTATCACTCACTGTGTTTCTGTACAGAGTCAGTGTTTATTCAGGGGAAGGTTCACTCACTGTGTAACTGTACAGAGTCACTGTTTATTCAGGGTAAAGGTCACTCAATGTGTAACTGTATAGACTCACTGTTTATTCAGGGTAAAGATCACTCACTGTGTAACTGTACAGGATCACTGTTTATTCAGGACTAGGTCTATTCACTGTGTAACTGTACAGAGTCACTGCATATTCAGGGTAATGCTCACTCACTATGTAACTGTACAGAGACACAGTTTATTCAGGGTAAGGATCACTCACTTTGTAACTGTTCAGAGTCACTGTTTATTCAGTGTAAGGATCACTCACTGTGTAACTGTACAGAGTAACTGTCTATTCAGGATAAGGGTCACTCACTTTGTAACTGTACAGAGACACAGTTTATTCAGGGTAAGGGTCACTCACTTTGTAACTGTACAGAGTCACTGTATATTCAGGGTAATGGTCACTCACTTTGTAACTGTACAGAGTCACTTTTTATTCAGGGTAATGGTCACTCACTGTGTAACTGTACAGAGTCAATGTTTATTCAGGGTAAGGATCACTCACGGTGTAACTGTACAGAGTCACTGTTTATTCAGGGTAAGGATCACTCACTCTGTAACTGTACAGAGTCACTGTTTATTCAGGTTAAGGATCACTCACTGTGTAACTGTACAGAGTCACTGTTTTTCAGGTTAAGGATCACTCACGGTGTAACTGTACAGAGTCATTTTATATTCAGGGAAATGGTCACTCATTGTGTAACTGTACAGAGTCACTTTTTATTGAGGGTAAACGTAACTCACAATGTAACTGTACAGAGTCACTGTTTATTCAGGGTAAGGATCACTCACTGTGTAACTGTACAGAGTCACTTTTTATTCATTAGGGTAAGGGTCACTCAGTGTGTAACTGTACAGAGTCACTGTTTATTAATAGTGAGGTTCACTCTGTGTGACTGGACAGAGTGACTGTTTATTCAGGGTAAGGATCACTCACTGTGTAACTGTACAGAGTCACTGTTTATTCAGGGTATGGATCACTCACTGTGTAACTGTACAGAGTCACTGTTTATTCAGGGTAAGGGTCACTCACTGTGTAACTGTACAGAGTCACTGTTTATTCAGGGTAAGGATCACTCACTGTGTAATTGTGTAGAGTCACTGTTTATTCAGGGTAAGGATCACTCACTGTGTAACTGTACAGAGTCACTATTTATTCAGGGTGAGTATCACTCATTGTGTAACTGTACAGAGTCACTGTTTATTCTGGGTACGTATCACTCACAGTGTAACTGTACAGTGGCACTGTTTATTCAGGGTTAGTATCACTCACTGTGTAACTGTTCAGAGTCACTGTTTATTCAGTGTTAGGATCACTCACTGTGTAACTGTACAGAGTCACTGTTTATTCAGGGTAAGGGTCACTCACTGTGTAACTGTACAGAGTCACTGTTTATTAAGGGTAAGGATCGCTCACTGTGTAACTGTACAGAGTCACTGTTTATTCAGGGTAAGGAAAACTCATTGTGTAACTGTACAGAGTCACTGTTTATTCAGGGTAAGGATCACTCACTGTGTTTCTGTACAGAGTCAGTGTTTATTCAGGGGAAGGATCACTCACTGTGTAATTGTACAGAGTCAATGTTTATTCAGTGTAAGGATCACTCACTGTGTTAATGTACAGAGTCACTGTTTATTCAGGGTAAGGATCACTCACTGTGTAAATGTACAGAGTCACTTTTTATTCAGTGGAGGGATCACTCACTGTGTAATGTTCTGAGTCAGTGTTTATTCAGGGTAATGGTCACTCACTGTGTAACTGTACTGAGTCACTGTTTTTTCAGGGTAAGGATCACTCACTGTGTATCTGTACTGAGTCACTGTTTATTCTGGGTAAGGATCACTCACTGTGTAACTGTACAGAGTCACTGTTTATTCAGGGTAAGAATCACTCACTGTGTAACTGTACAGAATCACTGTTTATTCAGGCTAAGTGTCACTCACTGTGTAACTGTACAGATTCACTGTTTATTCTGGGTAAGGATCACTCACTGTATAACTGTACAGAGTCACTGTTTATTCAGGGTGAGAATCACTCACTGTGTAACTGTACAGAGTCACTGTTTATTCAGGGAAAGGATCACTCACTGTGTAACTGTACAGAGTCACTGTTTATTCTGGGTAAGGATCACTCACTGTGTAACTGTACAGAGTCACTTTTTATTCAGGGTAAGGGTCACTCACTGTGTAACTGTACAGAGTCACTGTTTATTCAGGGTAAGGATCACTCACTGTGTAACTGTACAGAGTCAATGTTTATTCCGGGTAAGATGCACTCACTGTGTAACTGCACAGAGACACTGTTTATTCAGGGTAAGAATCACTCACTGTGTAACTGCACAGAGTCACTGTTTATTCAGGGTAAGGATCACTCACTCTGTAACTGTACAGAGTCACTGTTTATTCAGGGTAGGGATCACTCACTGTGTAACTGTACAGAGTCAATGTTTATTCAGGGTAAGGGTCACTCACTGTGAAACTGTACAGAGTCACTGTTTAATCAGGGTAAGGATCACTCAATGTGAAATTGTACAGACTCATTGTTTATTCAGGGTGAGGATCACTCACTGTGTAACTGTACAGAGTCACTGTTTAATCAGGGAAAGGGTCACTCACTGTGTAACTCTACAGAGTCACTGTTTATTCAGGGTAAGGTTCACTCACTGTGTAACTGTACAGAGTCACTGTTTAATCACGGTAAAGATCACTCACTGTGTAACTGTACAGAGTAACTGTTTATTCAGGGTAAAGGTCACTCAATGTGTAACTGTATAGACTCACTGTTTATTCAGGGTAAAGATCACTCACTGTGTAACTGTACAGAATCACTGTTTATTCAGGACAAGGTCTATTCACTGTGTAACTGTACAGAGTCACTGCATATTCAGGGTAATGCTCACTCACTATGTAACTGTACAGAGACACAGTTTATTCAGGGTAAGGATCACTCACTTTGTAACTGTTCAGAGTCACTGTTTATTCAGTGTAAGGATCACTCACTGTGTAACTGTACAGAATCACTGTTTATTCAGGACTAGGTCTATGCTCTGTGTAACTGTACAGATTCACTGTTTATTCAGGGTAAGGATCACTCACTGTGTAACTGTACAGAGTCACTGTATATTCATGGTAATGGTCACTCTCTGTGTAACTGTACAGAGACACAGTTTATTCAGGGTAAGTTTCACTCACTGTGTAACTGTACAGAGTCACTGTATATTCAGGGTAATGTTCACTCACTGTCTAACTGTACAGAGTCACTTTTTATTCTGGGGAGGGATCACTCACTGTGTAATGTTCAGAGTCAGTGTTTATTCAGGGTAATGGTCACTCACTGTGTAACTGTACTGAGTCACTGTTTTTTCAGGGTAATGGTCACTCACTGTGTATCTCTACTTAGTCACTGTTTATTCTGGGTAAGGATCACTCACTGTGTAACTGTACAGAGTCACTGTTTATTAAGGGTGAGAATGACTCACTGTGTAACTGTACAGAGTCACTGTTAATTCAGGGTAAGGGTCACTCACTGTGTAACTGTACAGAGTCACTGTTTATTCTGGGTAAGGATCACTCACTGTGTAACTGTACAGAGTCACTGGTTATTCAGGGTGAGAATCACTCACTGTGTAACTGTACAGAGTCACTGTTTATTCAGGGTAAGGGTCACTCACTGTGTAACTGTACAGAGTCACTGTTTATTCAGGGTAAGGATCACTCACTGTGTAACTGTACAGAGTCAATGTTTATTCAGGGTAAGGGTCATTCACTGTGAAACTGTACAGAGTCACTGTTTAATCAGGGTAAGGATCACTCACAGTGAAACTGTACAGAGTCATTGTTTATTCAGGGTGAGGACCACTCACTGTGTAACTGTACAGAGTCACTGTTTAATCAGGGAAAGGGTCACTCACTGTGTAACTCTACAGAGTCACTGTTTATTCAGGGTAAGGATCACTCACTGTGTAACTGTACAGAGTCACTGTTTAATCAGGGTAAGGATCACTCACTGTGTAACTGTACAGCATCACTGTTTATTCAGGGTGAGGATCAATCATTGTGTAACTGTACAGAGTCACTGTTTGTTCAGGGTAAGGATCTCTCACTGTGTTTCTGTACAGAGTCAGTGTTTATTCAGGGGAAGGATCACTCACTGCGTAACTGTACAGAGTCACTGTTTATTCAGGGTAAAGGTCACTCAATGTGTAACTGTATTGAGTCACTGTTTATTCAGGGTAAAGATCACTCACTGTGTAACTGTACAGAATCACTGTTTATTCAGGACTAGGTCTATTCACTGTTTAACTGTACAGAGTCACTGCATATTCAGGGTAATGCTCACTCACTATGTAACTGTACAGAGACAAATTTTATTCAGGGTAAGGATCACTAACTTTACAACTGTTCAGAGCCACTGTTTATTCAGTGTAAGGATCACTCACTGTGTAATTGTACAGAGTAACTGTCTATTCAGGATAAGGGTCACTCACTTTGTAACTGTACAGAGGCACTGTTTATTCAGGGTGAGGATCTCTCACTGTGTAACTGTACAGAGGCACTGTTTATTCACTGTAAAGATCACTCACTGTGTAACTGTACAGAGTTACTTTATATTCAGGGTGAGGATCAGTCACTGTGTAACTGTACAGAGTCACTGTTTATTCAGTGTAAGGATCACTCAATGTGTAAATGTACAGTGTCAATGTTTATTCAGGGTAAGTATCACTCACTGTGTAACTGTACAGAATCACTGTTTATTCAGGACTAGGTCTATTCTCTGTGTAACTGTACAGATTCACTGTTTATTCAGGGTAAGGATCACTCACTGTGTAACTGTACAGAGTCACTGTATATTCAGGGTAATGGTCACTCTCTGTGTAACTGTACAGAGACACAGTTTATTCAGCGTAAGGATCACTCACTGTGTAACTGTACAGAGTCACTGTATATTCAGGGTAATGTTCACTCACTGTCTAACTGTACAGAGTCACTTTTTATTCAGGGTAATGGTCACTCACTGTGTAACTGTACAGAGTCAGTGTTTATAAGGGTAAGGATCACTCACTATGTAACTGTACAGAGTCACTGTTTATTCAGGTTAAGGATCACTCACAGTGTAACTGTCCAGAGTCATTTTCTATTCAGGGTAATGGTCACTCATTGTTTAACTTTACAGAGACACTTTTTATTGAGGTTAAACGTCACTCACTGTGTAACTGTACAGAGTAACTGTTTATTCAGGGGAAGGATCATTCACTTTGTAACTGTACAGAGTCACTGTTTATTCAGGGTAAGGGTCACTCACTGTGTTACTGTACAGAGTCACTGTTTAAACAGGGTGAGGATCACTCACTGTGTAACTGTACTGAGTCGCTGTTTATTCAGGGTAACAATCACTCACTGTGTAACTGCACAGAGTCACTATTTGTTCAGGGTAAGGGTCACTCACTGTGTAACTGTTCAGAGTCACTGTTTATTCAGAGTGAGGTTCACTCTGTGTGACTCTACAGAGTCACTGTTTATTCAGGGTAAGGATCACTCACTGTGTAACTGTACAGAGTCACTGTTTATTCAGGGTAAGGATCACTCACTGTGTAACTGTACAGAGTCACTGTTTATTCAGGGTAAGGGTCACTCACTGTGTAACTGTATAGAGTCAATCTTTATTCAGGGTAAGGATCACTCACTGTGTAATTGTATAGAGTCGCTGTTTATTCAGGGTAACGATCACTCACTTTGTAACTGTACAGAGTCACTGTTTATTCAGGGTGAGGATCACTCACAGTGTAACTGTACGGAGGCACTGTTTAATCAGGGTGAGGATCACTCACTTTGTTTCTGTACAGAGTCAGTGTTTATTCAGG
The DNA here is from genome assembly GCF_964194155.1 of Cetorhinus maximus. NCBI lineage: Eukaryota > Metazoa > Chordata > Chondrichthyes > Lamniformes > Cetorhinidae > Cetorhinus > Cetorhinus maximus. The sequence goes on from NW_027596313.1 coordinate 99,478, forward strand.
GGAAGGATCACTCACTGTGTAAGTGTACAGAGTCACTGTTTATTCAGGGTGAGGATCACTCACTGTTTAACTGTACAGAGTCACTGTTTATTCAGGGTAAGGGTCACTCACTGTGTAACTGTAAAGAGTCACTGTTTATTCAGGGTAAGGGTCACTCACTGTGTAACTGTACAGAGTCACTGTTTAATCATGGAAAGAGTCACTCACTGTGTAACTGTACAGAGTCACTGTTTATTCAGGGTAAAAATCACTCACTGTGTAACTGTACAGAGTCACTGTTTAATCAGGGTAAGGATCACTCTCTGTGTAACTGTACAGCGTCACTGTTTATTCAGGGTGAGGATCACTCATTGTGTAACTGTACAGAGTCACTGTTTATTCAGGGTAAGGATCACTCATTGTGTAACTGTACAGAGTAACTGTTTATTCAGGGTAAGGGTCACTCACTGTGTAACTGTACAGAGTCACTGTTTATTCAGGGTGATGATCACTCATTGTGTAACTGTGCAGAGTCACTCTTTATTCAGGGTAAGGATCACTCACTGTGTTTCTGTACAGGGTCAGTGTTTATTCAGGGTAAGTATCACTCACTGTGTAACTGTACAGAGTCACTGTTTATTCAGGGTAAAGGTCACTCAGTGTGTAACTGCACAGAGTCACTATTTATTCAGGGTAAAGATCATTCACTGTGAAACTGTACAGAGTCACTGTTTATTCAGGGTAAAGATCATTCACTGTGTAACTGTACAGAATCACTGTTTATTCAGGACTTGGTGTATTCACTGAGTAACTGTACAGAGTCACTGCATATGCAGGGTAATGGTCACTCACTATGTAACTGTACAGAGACACAGTTTATTCAGGGTAAGGATCACTCACTTTGTAACTGTACAGAGTCACTGTTTATTCAGTGTAAGGATCACTCACTGTGTAACTGTACAGAGGAACTGTCTATTCAGGGTCAGGGTAACTCACTTTGTAACTGTACAGAGTCACTGTTTATTCAGCGTAAGAAGCACTCACTGCGTAACTGTACAGAGTCACTGTATATTCAGGGTAATGGTCACTCTCTGTGTAACTTTACAGAGACACAGTTTATTCAGGGTAAGGGTCACTCACTTTGTAACTGTACAGAGTCACTGTATATTCAGGGTAATGGTCACTCACTTTGTAACTGTACAGAGTCACTTTTTATTCAGGGTAATGGTCACTCACTGTGTAACTGTACAGAGTCACTGTTTATTCAGGGTAAGGATCACTCACGGTGTAACTGTACAGAGTCACTGTTTATTCAGGGTAAGGATCACTCACTCTGTAACTGTACAGAGTCACTGTTTATTCAGGTTAATGATCACTCACTGTGTAACTGTACAGAGTCACTGTTTTTCAGGTTAAGGATCACTCACGATGTAACTGTACAGAGTCATTTTATATTCAGGGAAATGGTCACTCATTGTGTAACTGTACAGAGTCACTTTTTATTGAGGGTAAACGTAACTCACTGTGTAACTGTACAGAGTCACTGTTTATTCAGGGTAAGGATCACTCACTGTGTAACTGTACAGAGTCACTGTTTATTCATTAGGGTAAGGGTCACTCAGTGAGTAACTGTACAGAGTCACTGTTTATTCAGAGTGAGGGTCACTCTGTGTGACTGGACAGAGTGACTGTTTATTCAGGGTAAGGATCACTCACTGTGTAACTGTACAGAGTCACTGTTTATTCAGGGTATGGATCACTCACTGTGTAACTGTACAGAGTCACTGTTTATTCAGGGTAAGGGTCACTCACTGTGTAACTGTACAGAGTCACTGTTTATTCAGGGTAAGGATCATTCACTGTGTAATTGTGTAGAGTCACTGTTTTTTCAGGGTAAGGATCACTCACTGTGTAACTGTACAGAGTCACTGTTTATTCAGGGTGAGTATCACTCATTGTGTAACTGTACAGAGTCACTGTTTATTCTGGGTAAGTATCACTCACAGTGTAACTGTACAGTGGCACTGTTTATTCAGGGTTAGTATCACTCACTGTGTAACTGTTCAGAGTCACTGTTTATTCAGTGTTTGGATCACTCACTGTGTAACTGTACAGAGTCACTGTTTATTCAGGGTAAGGGTCACTCACTGTGTAACTGTACAGAGTCACTTTTTATTAAGGGTAAGGATCACTCACTGTGTAACTGTACAGAGTCACTGTTTATTCAGGGTAAAGATCACTCATTGTGTAACTGTACAGAGTCACTGTTTATTCAGGGTAAGGATCACTCACTGTGTTTCTGTACCGAGTCAGTGTTTATTCAGGGGAAGGATCACTCACTGTGTAATTGTACAGAGTCAATGTTTATTCAGTGTAAGGATCACTCACTGTGTTAATGTACAGAGTCACAGTTTATTCAGGGTAAGTATCACTCACTGTGTAAATGTACAGAGTCACTTTTTATTCAGTGGAGGGATCACTCACTGTGTAATGTTCAGAGTCAGTGTTTATTCAGGGTAATGGTCACTCACAGTGTAACTGTACTGAGTCACTGTTTTTTCAGGGTAAGGGTCACTCACTGTGTATCTGTACTGAGTCACTGTTTATTCTGGGTAAGGATCACTCACCGTGTAACTGTACAGAGTCACTGTTTATTCAGGGTGAGAATCACTCACTGTGTACCTGTACAGAATCACTGTTTATTCAGGGTAAGTGTCACTCACTGTGTAACTGTACAGATTCACTGTTTATTCTGGGTAAGGATCACTCACTGTGTAACTGTACAGTGTCACTGTTTATTCAGTGTGACAATCACTCACTGTGTAACTGTACAGAGTCACTGTTTATTCAGGGTAAGTGTCACTCACTGTGTAACTGTACAGAGTCACTGTTTATTCTGGGTAAGGATCACTCACTGTGTAACTGTACAGAGTCACTGTTTAGTCAGGGTAAGGGTCACTCACTGTGTAACTGTACAGAGTCACTGTTTATTCAGGGTAAGGATCACTCACTGTGTAACTGTACAGAGTCAATGTTTATTCCGGGTAAGGATCACTCACTGTGTAACTGCACAGAGACACTGTTTATTCAGGGTAAGAATCACTCACTGTGTAACTGCACAGAGTCACTGTTTATTCAGGGTAAGGATCACACACTGTGTAACTGTACAGAGTCACTGTTTATTCAGGGTAGGGATCACTCACTGTGTAACTGTACAGAGTCAATGTTTATTCAGGGTAAGGGACACTCACTGTGAAACCGTACAGAGTCACTGTTTAATCAGGGTAAGGATCACTCACTGTGTAATGTTCAGAGTCAGTGTTTATTCAGGGTGAGGATCACTCACTCTGTAACTGTACAGAGTCACTGTTTAATCAGGGAAAGGGTCACTCACTGTGTAACTCTACAGAGTCACTGTTTATTCAGGGTAAGGATCACTCACTGTGTAACTCTACAGAGTCACTGTTTATTCTGGGTAAGGATCACTCACTGTGTAACTTTACAGAGTCACTGTTTAATCATGGTAAGGATCACTCACTTTGTAACTTAACAGCATCACTGTTTATTCAGGGTGAGGATCACTCATTGTGTAACTGTACAGAGTCACTGTTTGTTCAGTGTAAGTATCACTCACTGTGTTTCTGTACAGAGTCAGTGTTTATTCAGGGGAAGGATCACTCACTGTGTAACTGTACAGAGTCACTGTTTATTCAGGGTAAAGGTCACTCAATGTGTAACTGTACAGAATCACTGTTTATTCAGGACTAGGTCTATTCACTGTGTAACTGTACAGAGTCACTGCATATTCAGGGTAATGCTCACTCACTATGTAACTGTACAGAGACACAGTTTATTCAGGGTAAGGATCACTCACTTTGTAACTGTTCAGAGTCACTGTTTATTCAGTGTAAGGATCACTCACTGTGTAACTGTACAGAGTAACTGTCTATTCAGGATAAGGGTCACTCACTTTGTAACTGTACAGAGGCATTGTTTATTCAGGGTGAGGATCTCTCACTGTGTAACTTTACAGAGGCACTGTTTATTCAGGGTAAAGATCACTCACTGTGTAACTGTACAGAGTTACTTTTTATTCAGTGTGAGGATCACTCAATGTGGAACTGTGCAGTGTCAATGTTTATTCAGGGGAAGGATCACTCACTGTGTAAATGTACAGAGTCACTGTTTAATCAGCGTAAGGATCACTCAATGTGTAACTGTACAGTGTCAATGTTTATTCAGGGTAAGTATCACTCTCTGTGTAACTGTACAGAATCACTGTTTATTCAGGACTAGGTCTATGCTCTGTGTAACTGTACAGATTCACTGTTTATTCAGGGTAAGGATCACTCATTGTGTAACTGTACAGAGTCACTGTATATTCAGGGTAATTGTCACTCTCTGTGTAACTGTACAGAGACACAGATTATTCAGGGTAAGGATCACTCACTGTGTAACTGTACAGAGTCACTGTATATTCAGGGTAATGTTCACTCACTGTCTAACTGTACAGAGTCACTTTTTATTCTGGGGAGGGATCACTCACTGTGTAATGTTCAGAGTCAGTGTTTATTCAGGGTAATGGTCACTCACTGTGTAACTGTACTGAGTCACTGTTTTTTCAGGGTAAGGGTCACTCACTGTGTATCTCTGCTTAGTCACTATTTATTCTGGGTAAGGATCACTCACTGTGTAACTGTACAGAGTCACTGTTTATTAAGGGTGAGAATGACTCACTGTGTAACTGTACAGAGTCACTGTTTATTCAGGGTAAGGGTCACTCACTGGGTAACTGTACAGAGTCACTGTTTATTCTGGGTAAGGATCACTCACTGTGTAACTGTACAGAGTCACTGTTTATTCAGGGTAAGGATCACTCACTGTGTAACTGTACAGAGTCAATGTTTATTCAGGGTAAGGGTCACTCACTGTGAAACTGTACAGAGTCACTGTTTAATCAGGGTAAGGATCACTCACTGTGAAACTGTTCAGAGTCATTGTTTATTCAGGGTGAGGACCACTCACTGTGTAACTGTACAGAGTCACTGTTTAATCAGTGAAAGGGTCACTCACTGTGTAACTCTACAGAGTCACTGTTTATTCAGGGTAAGGATCACTCACTGTGTAACTGTACAGAGTCACTGTTTAATCAGGGTAAGGATCACTCACTGTGTAACTGTAGAGCATCACTGTTTATTCAGGGTGAGGATCAATCATTGTGTAACTGTACAGAGTCACTGTTTGTTCAGGGTAAGGATCACTCACTATGTTTCTGTACAGAGTCAGTGTTTATTCAGGGGAAGGATCACTCACTGCGTAACTGTACAGAGTCACTTTTTATTCAGGGTAAAGGTCACTCAATGTGTAACTGTATAGAGTCACTCTTTATTCAGGGTAAAGATCACTCACTGTGTAACTGTACAGAATCACTGTATATTCAGGACTAGGTCTATTCACTGTGTAACTGTACAGAGTCATTGCATATTCAGGGTAATGCTCACTCACTATGTAACTGTACAGAGACAAAATTTATTCAGGGTAAGGATCACTAACTTTGCAACTGTTCAGAGCCACTGTTTATTCAGTGTAAGGATCACTCACTGTGTAATTGTACAGAGTAACTGTCTATTCAGGATAAGGGTCACTCACTTTGTAACTGTACAGAGGCACTGTTTATTCAGGGTGAGGATCTCTCACTGTGTTACTGTACAGAGTCACTATTTATTCAGGGTAAGGATCACTCACTGTGTTACTGTACAGAGTCACTGTTTATTCAGGGTAAGGATCACTCAATGTGTAACTGTACAGTGTCAATGTTTATTCAGGGTAAGTATCACTCACTGTGTAACTGTACAGAATCACTGTTTATTCAGGACTAGGTCTATTCTCTGTGTAACTGTACAGATTCACTGTTTATTCAGGGTAAGGATCTCTCACTGTGTAACTGTACAGAGTCACTGTATATTCAGGGTAATGTTCACTCACTGTCTAACTGTACAGAGTCACTTTTTATTCAGGGTAATGGTCACTCACTGTGTAACTGTACAGAGTCACTGTTTATTCAGGTTAAGGATCAATCACAGTGTAACTGTCCAGAGTCATTTTTTATTCAGGGTAATGGTCACTCATTGTGTAACTGTACAGAGACACTTTATATTCAGGGTAACGATCACTCACTGTGTAACTGTACAGAGTCACTGTTTATTCAGGGTAAGGATCACTCACTGTGTAACTGTACAGAGTCACTGTTTATTCAGGGTAAGGGTCACTCACTGTGTAACTGTACAGAGTCAATGTTTATTCAGGGTAAGGATCACTCACTGTGTAATTGTATAGAGTCGCTGTTTATTCAGGGTAACGATCACTCACTTTGTAACTGTACAGAGTCACTGTTTATTCAGGGTGTGGATCACTCACAGTGTAACTGTTCAGAGTCACAGTTTATTCAGGGTCAGGATTACTCACTGTGTTTCTGTACAGAGTCAGTGTTTATTCAGGGGAAGGATCACTCACTGTGTAACTGTACAGATTCACTGTTTATTCAGGGTGAGGATCACTCACTGTTTAACTGTAGAGAGTCTCTGTTTATTCAGGGTAAGGGTCACTCACTGTGTAACTGTACAGAGTCACTGTTTATTCAGGGTTTGGGTCACTCACTGTGTAACTGTACAGAGTCACTGTTTATTCAGGGGAAGGATCACTCACTGTGTAACTGTACAGAGTCACTGTTTACTCAGGGTAAGGATCACTCACTGTGTAACTGTACAGAGTCACTGTATATTCAGGGTAATGGTCACTCACATTGTAACTGTACAGAGTCACTTTTTATTCAGGGTTAATGGTCACTCACTGTGTAACTGTACAGAGTCACTGTTTATTCAGTGTAAGGATCACTCACTCTGTAACTGTACAGAGTCACTGTTTATACAGGTTAAGGATCACTCACTGTGTAACTGTACAGAGTCACTGTTTATTAAGGTTAAGGAGTACTCACGGTGTAACTGCACAGAGTATTTTTTTATTCAGGGTTAGGATCACTCACTGTGTAACTGTTCAGAGTCACTGTTTATTCATTGTGAGGATCACTCATTGTGTAACTGTACAGATTCACTGTTTATTCAGGGTAATGATCACTCACTGTTTCACTGTACAGAGTCACTGTATATTCAGGGTAATGGTCACTCACTTTGTAATTGTACAGAGTCACTTTTTATTCAGGGTTAAAGGTCACTCACTGTGTAACTGTACAGAGTCACTGTTTATTCAGGGTAAAGGTCACTCACTGTGTAACTGTACAGAGTCAGTGTTTATTCAGGAAAAGGATCACTCACTGTGTAACTGTACAGAGTCACTGCATATCCAGGGTAATGGTCACTCACTTTGTAACTGTACAGAGTCACTTTTTATTCAGGGTTAATGGTCACTCACTGTGTAACTGTACAGAGTCACTGTTTATTCAGGGTAAGGATCACTCACTCTGTAACTGTACAGAGTCACCGTTTATTCAGGTTAAGGATCACTCACTGTGTAACTGTACAGAGTCACTGTTTATTCAGGTTAAGGATTACTCACGGTGAAACTGCACAGAGTCATTTTTTATTCAGGGTAATGGTCACTCATTGTGTAACTGTACAGAGTCACTTTTTATTGAGGTTAAACGTAACTCATTGTGTAACTGTACAGAGTCACTGTTTATTCAGGGTAAGGATCACTCACTGTGTAACTGCACAGAGTCACTGTTTATTCAGGGTAAGGATCTCTCACTTTGTAACTGTACAGAGTCATTGTTTATTTAGGGTGTGGATCACTCACTGTGTAACTGTACTGAATCACTGTTTATTCATGTTAACAATCACTCACGGTGTAACTGTACAGAGTCACTGTGTATTCAGGGTAAGGGTCACTCACTGTGTAACTGTTCAGAGTCACTGTTTATTCAGTGTGAGGGTCACTCTGTGTGACTGGACAGAGTCACTGTTATTCAGGGTAAGGATCACTCACTGTGTAACTGTACAGAGTCAGTGTTTATTCAGGGTAAGGATCACTCACTGTGTAACTGTACAGAGTCACTGTTTATTCAGAGTAACGATCACTCACTATGTAACTGTACAGAATCACTGTTTATTCAGGGTAATGATCACTCACTGTGTAATTGTATCGAGTCAATGTTTATTCAGGGTAACGATCACTCACTGTGTAACTGTACAGAGTCACTGTTTATTCAGGGTGAGGATCACTCGTTGTGTAACTGTACAGAGTCACTGTTTATTCAGGGTAAGGATCACTCACAGTGTAACTGTACAGAGGCTCTGTTTATTCAGGGTCAGGATCACTCACTGTGTAACTGTTCAGAGTCACTGTTTAATCAGGGTGAGGATCACTCACTGTGTAACTGTACAGAGTCACTATTTATTCAGGGTAAGGGTCACTCACTGTCTAACTGTACAGTGTCACTGTTTATTAAGGGTAAGGATCACTCACTGTGTAACTGTACAGAGTCACTGTTTATTCAGGGTAAGGATCACTCATTGTGTAACTGTACATAGTCAGTGTTTATTCAGGGTAAGGATCACTCACTGTGTTTCTGTACAGAGTCAGTGTTTATTCAGGGGAAGGATCACTCACTGTGTAACTGTACAGAGTCACTGTTTATTCAGGACTAGGTCTATTCTCTGTGTAACTGTACAGATTCACTGTTTATTCAGGGTAAGGATCTCTCACTGTGTAACTGTACAGAGTCACTGTATATTCAGGGTAATGGTCACTCTCTGTGTAACTGTACAGAGATACAGTTGATTCAGCGTAAGGATCACTCACTGTGTAACTGTACAGAGTCACTGTATATTCAGGGTAATGTTCACTCACTGTCTAACCGTACAGAGTCACTTTTTATTCAGGGTAATGGTCACTCACTGTGTAACTGTACAGAGTCACTGTTTATTCAGGGTAAGGATCACTCACTGTGTAACTGTACAGAGTCACTGTTTATTCAGGTTAAAGATCACTCACAGAGTAACTGTCCAGAGTCATTTTTTATTCAGGGTAATGGTCACTCATTGTGTAACTGTACAGAGACACTTTTCATTGAGGTTAAACGTCACTCACTGTGTAACTGTACAGAGTAACTGTTTATTCAGGGGAAGGATCACTCACTTTGTAACTGTACAGAGAATCTGTTTATTCAGGGTAAGGGTCACTCACTGTGTTACTGTACAGAGTCACTGTTTAAACAGGGTGAGAATCACTCACTGTGTAACTGTACTGAGTCACTGTTTATTCAGGGTAACGATCACTCACTGTGTAACTGTACAGAGTCACTATTTGTTCAGGGTAAGGGTCACTCACTGTGTAACTGTTCAGAGTCACTGTTTATTCAGAGTGAGGTTCACTCTGTGTGACTGTACAGACTCACTGTTTATTCAGGGTAAGGATCACTCATGTGTAACTGTACAGAGTCACTGTTTATTCAGGGTAAGGATCACTCACTGTGTAACTGTACAGAGTCACTGTTTATTGAGGGTAAGGGTCACTCACTGTGTAACTGTACAGAGTCAATGTTTATTCAGGGTAAGGATCACTCACTGTGTAATTGTATAGAGTCGCTGTTTATTCAGGGTAACGATCACTCACTTTGTAACTGTACAGAGTCACTGTTTATTCAGGGTGAGGATCACTCACAGTGTAACTGTACGGAGGCACTGTTTAATCAGGGTTAGGATCTCTCACTGTGTAACTGTTCAGAGTCACAGTTTATTCAGGGTCAGGATCACTCACTGTGTTTCTGTACAGAGTCAGTGTTTATTCAGGGGAAGGATCACTCACTGTGTAACTGTACAGAGTCACTGTTTATTCATGGTGAGGATCCCTCACTGTTTAACTGTACAGAGTCACTGTTTATTCAGGGTAAGGGTCACTCACTGTGTAACTGTACAGAGTCACTGTTTATTCAGGGGAAAGATCCCTCACTGTGTAACTGTACAGAGTCACTGTTTACTCAGGGTAAGGATCACTCACTGTGTAACTGTACAGAGTCACTGTATATTCAGGGTAATGGTCACTCACTTTGTAACTGTACAGAGTCACATTTTATTCAGGGTTAATGGTCACTCACTGTGTAACTGTACAGAGTCACTGTTTATTCAGTGTAAGGATCAATCACACTGTAACTGTACAGCGTCACTGTTTATACAGGTTAAGGATCACTCACTGTGTAACTGTAAAGAGTCACTGTTTATTCAGGTTAAGGAGTACTCACGGTGTAACTGCATGGAGTCATTTTTTATTCAGGGTTAGGATCACTCACTGTGTAACTGTTCAGAGTCACTGTTAATTCATTGTGAGGATCACTCACGGTGTAACTGTACAGAGTCACTGTTTATTCAGGGTAAGGATCACTCACTGTGTCACTGTACAGAGTCACTGTATATTCAGGGTAATGGTCACTCACTTTGTAATTGTACAGAGTCACTTTTTATTCAGGGTTAAAGGTCACTCACTGTGTAACTGTACAGAGTCACTGTTTATTCAGGGTAAGGGTCACTCACTGTGTAACTGTACAGAGTCAGTGTTTATTCAGGAAAAGGATCACTCACTGTGTAACTGTACAGAGTCACTGCATATCCAGGGTAATGGTCACTCACTTTGTAACTGTACAGAGTCACTTTTTATTCAGGGTTAATGGTCACTCACTGTGTAACTGTACAGAGTCACTGTTTATTCAGGGTAAGGATCACTCACTCTGTAACTGTACAGAATCACTGTTTATTCAGGTTAAGGATTACTCACGGTGAAACAGCACAGAGTCATTTTTATTCAGGGTAATGGTCACTCATTGTGTAACTGTACAGAGTCACTTTTTATTGAGGTTAAACGTAACTCACTGTGTAACTGTACAGAGTCACTGTTTATTCAGGGTAAGGATCACTCACTGTGTAACTGCACAGAGTCACTGTTTATTCAGGGTAAGGATCTCTCACTTTTTAACTGTACAGAGTCATTGTTTATTTAGGGTGAGGATCACTCATAGTGTAACTGTACTGAATCACTGTTTATTCATGTTAACGATCACTCACGGTGTAACTGTACAGAGTCACTGTGTATTCAGGGTAAGGGTCACTCACTGTGTAACTGTTCAGAGTCACTGTTTATTCAGTGTGAGGGTCACTCTGTGTGACTGGACAGAGTCACTGTTTATTCAGGGTAAGGATCACTCACTGTGTAACTGTACAGAGTCAGTGTTTATTCAGGGTAAGGATCACTCACTGTGTAACTGTACAGAGTCACGGTTTATTCAGAGTAACGATCACTCACTATGTAACTGTACAGAATCACTGTTTATTCAGGGTAATGATCACTCACTGTGTAATTGTATCGAGTCACTGTTTATTCAGGGTAACGATCACTCACTGTGTAACTGTACAGAGTCACTGTTTATTCAGGGTGAGGATCACTCATTGTGTAACTGTACAGAGTCACTGTTTATTCAGGGTAAGGATCACTCACAGTGTAACTGTACAGAGGCTCTGTTTATTCAGGGTTAGGATCACTCACTGTGTAACTGTTCAGAGTCACTGTTTAATCAGGGTGAGGATCACTCACTGTGTAACTGTACAGAGTCACTGTTTATTCAGGATAAGGGTCACTCACTGTGTAACTGTACAGAGTCACTGTATATTAAGGGTAAGGATCACTCAATGTGTAACTGTACAGAGTCACTGTTTATTCAGGGTAAGGATCACTCATTGTGTTACTGTACATAGTCAGTGTTTATTCAGGGTAAGGATCACTCACTGTGTTTCTGTACGGAGTCAGTGTTTATTCAGGGGAAGGATCACTCACTGTGTAACTGTACAGAGTCACTGTTTATTCAGGGTGAGGATCACTCACTGTGTAACTGTACAGAGTCACTGTTTATTCAGTGTAAGTGTCACTAACTGTGTAAGTGTACAGAGTCTCTGTTTATTCAGTGTAAGGATCACACACTGTGTTGCTGTACAGAGTCAATGTTTATTCAGGGTATGGATCACTCACTGTGTAACTGTACAGAGTCACTGTTTATTCAGGGGAGCGATCACTCACTGTGTAATGAACGGAGTCAGTGTATATTCAGGGTAAGGGTCAATCACTGTGTAACTGTACAGAGTCACTGTTTTTACAGGGTAAGGTTCACACACTGTGTTACTGTACAGAGTCACCGTTTATTCAGGGGAAGGATCACTCACTGTGTAACTGTACAGAGTCACTGTTTATTCAGGGTAAGGATCACTCACAGTGTAACTGTACATAGGCCCTGTTTATTCAGGGTTAGAATCACTCACTGTGTATCTGTACAGAGTCACTGTTTATTCAGGGTGAGAATCACTCACTGTGTAACTGTACAGAGTCACTGTTTATTCAGGGTAAGGGTCACTCACTGTGTAACTGTACAGAGTCACTGTTTATTCAGGGTAAGGATCACTCACTGTGTAACTGTACAGAGTCACTGTTTATTCAGGGTAAGGGTCACTCACTGTGTAACTGTACAGAGTCACTGTTTATTCAGGGTAAGGATCACTCACTGTGTAACTGTGCAGAGTCACTGTTTATTCAGGGTAAGGATCACTCACTGTGTAACCGTACAGAGTCACTGTTTATTCAGGGTAAGGATCACTCACTGTGCAACTGCACAGAGTCAGTGATTATTCAGGGTAAGGATCACTCACTGTGTAACTGTACAGAGTCATTGTTTATTCAGGGTAAGGATCTCTCACTGTGTAACTGTACAGAGTCACTGTTTATTCAGGGTAAGGATCACTCACTGTGTAACTGTAAAGAGTCAATGTTTATTCAGGGTAAGGGTCACTCACTGTGTAACTGTACAGAGTCACTGTTTATTCAGGTTAAGTTTCACTCACTGTGTAACTGCACAGAGTCAGTGTTTATTCAGGGTAAGGATCACTCACTGTGTAACTGTACAGAGTCACTGTTTATTCAGGGTAAGGATCACTCACTGTGTAACTGTACAGAGTCACTGTTTATTCAGGGTAAGGATCACTCACTGTGTAACTGTACAGAGTCACTGTTTATTCAGGGTAAGGATCACTCACTGTGTAACTGTAAAGCGTCAATGTTTATTCAGGGTAAGGGTCACTCACTGTGTAACTGTACAGAGTCACTGTTTATTCAGGGTAAAATTCACTCACTGTGTAACTGTACAGAATCACTGTTTATTCATGACTAGGTCTATTCACTGTGTAACTGTAAAGAGTCAGGGCATATTTAGTGTAATGGTCACTCACTATGTAACTGTACAGAGACACAGTTTATTCAGGGTAAGGATCTCTCACTTTGTAACTGTACAGAGTCACTGTTTATTCAGTGTAAGGATCACTCACTGTGTAACTGTACAGAGTAACTGTCTATTCAGGGTAAGGGTCAATCAATTTGTAACTGTACAGAGGCACTGTTTATTCAGGGTGAGGATCTCTCACTGTGTAACTGTACAGAGGCACTGTTTATTCAGGGTAAAGATCACTCACTGTGCAACTGTACAGAGTTACTGTTTATTCAGGGTGAGGATCACTCACTGTGGAACTGTACAGAGTCAATGTTTATTCAGGGGAAGGATCACTCACTGTGTAACTGTACAGAGTCACTGTTTATTCAGCGTAAGGATCACTCAATGTGTAACTGTACAGTGTCAATGTTTATTCAGGTTAAGTATCACTCACTGTGTAACTGTACATAATCACTGTTTATTCAGGGTGAGGATCACTCATTGTGTAACTGTACAGAGTCACTGTTTATTCAGGGTAAGGATCACTCACAGTGTAACTGTACAGAGGCTCTGTTTATTCAGGGTTAGGATCACTCACTGTGTAACTGTTCAGAGTCACTGTTTAATCAGGGTGAGGATCACTCACTGTGTAACTGTACAGAGTCACTGTTTATTCAGGTTAAGGGTCACTCGCTGTGTAACTGTACAGAGTCACTGTATATTATGGGTAAGGATCACTCACTGTGTAACTGTACAGAGTCACTGTTTATTCAGGGTAAGGATCACTCATTGTGTAACTGTACATAGTCAGTGTTTATTCAGGGTAAGGATCACTCACTGTGTTTCTGTAGGGAGTCAGTGTTTATTCAGGGGAAGGATCACTCACTGTGTAACTGTACAGAGTCACTGTTTATTCAGGGTGAGGATCACTCACTGTGTAACTGTACAGAGTCACTGTTTATTCAGGGTAATTGTCACTAACTGTGTAAGTGTACAGAGTCTCTGTTTATTCAGTGTAAGGATCACACACTGTGTTGCTGTACAGAGTCAATGTTTATTCAGGGTATGGATCACTCACTGTGTAACTGTACAGAGTCACTGTTTATTCAGGGGAGCGATCACTCACTGTGTAATGAACGGAGTCAGTGTATATTCAGGGTAAGGGTCAATCACTGTGCAACTGTACAGAGTCACTGTTTATTCAGGGTAAGGGTCACTCACTGTGTAACTGTACAGAGTCACTGTTTATTCAGGGTAAGGATCACTCACTGTGTAACTGTGCAGAGTCACTGTTTATTCAGGGTAAGGATAACTCACTGTGTAACCGGACAGAGTCACTGTTTATTCAGGGTAAGGATCACTCACTGTGTAACTGCACAGAGTCAGTGATTATTCAGGGTAAGGATCACTCACTGTGTAACTGTACAGAGTCATTGTTTATTCAGGGTAAGGATCTCTCACTGTGTAACTGTACAGAGTCACTGTTTATTCAGGGTAAGGATCACTCACTGTGTAACTGTAAAGAGTCAATGTTTATTCAGGGTAAGGGTCACTCACAGTGTAACTGTACAGAGTCACTGTTTATTCAGGGTAAGTTTCACTCACTGTGTAACTGCACAGAGTCAGTGTTTATTCAGGGTAAGGATCACTCACTGTGTAACTGTACAGAGTCACTGTTTATTCAGGGTAAGGATCACTCACTGTGCAACTGTACAGAGTCACTGTTTATTCAGGGTAAGGATCACTCACTGTGTAACTGTACAGAGTCACTGTTTATTCAGGGTAAGGATCACTCACTGTGTAACTGTAAAGAGTCAATGTTTATTCAGGGTAAGGGTCACTCACTGTGTAACTGTACAGAGTCACTGTTTATTCAGGGTAAAATTCACTCACTGTGTAACTGTACAGAATCACTGTTTATTCATGACTAGGTCTATTCACTGTGTAACTGTAAAGAGTCAGGGCATATTTAGTGTAATGGTCACTCACTATGTAACTGTACAGAGACACAGTTTATTCAGGGTAAGGATCTCTCACTTTGTAACTGTACAGAGTCACTGTTTATTCAGTGTAAGGATCACTCACTGTGTAACTGTACAGAGTAACTGTCTATTCAGGGTAAGGGTCAATCAATTTGTAACTGTACAGAGGCACTGTTTATTCAGGGTGAGGATCTCTCACTGTGTAACTGTACAGAGGCACTGTTTATTCAGGGTAAAGATCACTCACTGTGCAACTGTACAGAGTTACTGTTTATTCAGGGTGAGGATCACTCACTGTGGAACTGTACAGAGTCAATGTTTATTCAGGGGAAGGATCACTCACTGTGTAACTGTACAGAGTCACTGTTTATTCAGCGTAAGGATCACTCAATGTGCAACTGTACAGTGTCAATGTTTATTCAGGTTTAGTATCACTCACTGTGTAACTGTACATAATCACTGTTTATTCAGGGTGAGGATCACTCATTGTGTAACTGTACAGAGTCACTGTTTATTCAGGGTTAGGATCACTCACTGTGTAACTGTTCAGAGTCACTGTTTAATCAGGGTGAGGATCACTCACTGTGTAACTGTACAGAGTCACTGTTTATTCAGGTTAAGGGTCACTCGCTGTGTAACTGTACAGAGTCACTGTATATTAAGGGTAAGGATCACTCACTGTGTAACTGTACAGAGTCACTGTTTATTCAGGGTAAGGATCACTCATTGTGTAACTGTACATAGTCAGTGTTTATTCAGGGTAAGGATCACTCACAGTGTTTCTGTACGGAGTCAGTGTTTATTCAGGGGAAGGATCACTCACTGTGTAACTGTACAGAGTCACTGTTTATTCAGGGTGAGGATCACTCTCTGTGTAACTGTACCGAGTCACTGTTTATTCAGGGTAAGTGTCACTAACTGTGTAAGTGTACAGAGTCTCTGTTTATTCAGTGTAAGGATCACACACTGTGTTGCTGTACAGAGTCAATGTTTATTCAGGGTATGGATCACTCACTGTGTAACTGTACAGAGTCACTGTTTATTCAGGGGAGCGATCACTCACTGTGTAATGAAAGCAGTCAGTGTATATTCAGGGTAAGGGTCAATCACTGTGCAACTGTACAGAGTCACTGTTTATTCAGGGTAAGGGTCACTCACTGTGTAACTGTACAGAGTCACTGTTTATTCAGGGTAAGGATCACTCACTGTGTAACTGTGCAGAGTCACTGTTTATTCAGGGTAAGGATAACTCACTGTGTAACCGGACAGAGTCACTGTTTATTCAGGGTAAGGATCACTCACTGTGTAACTGCACAGAGTCACTGTTTATTCAGGGTAAGGATCACTCACTGTGTAACTGTACAGAGTCACTGTTTATTCAGGGTAAGGATCACTCACTGTGTAACTGTAAAGAGTCAATGTTTATTCAGGGTAAGGGTCACTCACAGTGTAACTGTACAGAGTCACTGTTTATTCAGGGTAAGTTTCACTCACTGTGTAACTGCACAGAGTCAGTGTTTATTCAGGGTAAGGATCACTCACTGTGTAACTGTACAGAGTCACTGTTTATTCAGGGTAAGGATCACTCACTGTGTAACTGTACAGAGTCACTGTTTATTCAGGGTAAGGATCACTCACTGTGTAACTGTACAGTGTCACTGTTTATTCAGGGTAAGGATCACTCACTGTGTAACTGTAAAGAGTCAATGTTTATTCAGGGTAAGGGTCACTCACTGTGTAACTGTACAGAGTCACTGTTTATTCAGGGTAAAGTTCACTCACTGTGTAACTGTACAGAATCACTGTTTATTCATGACTAGGTCTATTCACTGTGTAACTGTAAAGAGTCAGGGCATATTTAGTGTAATGGTCACTCACTATGTAACTGTACAGAGACACAGTTTATTCAGGGTAAGGATCTCTCACTTTGTAACTGTACAGAGTCACTGTTTATTCAGTGTAAGGATCACTCACTGTGTAACTGTACAGAGTAACTGTCTATTCAGGGTAAGGGTCAATCACTTTGTAACTGTACAGAGGCACTGTTTATTCAGGGTGAGGATCTCTCACTGTGTAACTGTACAGAGGCACTGTTTATTCAGGGTAAAGATCACTCACTGTGCAACTGTACAGAGTTACTGTTTATTCAGGGTGAGGATCACTCACTGTGGAACTGTACAGAGTCAATGTTTATTCAGGGGAAGGATCACTCACTGTGTAACTGTACAGAGTCACTGTTTATTCAGCGTAAGGATCACTCAATGTGTAACTGTACAGTGTCAATGTTTATTCAGGGTAAGTATCACTCACTGTGTAACTGTACATAATCACTGTTTATTCAGGACTAGGTCTATTCTCTTTGTAACTGTACAGAGTCACTGTTTATTCAGGGTAAGGGTCACTCACTGTGTAACTGTACAGAGTCACTGTTTATTCAGGGTAAGGATCACTCACTGTGTAACTGAACAGAGTCACTGTTTATTCAGGGTAAGGGTCACTAACTGTGTAACTGTACAGAGTCACTGTTTATTCAGGGTAAGGATCACTCACTGTGTAACTGTACAGAGTCACTGTATATTCAGGGTAATGGTCACTCACTTTGTAACTGTACAGAGTCACTTTTTATTCAGGGTTAATGGTCACTCACTGTGTAACTGTACAGAGTCACTGTTTATTCAGGGTAAGGATCTCTCACTCTGTAACTGTACAGAGTAACTGTTTATTCAGGTTAAGGATCACTCACTGTGTAACTGTACAGAGTCACTGTTTATTCAGGTTAAGGATTACTCACGGTGTAACTGCACAGAGTCATTTTTTATTCAGGGTTAGGATCACTCACTGTGTAACTGTTCAGAGTCACTGTTTATTCAGGGTGAGGATCACTCACTGTGTAACTGTACAGAGTCACTGTTTATTCAGGGTAAGGATTACTCACTGTGTAACTGTACAGAGTCACTGTATATTCAGGGTAATGGTCATTCACTTTGTAACTGTACAGAGTCACTTTTTATTCAGGGTTAATGATCACTCACTGTGTAACTGTACAGAGTCAATGTTTATTCAGGGTAAGGGTCACTCACTGTGTAACTGTACAGAGTCACTGTTTATTCAGGGCAAGGATCACTCACTGTGTAACTGTACAGAGGCACTGTTTATTCACGGTAAAGTTCACTCACTGTGTAACTGTACAGAGTTACTTTATATTCAGGGTGAGGATCACTCACTGTGGAACTGTGCAGATTCAATGTTTATTCAGGGGAAGGATCACTCACTGTGTAACTGTACAGAGTCACTGTTTATTCAGCGTAAGGATCACTCAATGTGTAACTGTACAGTGTCAATGTTTATTCAGGGTAAGTATCACTCACTGTATAACTGTACGGAATCACTGTTTATTCAGGACTAGGTCTATTCTCTCTGTAACTGTACAGATTCACTGTTTATTCAGGGTAAGGATCACTCACATTGTAACTGTACAGAGTCACTGTATATTCAGGTTAATGGTCACTCTCTGTGTAACTGTACAGAGACACAGTTTATTCAGCGTAAGGATCACTCACTGTGTAACTGTACAGAGTCACTGTATATTCAGGGTAATGTTCACTCACTGTCTAACTGTACAGAGTCACTTTTTATTCAGGGTAATGGTCACTCACTGTGTAACTGTACAGAGTCACTGTTTATTCAGGGTATGGATCACTCACTGTGTAACTGTACAGAGTCACTGTTTATTCAGGTTAAGGATCACTCACAGTGTAACTGTCCAGAGTCATTTTTTATTCCGAGTAATCGTCACTCATTGTGTAACTGTACAGAGACACTTTTCATTGAGGGTAAACGTCACTCACTGTGTAACTGTACAGAGTCACTGTTTATTCAGTGTAAGGATCACTCACTCTGTAACTGTACAGAGTCACTGTTTATACAGGTTAAGGATCACTCACTGTGTAACTGTACAGAGTCACTGTTTATTCAGGTTAAGGATTACTCACCGTGTAACTGCACAGAGTCATTTTTTATTCAGGGTTAGGATCACTCACTGTGTAACTGTTCAGAGTCACTGTTTATTCATTGTGAGGATCACTCACTGTGTAACTGTACAGAGTCACTGTTTATTCAGGGTAAGGATCACTCACTGTTTCACTGTACAGAGTCACTGTATATTCAGGGCAATGGTCACTCACTTTGTAATTGTACAGAGTCACTTTTTAATCAGGGTAAAAGGCCACTCACTTTGTAACTGTACAGAGTCATTTTATATTCAGGGTGAGGATCACTCACTGTGTAACTGTACTGAATCACTGTTTATTCATGTTAACAATCACTAACGGTGTAACTGTACAGAGTCACTGTGTATTCAGGGTAAGGGTCACTCACTGTGTAACTGTTCAGCGTCACTGTTTATTCAGAGTGATGGACACTCTGTGTGACTGGACAGAGTCACTGTTTATTCAGGGTAAGGATCACTCACTGTGTAACTGTATAGAGTCAGTGTTTATCCAGGGTAAGGATCACTCACTGTGTAACTGTACAGAGTCACTGTTTATTCAGGGTAAGGATCACTCACTGTGTAATTGTATCGAGTCACTGTTTATTCAGGGTAAGGATCACTCACAGTGTAACTGTACAGAGGCTCTGTTTATTCAGGGTTAGGATCACTCACTGTGTAACTGTTCAGAGTGACTGTTTAATCAGGGTGTGGATCACTGACTGTGTAACTGTACAGAGTCACTGTTTATTCAGGGTAAGGTCACTCACTGTGTAACTGTACAGAGTCACTGTTTATTAAGGGTAAGTATCACTCACTGTGTAACTGTACAGAGTCACTGTTTATTCAGGGTAAGGATCACTCATTGTGTAACTGTACAGAGTCAGTGTTTATTCAGGGTAAGGATCACTCACTGTGTTTCTGTACAGAGTCAGTGTTTATTCAGGGGATGGATCACTCACTGTGTAACTGTACAGAGTCACTGTTTATTCAGGGTGAGTATCACTCACTGTCTAACTGTACAGAGTCACTGTTTATTCAGGGTAAGTGTCACTAACTGTGTAACTGTACAGAGTCACTGTTTATTCAGTGTAAGGATCACACACTGTGTTACTGTACAGAGTCAATGTTTATTCAGGGTATGGATCACTCACTGTGTAACTGTACAGAGTCACTGTTTATTCAGGGGAGGGATCACTCACTGTGTAATGTACGGAGTCAGTGTTTATTCAGGGTAAGGGTCAATCACTGTGTTACTGTACAGAGTCACCGTTTATTCAAGGGAAGGATCACTCACTGTGTAACTGTACAGAGACACTGTTTATTCAGGGTAAGGATCACTCACAGTGTAACTGTACATAGGCCCAGTTTATTCAGGGTTAGAATCACTCATTGTGTATCTGTACAGAGTCACTGTTTATTCAGGGTGAGAATCACTCACTGTGTAACCGTACAGAGTCACTGTTTATTCAGGGTAAGGGTCACTCACTGTGTAACTGTACAGAGTCACTGTTTATTCAGGGGAAGGATCACTCACTGTGTAACTGTACAGAGTCACTGTTTATTCAGGGTAAGGTTCACTCACTGTGTAACTGTACAGAGTCACTGTTTATTCAGGGTAAGGATCACTCACTGTGTAACTGTACAGAGTCACTGTTTATTCAGGGTAAGGATCACTCACTGTGTAACTGTACAGAGTCACTGTTTATTCAGGGTATGGATCGCTCACTGTGGAACTACACAGAGTCAGTGTTTATTCAGGGTAAGGATCACTCACTGTGTGACTGTACAGAGTCACTGTTTATTCAGGGTAAGGATCACTCACTGTGTAACTGTACAGAGTCACTGTTTATTCAGGGTAAGGATCACTCACTGTGTAACTGTAAAGAGTCAATGTTTATTCAGGGTATGGGTCACTCACTGTGTAACTGTACAGGGTCATTGTTTATTCAAGGTGAGGACCACTCACTGTGTAACTGTACAGAGTCACTGTTTAATCAGGGAAAGGGTCACTCACTTGTAACTGTACAGCATCACTGTTTATTCATGGTGAGGATCACTCATTCTGTAACTGTACAGAGTCACTGTTTGTTCAGGGTAAGGATCACTCACTGTGTTTCTGTACTGGGTCAGTGTTTATTCAGGGGAAGGATCACTCACTGTTTAACTGCACAGAGTCACTGTTTATTCAGGGTTAAGATCACTCACTGTGTAACTGTAAAGAGTCACTGTTTATTCAGGGTAAAGATCACTCACTGTGTAACTGTACAGAATCACTGTTTATTCAGGACTAGGTCTATTCACTGTCTAACTGTAAAGAGTCAGTGCATATTTAGTGTAATGGTCACTAACTATGTAACTGTACAGAGACACAGTTTATTCAGGGTAAGGATCTCTCACTTTGTAACTGTACAGAGTCACTGTTTATTCAGTGTAAGGATCACTCACTGTGTAACTGTACAGAGTAACTTCTATTCAGGGTAAGGGTCAATCACTTTGTAACTGTACAGAGGCACTGTTTATTCAGGGTGAGGATCTCTCACTGTGTAACTGTACAGAGTCACTGTTTATTCAGGGTAAAGATCACTCACTGTGTAACTGTACAGAGTTATTGTTTATTCTGGGTGAGGATCACTCACTGTGGAACTGTACAGAGTCAATGTTTATTCAGGGGAAGGATCACTCACTGTGTAACTGTACTGAGTCACTGTTTATTCAGCGTAAGGATCACGCAATGTGTAACTGTACAGTGTCAATGTTTATTCAGGGTAATTATCACTAACTGTGTAAGTGTACAGAATCACTGTTTATTCAGGACTAGGTCTATTCTCTTTGTAATTGTACAGAGTCACTGTTTATTCAGGGTAAGGGACACTCACTGTGTAACTGTACAGAGTCACTGTTTATTCAGGGTAAGGATCACTCACTTTGTAACTGTACAGATTCACTGTTTATTCAGGGTAAGTGTCACTAACTGTGTAACTGTACAGAGTCACTGTTTATTCAGGGTAAGGATCACTCACTGTGTAACTGTACAGAGTCACTGTATATTCATGGTAATGGTCACTCACTTTGTAACTGTACAGAGTCAATTTTTATTCAGGGTTAATGGTCAATCACTGTGTAACTATACAGAGTCACTGTTTATTCAGGGTAAGGATCTCTCACTCTGTAACTGTACAGAGTCACTGTTTATTCAGGTTAAGGATCACTCACTGTGTAACTGTACAGAGTCTCTGTTTATTCAGGTTAAGGATTACTCACGGTGTAACTGCACAGAGTCATTTTTTATTCAGGGTTAGGATCACTCACTGTGTAACTGTTCAGAGTCACTGTTTATTCAGGGTGAGGATCACTCACTGTGTAACTGTACAGAGTCAATGTTTATTCATGGTAAGGATTACTCACTGTGTAACTGTACAGAGTCACTGTATATTCAGGGTAATGGTCACTCTCTTTGTAACTGTACAGAGTCACTTTTTATTCAGGTTTAATGGTCACTCACTGTGTAACTGTACAGAGTCACTGTTTATTCAGGGTAAGGGTCACTCACTGTGCAACTGTACAGAATCACTGTTTATTCAGGGTAAGGATCACTCACTGTGTAACTGTACAGAGGCACTGTTTATTCACGGTAAAGATCACTGACTGTGTAACTGTACAGAGTTACTTTATATTCAGGGTGAGGATCACTCACTGTGGAACTGTGCAGAGTCAATGTTTATTCAGGGGAAGGATCACTCACTGTGTAACTGTACAGAGTCACTGTTTATTCAGCGTAAGGATCACTCAATGTGTATCTGTACAGTGTCAATGTTTATTCAGGGTAAGTATCACTCACTGTATAACTGCACAGAATCACTGTTTATTCAGGACTAGGTCTATTCTCTGTGTAACTGTACAGATTCACTGTTTATTCAGGGTAAGGATCACTCACTGTGTAACTGTAAAGAGTCACTGTATATTCAGGGTAATGGTCACTCTCTGTGCAACTGTACAGTGACACAGTTTATTCAGCGTAAGGATCACTCACTGTGTAACTGTACAGAGTCACTGTATATTCAGGGTAATGTTCACTCACTCTCTAACTGTACAGAGTCACTTTTTATTCAGGGTAAGGGTCACTCACTGTGTTACTGTACAGAGTCACAGTTTATTCAGGGTGAGGATCACTCACTGTGTAACTGTACTGAGTCACTGTTTATTCAGGGTAACGATCACTCACTGTGTAACTGTACAGAGTCTCTTTTTGTTCAGGGTAAGGCTCACTCACTGTGTAACTGTTCAGAGTCACTGTTTATTCAGAGTGAGGGTCACTCTGTGTGACTGTACAGAGTCACTGTTTATTCAGGGTAAGGATCACTCACTGTGTAATTGTATAGAGTCACTGTTTATTCAGGGTAACGATCACTCACTTTGTAACTGTACAGAGTCACTGTTTATTCAGGGTGAGGATCACTCACAGTGTAACTGTACGGAGGCACTGTTTAATCAGGGTTAGGATCACTCACTGTGTAACTGTTCAGAGTCACAGTTTATTCAGTGTCAGGATCACTCACTGTGTTTCTGTACAGAGTAAGTGTTTATTCAGGGTAAGGATCACTCACTGTGTAACTGTACAGAGTCACTGTTTATTCAGGGTGAGGATCACTCACTGTTTAACTGTACAGAGTCACTGTTTATTCAGGGTAAGGGTCACTCACTGTGTAACTGTACAGAGTCACTGTTTATTCAGGGTAAGGGTCACTCACTGTGTAACTGTACAGAGTCACTGTTTATTCAGGGAAAGGATCACTCACTGTGTAACTGTACAGAGTCGATGTTTATTCAGGGTAAGGATCACTCACAGTGTAACTGTACAGAGGCACTGTTTATTCAGGGTAAGGATCACTCACTGTGTAACTGTACAGAGTCACTGTTTATTCAGGGTAAGGATCACTCACTGTGTAACTGTACAGAATCACTGTTTATTCAGGGTAATGATCACTCACTGTGTAATTGTATCGAGTCACTGTTTATTCAGGGTAACGATCACTCACTGTGTAACTGTACAGAGTCACTGTTTATTCAGGGTGAGGATCACTCATTGTGTAACTGTACAGAGTCACTGTTTATTCAGGGTAAGGGTCACTCACAGTGTAACTGTACAGAGGCACTGTTTATTCAGGGTTAGGATCACTCACTGTGTAACTGTTCAGAGTCACTGTTTAATCAGGGTGAGGATCACTCACTGTGTAACTGTACAGAGTCACTGTTTATTCAGGGTAAGGGTCACTCACTGTGTAACTGTACAGAGTCACTGTTTATTAAGGGTAAGGATCACTCATTGTGTAACTGTACAGAGTCAGTGTTTATTCAGGGTAAGGATCACTCACTGTGTTTCTGTACAGAGTCAGTGTTTATTCAGGGGAAGGATCACTCACTGTGTAACTGTACAGAGTCACTGTTTATTCAGGGTGAGGATCACTCACTGTGTAACTGTACAGAGTCACTGTTTATTCAGGGTAAGGATCACTCACAGTGTAACTGTACATAGGCCCTGTTTATTCAGGGTTAGAATCACTCACTGTGTATCTGTACAGAGTCACTGTTTATTCAGGGTGAGAATCACTCACTGTGTAACTGTACAGAGTCACTGTTTATTCAGGGTAAGGGTCACTCACTTGTAACTGTACAGAGTCACTGTTTATTCAGGGTAAGGATCACTCACTTTGTAACTGTACAGAGTCACTGTTTATTCAAGGTAAGGGTCACTCACTGTGTAACTGTACAGAGTCACTGTTTATTCAGGGTAAGGATCACTCAATGTGTAACTGTGCAGAGTCACTGTTTATTCAGGGTAAGGATCACTCACTGTGTAACTGTACAGAGTCACTGTTTATTCAGGGTAAGGATCACTCACTGTGTAACTGCACAGAGTCAGTGTTTATTCAGGGTGAGGATCACTCACTGTGTAACTGTACTGAGTCACTGTTTATTCAGGGTAACGATCACTCACTATGTAACTGTACAGAGTCTCTATTTGTTCAGGGTAAGGGTCACACACTGTGTAACTGTACAGAGTCACTGTTTATTCAGGGTTAATGGTCACTCACTGTGGAACTGTACAGAGTCACTCTTTATTCAGGGTAAGGGTCACTCACTGTGTAACTGTACAGAGTCACTGTTTATTCAGGGTAAGGATCACTCACTGTGTAACTGTACAGAGTCACTGTATATTCAGGGTAATGGTCACTCACTTTGTAACTGTACAGAGTCACCTTTTATTCAGGGTTTATGGTTACTCACTGTGTAACTGTACAGAGTCACTTTTTATTCAGGGTAAGTATCACTCACTCTGTAACTGTACAGAGTCACCATTTATTCAGGGTAAGGATCACTCACTGTGTAACTCTACAGAGTCACTGTTTATTCAGGTTAAGGATTACTCACGGTGTAACTGCACAGAATCATTTTTTATTCAGGGTAATGGTCACTCATTGTGTAACTGTACAGAGTCACTTTTTATTGAGGGTAAACGTAACTCACTGTGTAACTGTACAGTGTCACTGTTTATTCAGGGTAAGGATCACTCACTGTCTAACTGTACAGAGTCACTGTTTATTAAGGTAAGGATCACTCACTGTGTAACTGTACAGAGTAACTGTTTATTTAGGGTGAGGATCACTCACTGTGTAACTGTACTGAATCACTGTTTATTCAGGTTAACGATCACTCACGGTGTAACTGTACAGAGTCACTGTTTATTCAGGGTAAGGGTCACTCACTGTGTAAATGTTCAGAGTCACTGTTTATTCAGAGTGACGGTCACTCTGTGTGACTGGACAGAGTCACTGTTTATTCAGTGTAAGGATCACTCACTGTGTAACTGTACCGAGTCACTGTTTATTTAGGGTAAGGATCACTCACTGTGTTACTGTACAGAGTCACTGTTTTTTCAGGGTAAGGGTCACTCACTGTGTAACTGTACATAGTCACTGTTTATTCAGGGTAAGGATCACTCACTGTGTAATTGTATCGAGTCACTGTTTATTCAGGGTGAGGATCACTCACTGTGTAACTGTACAGGGTCATTGTTTATTCAGGCAGAATATCACTCATTCTGTAACTGTACAGAGTCACTGTTTATTCAGGGTAAGGATTACTCACAGTGTAACAGTACAGAGGCACTGTTTATTCAGGGTTATGATCACTCACTGTGTAACTATTCAGAGTCACTGTTTAATCAGGGTGAGGATCACTCACTGTGTACCTGTACAGAGTCACTGTTTATTCAGGGTAAGGGTCACTCACTGTGTAACTGTACAGAATCACTGTTTATTAACGGAAAGGATCACTCACTGTGTAACTGTACAGAGTCACTGTTTATTCAGGGTAAGGATCACTCATTGTGTAACTGTACAGAGTCAGTGTTTATTCAGGGTAAGGATCACTCACTGTGTTTCTTACAGAGTCACTGTTTATTCAGGGGAAGGATCACTCACTGTGTAACTGTACAGAGTCACTGTTTATTCAGGGTGAGGATCACTCACTGTGTTACTGAACAGAGTCACTGTTTATTCAGGGTAAGTGTCACTACTTGTGTAACTTTACAGAGTCAATATTTATTCAGTGTAAGGATCACTCACTGTGTTACGGTTCAGAGTCATTGTTTATTCAGGGTAAGGATCACTCACTGTGTAACTGTACAGTGTCACTGTTTATTCAGGGGAGGGATCACTCACTGTGTAACTGTACAGAGTCACTGTTTATTCAGGGTAAGGATCACTCACAGTGTAACTGTACATAGGCACTGTTTATTCAGGGTAAGAATCACTCACTGTGTATCTGTACAGAGTCACTGTTTATTCAGGGTAAGGATCACTCACTGTCTAACTGCACAGAGTCACTGTTTATTCAGGGTAAGGGTCACTCACTGTGTAAATGTACAGAGTCACTGTTTATTCAGGGTAAGGATCACTCACTGTGTAACTGTACAGAGTCACTCTTTATTCAGGGTTAGGGTCACTCACTGTGTAACTGTACAGAGTCACTGTTTATTCAGGGAAAGGATCACTCACTGTGTAACTGCACAGAGTCACTGTTTATTCAGGGAAAGGATCACTCACAGTCTAACTGCACAGAGTCACTGTTTATTCAGGGTAAGGATCACTCACTGTGTAACTGTAAAGAGTCATTGTTTATTCAGGGTGAGGACCACTCACTGTGTAACTGTACAGAGTCACTGTTTAATCAGGGAAAGGGTCACTCACTGTGTAACTGTACAGCATCACTGTTTATTCAGGGTGAGGATCACTTATTGTGTAACTGTACAGAGTCACTGTTTGTTCAGGGTAAGGATCACTCACGGTGTTTCTGTACTGAGTCAGTGTTTATTCAGGGGAAGGATTACTCACTGTGTAACTTTACAGAGTCACTGTTTATTCAGTGTAAGGATCACTCACTGTGTATCTGTACAGCGTAACTGCCTATTCAGGGTAAGGGTCACTCACTTTGTAACTGTACAGAGGCACTGTTTATTCAGGGTAAAGATCACTCACTGTGTAACTGTACAGAGTTACTGTTTATTCAGGGTGAGGATCACTCACTGTGGAACTGTACAGAGTCAATGTTTATTCAGGGGAAGGATCACTCACTGTGTAACTGTACAGAGTCACTGTTTATTCAGCCTATGGATCACTCAATGTGTTAACGTACATTGTCAATGTTTATTCAGTTTAAGTATCACTCACTGTGTAACTGTACAGAATCACTGTTTATTCAGGACTAGGTCTATTCTCTGTGTAACTGTACAGAGTCACATTTTATTCAGGGTAAGGATCACTCACTGTGTTACTGTACAGAGTCACTGTATATTCAGTGTAATGGACACTCTCTGTGTAACTGTTCAGAGACACTGTTTATTCAGGGTAAGGATCACTCACTGTGTAACTGTACAGAGTCACTGTATATTCAGGGTAATGGTCACTCACTGTCTAACTGTACAGAGTCACTTTTTACTCAGGGTAATGGTCATTCACTGTGTAACTGTACAGAGTCACTGTTTATTCAGTGTAAGGGTCAGTCACTGTTTAACTGTACAGAGTCACTGTTTATTCAGGTTAAGAATCACTCACAGTGTAACTGTACAGATTCATTTTTTATTCAGGGTAAGGGTCACTCACTGTGTAACTGTAGAGTGTCACTGTTTATTCAGGGTAAGGATCACTCACTGTGTAACTGTACAGAGTCAGTGTTTATTCAGGGTAAGGATCACTCACTGTGTAACTGTACAGAGTCACTGTTTATTCAGATTGAGGATCACTCACTGTTTAACTGTACTGAGTCACTGTTTATTCAGGTTAACGATCACTCACTGTGTAACTGTACAGAGTCACTGTTTATTCAAGGTAAGGGTCACTGACTGTGTAACTGTACAGAGACACTGTTTATTCAGAGTGAGGGTCATTCTGTGTGACTGTACAGAGTCACTGTTTATTCAGGGTAAGGATCACTCACTGTGTTTCTGTACAGAGTCAGTGTTTATTCCGGGGATGGATCACTCACTGCGTAACTGTACAGTGTCACTGTTTATTCAGGGTGAGGATCACTCACTGTGTAACTGTACAGAGTCACTGTTTATTCAGGGTAAGGATTACTCACTGTGTAACTGTACAGAGTCACTGTATATTCAGGGTAAGGATCACTCACTGTGTTACTGTACAGAGTCACTGTTTATTCAGGGTAAGGGTCACTCACTGTGTAACTGAACAGAGTCACTGTTTATTCAGGGTAAGGATCACTCACTGTTTAATTGTATCGAGTCACTGTTTATTCAGGGTAACGATCACTCACTGTGTAACTGCTCAGAGTCACTGATTATTCAGGGTGAGGATCACTCATTGTGTAACTGTACAGAGTCACTGTTTATTCAGGGCAAGGATCACTCACAGTGTAACTGTACAGAGACACTGTTTATTCAGGGTTATGATCACTCACTGTGTAACTATTCAGAGTCACTGTTTAATCAGGGTGAGGATCACTCACTGTGTAACTGTACAGAGTCACTGTTTAATCAGGGTAAGGGTCACTCACTGTGTAACTGTACAGAATCACTGTTTATTACGGGTAAGGGTCACTCACTGTGTAACTGTACAGAGTCACTGTTTATTCAGTGTATGGATCACTCATTGTGTAACTGTACAGAGTCAGTGTTTATTCAGAGTAAGGATCACTCACTGTGTTTCTGTACAGAGTCAGTGTTTATTCAGCAGAAGGATCACTCACTGTGTAACTGTACAGAGTCACTGTTTATTCAGGGTGAGAATCACTCACTGTGTTACTGTACAGAGTCACTGTTTATTCAGGGTAACTGTCACTACTTGTGTAACTTTACAGAGTCAATGTTTATTCAGTGTAAGGATCACTCACTGTGTTACGGTTCAGAGTCACTGTTTATTCAGGGTAAGGATCACTCACTGTGTAACTGTACAGAGTCACTGTTTATTCAGGGGAGGGATCACTCACTGTGTAACTGTACTGAGTCACTGTTTATGCAGGGTAAGGATCACTCACAGTGTAACTGTACATAGGCACTGTTTATTCAGGGTAAGTATCACTCACTGTGTATCTGTACAGAGTCACTGTTTATTCAGGGTGAGAATCACTCACTGTGTAATGTAAAGTGTCACTGTTTATTCAGGGTAAGGGTCACTCACTGTGTAACTGTACAGAGTCACTGTTTATTCAGGGTAAGGATCACTCACTGTGTAACTGTACAGAGTCACTGTTTATTCAGGGTAAGGGTCACTCACTGTGTAACTGTACAGAGTCACTGTATATTCAGGGAAAGGATCACTTACTGTGTAACTGTACAGAGTCACTGTTTATTCAGGGTAAGGATCACTCACTGTGTAACTGCACAGAGTCACTGTTTATTCAGGGTAAGGAACACTCACTGTCTAACTGCACAGAGTCACTGTTTATTCAGGGTAAGGATCACTCACTGTGCAACTGTAAAGAGTCACTGTTTATTCAGGGTAAGGGACACTCACTGTGAAACTGTACAGAGTCACTGTTTAATCAGGGTAAGGATCACTCACTGTGTAACTGTACAGAGTCATTGTTTATTCAGGGTGAGGACCACTCACTGTTTAACTGTACAGAGTCACTGTTTAATCAGGGAAAGGGTCACTCACTCTGTAACTGTACAGCATCACAGTTTATTCAGGGTGAGGATCACTTATTGTGTAACTGTACAGAGTCACTGTTTGTTCAGGGTAAGGATCACTCACTGTGTTTCTGTACTGAGTCAGTGTTTATTCAGCGGAAGGATCACTCACTGTGTAACTGTACAGAGTCACTGTTTATTCAGGGTCATGATCACTCACTGTGTATTTGTACAGAGTCACTGTTTAATCAGGGTAAAGATCACTCACTGTGTAAGTGTACAGAATCACTGTTTATTCAGGACTAGGTCTATTCACTGTGTAACTGTACAGAGTCACTGCATATTTAGTGTAATGGTCACTCACTATGTAACTGTACAGAGTCACAGTTTATTCAGGGTAAGGATCTCTCACTTTGTAACTGTACAGAGTCACTGTTTATTCAGTGTAAGGATCACTCACTGTGTAACTGTACAGAGTAACTGTCTATTCAGGAAAAGGGTCATTCACTTTGTAACTGTACAGAGGCACTGTTTATTCAGGGTGAGTATCTCTCACTGTGTAACTGTACAGAGGCACTGTTTATTCAGGGTAAAGATCACTCACTGTGTAACTGTCCAGAGTTACTGTTTATTCAGGGTGAGGATCACTCACTGTGGAACTGTACAGAGTCAATGTTTATTCAGGGGAAGGATCACTCACTGTGTAACTGTACAGAGTCACTGTTTATTCAGCGTAAGGATCACTCAATGTGTAAACGTACAGTGTCAATGTTTATTCAGGGTAAGTATCACTCACTGTGTAACTGTACAGAATCACTGTTTATTCAGGAATAGGTCTATTCTCTGTGTAACTGTACAGAGTCAGTTTTTATTCAGGGTAATGGTCACTCACTGTGTAACTGTACAGAGTCACTGTTTATTCAGGGTAAGGATCACTCACTGTGTAACTGTAGAGAGTCACTGTTTTTTCACGGTAAGGATCACTCACTGAGTAACTGAACAGAATAACTGTCTATTCAGGGTAAGGATCACTCACGTTATAACTGTAGATAGGCACTGTTTATTCAGGGTGAGGATCACTCACTGTGTAACTGTACAGAGGCACTGTTTATTCAGGGTAAGGATCAATCGCTGTGTAACTGTACAGAGTCACTGTTTATTCAGGTTAAGGATCAATCACAGTGTAACTGTACAGAGTCATTTTTTATTCAAGGTAAAGGTCACTCATTGTGTAACTGTACAGACTCACTGTTTATTCAGTGTAAGGGTCACTCAATGTGTAACTGTACAGAGTCACTGTTTATTCAGGTTAAGGATCACTCACAGTGTAACTGTACAGAGTCATTTTTAATTCAGGGTAAGGGTCACTCTCTGTGCAACTGTACAGAGTCACTTTTTATTGAGAGTAAACGTCACTCACTGTGTAACTGTTCAGAGTCACTGTTTATTCAGGGTAAGGATCACTCACTGTGTAACTGTTCAGAGTCAGTGTTTATTCAGGGTAAGGATCATTCACTGTGTAACTGTACAGAGTCACTGTTTATTCAGGTTGAGGATCACTCACTGTGTAACTGTACAGAGTCACTTTTTATTCAGAGTGAGTGTCACTCTGTGTGACTGTACAGAGTCACTGTTTATTCAGGGTAAGGATCACTCACTGTGTTTCTGTACAGAGTCAGTGTTTATTCAGGGGATGGATCTCTCACTGTGTAACTGTACAGAGTCACTGTTTATTCAGGGTGAGGATCACTCACTGTTTAACTGTACAGAGTCACTGTTTGTTCAGGGTAAGATTCACTCACTGTATAACTGTAAAGAGTCACTGTTTATTCATGGTAAGGGTCACTCACTGTGTAACTGTACAGAGTCACTGTTTTTTCAGGGGAAGGATCACTCACTGTGTAACTGTACAGAGTCAATGTTTATTCAGGGTAAGGATCACTCACAGTGTAGCTGTACAGAGTCACTGTTTATTCAGGGTAAGGATCACTCACTGTTTAATTGTATCGAGTCACTGTTTATTCAGGGTAACGTTCACTCACTGTGTAACTGTACAGAGTCACTGATTATTCAGGGTGAGGATCAATCATTGTGTAACTGTACAGAGTCACCGTTTATTCAGGGTAAGGATCACTCACAGTGTAAATGTACAGAGACACTGTTTAATCAGGGTTATGATCACTCACTGCGTAACTATTCAGAGTCACTGTTTAATCAGGGTGAGGATCACTCACTGTGTAACTGTACAGAGTCACTGTTTATTCAGGGTAAGTGTCACTCACTGTGTAACTGTACAGAATCACTGTTTATTAAGGGTAAATATCACTCACTGTGTAACTATACAGAGTCACTGTTTATTCAGGGTAAGGATCACTCATTGTGTAACTGTACAGAATCACTGTTTATTCAGGGTAAGGATCACTCACTGTTTTTCTGTACAGAGTCAGTGTTTATTCAGGGGAAGGATCACTCACTGTGTAACTGTACAGAGTCACTGTTTATTCAGGGTGAGGATCACTCACTGTGTTACTGTACACAGTCACTGTTTATTCAAGGTAAGTGTCACTACTTGTGTAACTTTACAGAGTCAATGTTTATTCAGTGTAAGGATCACTCACTGTGTTACGGTTGAGTCACTGTTTATTCAGGGTAAGGATCACTCACTGTGTAACTGTACAGAGCCACTGTTTATTCAGGGGAGGGATCATTCACTGTGTAACTGTACAGAGTCACTGTTTATTCAGGGTAAGGATCACTCACAGTGTAACTGTATATAGGCACTGTTTATTCAGGGTAAGAATCACTCACTGTGTATCTGTACAGAGTCACTGTTTATTCAGGGTGAGAATCACTCACTGTGTAACTGTAAAGAGTCACTGTTTATTCAGGGTAAGGGTCACTCACTGTGTAACTGTACAGTGTCACTGTTTATTCAGGGTAAGGATCACTCACTGTGTAACTGTACAGAGTCACTGTTTATTCAGGGTAAGTGTCACTCACTGTGTAACTGTACAGAGTCACTGTTTATTCAGGGAAAGGATCACTTACTGTGTAACTGTACAGAGTCACTGTTTATTCAGGGTATGGATCACTCACTGTGTAACTGCACAGAGTCACTGTTTATTCTGGGTAAGGATCACTCACTGTGCAACTGTAAAGAGTCAATGTTTATTCAGGGTAAGGGTCACTCACTGTGAAACTGTACAGAGTCACTGTTTAATCAGGGTAAGGATCACTCACTGTGTAACTGTACAGAGTCATTGTTTATTCAGGGTGAGGACCACTCACTGTGTAACTGTACAGAGTCACTGTTTAATCAGGGAAAGGGTCACTCACTGTGCAACTGTACAGCATCACAGTTTATTCAGGGTGAGGATCACTTATTTTGTAACTGTACAGAGTCACTGTTTGTTCAGTGTAACGATCACTCACTGTGTTTCTGTACTGAGTCAGTGTTTATTCAGGGGAAGGATCACTCACTGTGTAACTGTACAGAGTCACTGTTTATTCAGGGTAAAGATCACTCACTGTGTAATTGTACAGAGTCACTGTTTATTCAGGGTAAAGATCACTCACTGTGTAAGTGTACAGAATCACTGTTTATTCAAGACTAGGTCTATTCACTGTGTAACTGTACAGAGTCACTGCATATTTAGTGTAATGGTCACTCACTATGTAACTGTACAGAGACACAGTTTATTCAGGGTAAGGATCTCTCACGTTATAACTGTACAGAGTCACTGTTTATTCAGTGTAAGGATCACTCATTGTGTAACTGTACAGAGTAACTGTCTATTCAGGGTAAGGGTCACTCACTTTGTAACTGTACAGAGGCACTGTTTATTCAGGGTGAGGATCTCTCACTGTGTAACTGTACAGAGGACTGTTTATTCAGGGTAAAGATCACTCACTGTGTAACTGTACAGAGTTACTGTTTATTCAGGGTGAGGATCACTCACTGTGGAACTGTACAGAATCAATGTTTATTCAGGGGAAGGACCACTCACTGTGTAACTGTACAGAGTCACTGTTTATTCAGCGTAAGGATCACTCAATGTGTAAACGTACAGTGTCAATGTTTATTCAGGGTAATTATCACTAACTGTGTAAGTGTACAGAATCACTGTTTATTCAGGACTAGTTCTATTCTCTGTGTTACTGTACAGAGTCAGTTTTTATTCAGGGTAAGGATCACTCACTGTGTAACTGTAGAGAGTCACTGTTTTTTCAGGGTAAGAATCACTCACTGTGTAACTGTACAGAATAACTGTCTATTCAGGGTAAGGATCACTCACGTTATAACTGTACAGAGGCACTGTTTATTCAGGGTGAGGATCACTCACTGTGTAACTGTACAGAGGCACTGTTTATTCAGGGTAAGGATCACTCACTGTGTAACTGTAGAGAGTCACTGTTTTTTCAGGGTAAGAATCACTCACTGTGTAACTGTACAGAATAACTGTCTATTCAGGGTAAGGATCACTCACGTTATAACTGTACAGAGGCACTGTTTATTCAGGGTGAGAATCACTCACTGTGTAACTGTACAGAGGCACTGTTTATTCAGGGTAAGGATCACTCACTGTGTAACTGTACAGAGTCACTGTTTATTCAGGTTAAGGATCAATCACAGTGTAACTGTACAGAGTCATTTTTTATTCAAGGTAATGGTCACTCATTGTGTAACTGTACAGACTCACTGTTTATTCAGTGTAAGGGTCACTCACTGTGTAACTGTACAGAGTCACTGTTTATTGAGGTTAAGGATCACTCACCGTGTAACTGTACAGAGTCATTTTTTATTCATGGTAAGGGTCACTCACTGTGCAACTGTACAGAGTCACTTTTTATTTAGAGTAAACGTCACTCCCTGTGTAACTGTTCAGAGTCACTGTTTATTCAGGGTAAATATCACTCACTGTGTAACTATACAGAGTCACTGTTTATTCAGGGTAAGGATCACTCATTGTGTAACTGTACAGAGTCAGTGTTTATTCAGGGTAAGGATCACTCACTGTTTTTCTGTACAGAGTCAGTGTTTATTCAGGGGAAGGATCACTCACTGTGTAACTGTACAGAGTCACTGTTTATTCAGGGTGAGGATCACTCACTGTGTTACTGTACACAGTCACTGTTTATTCAAGGTAAGTGTCACTACTTGTGTAACTTTACAGAGTCAATGTTTATTCAGTGTAAGGATCACTCACTGTGTTACGGTTGAGTCACTGTTTATTCAGGGTAAGGATCACTCACTGTGTAACTGTACAGAGTCACTGTTTATTCAGGGGAGGGATCATTCACTGTGTAACTGTACAGAGTCACTGTTTATTCAGGGTAAGGATCACTCACAGTGTAACTGTATATAGGCACTGTTTATTCAGGGTAAGAATCACTCACTGTGTATCTGTACAGAGTCACTGTTTATTCAGGGTGAGAATCACTCACTGTGTAACTGTAAAGAGTCACTGTTTATTCAGGGTAAGGGTCACTCACTGTGTAACTGTACAGTGTCACTGTTTATTCAGGGTAAGGATCACTCACTGTGTAACTGTACAGAGTCACTGTTTATTCAGGGTAAGTGTCACTCACTGTGTAACTGTACAGAGTCACTGTTTATTCAGGGAAAGGATCACTTACTGTGTAACTGTACAGAGTCACTGTTTATTCAGGGTATGGATCACTCACTGTGTAACTGCACAGAGTCACTGTTTATTCAGGGTAAGGATCACTCACTGTGCAACTGTAAAGAGTCAATGTTTATTCAGGGTAAGGGTCACTCACTGTGAAACTGTACAGAGTCACTGTTTAATCAGGGTAAGGATCACTCACTGTGTAACTGTACAGAGTCATTGTTTATTCAGGGTGAGGACCACTCACTGTGTAACTGTACAGAGTCACTGTTTAATCAGGGAAAGGGTCACTCACTGTGCAACTGTACAGCATCACAGTTTATTCAGGGTGAGGATCACTTATTTTGTAACTGTACAGAGTCACTGTTTGTTCAGTGTAACGATCACTCACTGTGTTTCTGTACTGAGTCAGTGTTTATTCAGGGGAAGGATCACTCACTGTGTAACTGTACAGAGTCACTGTTTATTCAGGGTAAAGATCACTCACTGTGTAATTGTACAGAGTCACTGTTTATTCAGGGTAAAGATCACTCACTGTGTAAGTGTACAGAATCACTGTTTATTCAAGACTAGGTCTATTCACTGTGTAACTGTACAGAGTCACTGCATATTTAGTGTAATGGTCACTCACTATGTAACTGTACAGAGACACAGTTTATTCAGGGTAAGGATCTCTCACGTTATAACTGTACAGAGTCACTGTTTATTCAGTGTAAGGATCACTCACTGTGTAACTGTACAGAGTAACTGTCTATTCAGGGTAAGGGTCACTCACTTTGTAACTGTACAGAGGCACTGTTTATTCAGGGTGAGGATCTCTCACTGTGTAACTGTGCAGAGGACTGTTTATTCAGGGTAAAGATCACTCACTGTGTAACTGTACAGAGTTACTGTTTATTCAGGGTGAGGATCACTCACTGTGGAACTGTACAGAATCAATGTTTATTCAGGGGAAGGACCACTCACTGTGTAACTGTACAGAGTCACTGTTTATTCAGCGTAAGGATCACTCAATGTGTAAACGTACAGTGTCAATGTTTATTCAGGGTAATTATCACTAACTGTGTAAGTGTACAGAATCACTGTTTATTCAGGACTAGGTCTATTCTCTGTGTTACTGTACAGAGTCAGTTTTTATTCAGGGTAATGGTCACTCACTGTGTAACTGTACAGAGTCACTGTTTATTCAGGGTAAGGATCACTCACTGTGTAACTGTAGAGAGTCACTGTTTTTTCAGGGTAAGAATCACTCACTGTGTAACTGTACAGAATAACTGTCTATTCAGGGTAAGGATCACTCACGTTATAACTGTACAGAGGCACTGTTTATTCAGGGTGAGGATCACTCACTGTGTAACTGTACAGAGGCACTGTTTATTCAGGGTAAGGATCACTCACTGTGTAACTGTACAGAGTCACTGTTTATTCAGGTTAAGGATCAATCACAGTGTAAATGTACAGAGTCATTTTTTATTCAAGGTAATGGTCACTCATTGTGTAACTGTACAGACTCACTGTTTATTCAGTGTAAGGGTCACTCACTGTGTAACTGTACAGAGTCACTGTTTATTGAGGTTAAGGATCACTCACCGTGTAACTGTACAGAGTCATTTTTTATTCATGGTAAGGGTCACTCACTGTGCAACTGTACAGAGTCACTTTTTATTTAGAGTAAACGTCACTCCCTGAGTAACTGTTCAGAGTCACTGTTTATTCAGGGTAAGGATCACTCACTGTGTAACTGTTCAGAGTCAGTGTTTATTCAGGGTAAGGATCACTCACTGTGTAACTGTACAGAGTCACTGTTTATTCAGGGTAAGGATCACTCACTGTGTAACTGTACAGAGTCACTGTTTATTCAGGGTGAGGATCACTCACTGTGTTACTGTACAGAGTCACTTTTTATTCAGGGTAAGTGTCACTACTTGTGTAACTTTACAGAGTCAATG
Source organism: Cetorhinus maximus (assembly GCF_964194155.1). NCBI lineage: Eukaryota > Metazoa > Chordata > Chondrichthyes > Lamniformes > Cetorhinidae > Cetorhinus > Cetorhinus maximus. The sequence continues at coordinate 137,410 of NW_027596313.1, forward strand.
TTTATTCAGTGTAAGGATCACTCACTGTGTTACGGTTGAGTCACTGTTTATTCAGGGTAAGGATCACTCACTGTGTAACTGTACAGAGTCACTGTTTATTCAGGGGAGGGATCATTCACTGTGTAACTGTACAGAGTCACTGTTTATTCAGGGTAAGGATCACTCACAGTGTAACTGTATATAGGCACTGTTTATTCAGGGTAAGAATCACTCACTGTGTATCTGTACAGAGTCACTGTTTATTCAGGGTGAGAATCACTCACTGTGTAACTGTAAAGAGTCACTGTTTATTCAGGGTAAGGGTCACTCACTGTGTAACTGTACAGTGTCACTGTTTATTCAGGGTAAGGATCACTCACTGTGTAACTGTACAGAGTCACTGTTTATTCAGGGTAAGTGTCACTCACTGTGTAACTGTACAGAGTCACTGTTTATTCAGGGAAAGGATCACTTACTGTGTAACTGTACAGAGTCACTGTTTATTCAGGGTATGGATCACTCACTGTGTAACTGCACAGAGTCACTGTTTATTCAGGGTAAGGATCACTCACTGTGCAACTGTAAAGAGTCAATGTTTATTCAGGGTAAGGGTCACTCACTGTGAAACTGTACAGAGTCACTGTTTAATCAGGGTAAGGATCACTCACTGTGTAACTGTACAGAGTCATTGTTTATTCAGGGTGAGGACCACTCACTGTGTAACTGTACAGAGTCACTGTTTAATCAGGGAAAGGGTCACTCACTGTGCAACTGTACAGCATCACAGTTTATTCAGGGTGAGGATCACTTATTTTGTAACTGTACAGAGTCACTGTTTGTTCAGTGTAACGATCACTCACTGTGTTTCTGTACTGAGTCAGTGTTTATTCAGGGGAAGGATCACTCACTGTGTAACTGTACAGAGTCACTGTTTATTCAGGGTAAAGATCACTCACTGTGTAATTGTACAGAGTCACTGTTTATTCAGGGTAAAGATCACTCACTGTGTAAGTGTACAGAATCACTGTTTATTCAAGACTAGGTCTATTCACTGTGTAACTGTACAGAGTCACTGCATATTTAGTGTAATGGTCACTCACTATGTAACTGTACAGAGACACAGTTTATTCAGGGTAAGGATCTCTCACGTTATAACTGTACAGAGTCACTGTTTATTCAGTGTAAGGATCACTCACTGTGTAACTGTACAGAGTAACTGTCTATTCAGGGTAAGGGTCACTCACTTTGTAACTGTACAGAGGCACTGTTTATTCAGGGTGAGGATCTCTCACTGTGTAACTGTACAGAGGACTGTTTATTCAGGGTAAAGATCACTCACTGTGTAACTGTACAGAGTTACTGTTTATTCAGGGTGAGCATCACTCACTGTGGAACTGTACAGAATCAATGTTTATTCAGGGGAAGGACCACTCACTGTGTAACTGTACAGAGTCACTGTTTATTCAGCGTAAGGATCACTCAATGTGTAAACGTACAGTGTCAATGTTTATTCAGGGTAATTATCACTAACTGTGTAAGTGTACAGAATCACTGTTTATTCAGGACTAGGTCTATTCTCTGTGTTACTGTACAGAGTCAGTTTTTATTCAGGGTAATGGTCACTCACTGTGTAACTGTACAGAGTCACTGTTTATTCAGGGTAAGGATCACTCACTGTGTAACTGTAGAGAGTCACTGTTTTTTCAGGGTAAGAATCACTCACTGTGTAACTGTACAGAATAACTGTCTATTCAGGGTAAGGATCACTCACGTTATAACTGTACAGAGGCACTGTTTATTCAGGGTGAGGATCACTCACTGTGTAACTGTACAGAGGCACTGTTTATTCAGGGTAAGGATCACTCACTGTGTAACTGTACAGAGTCACTGTTTATTCAGGTTAAGGATCAATCACAGTGTAACTGTACAGAGTCATTTTTTATTCAAGGTAATGGTCACTCATTGTGTAACTGTACAGACTCACTGTTTATTCAGTGTAAGGGTCACTCACTGTGTAACTGTACAGAGTCACTGTTTATTGAGGTTAAGGATCACTCACCGTGTAACTGTACAGAGTCATTTTTTATTCATGGTAAGGGTCACTCACTGTGCAACTGTACAGAGTCACTTTTTATTTAGAGTAAACGTCACTCCCTGAGTAACTGTTCAGAGTCACTGTTTATTCAGGGTAAGGATCACTCACTGTGTAACTGTTCAGAGTCAGTGTTTATTCAGGGTAAGGATCACTCACTGTGTAACTGTACAGAGTCACTGTTTATTCAGGGTAAGGATCACTCACTGTGTAACTGTACAGAGTCACTGTTTATTCAGGGTGAGGATCACTCACTGTGTTACTGTACAGAGTCACTTTTTATTCAGGGTAAGTGTCACTACTTGTGTAACTTTACAGAGTCAATGTTTATTCAGTGTAAGGATCACTCACTGTGTTACGGTTCAGAGTCACTGTTTATTCAGGGTAAGGATCACTCACTGTTTAACTGTACAGAGTCACTGTTTATTCAGGGGAGGGATCACTCACTGTGTAACTGTACAGAGTCACTGTTTATTCAGGGTAAGGATCACTCACAGTGTAACTGTACATAGGGACTGTTTATTCAGGGTAAGAATCACTCACTGTGTATCTGTACAGAGTCACTGTTTATTCAGGGTGAGAATCACTCACTGTGTAACTGTAAAGAGTCACTGTTTATTCAGGGTAAGGGTCACTCACTGTGTAACTGTACAGAGTCACTGTTTATTCAGGGTAAGGATCACTCACTGTGTAACTGTACAGAGTCACTGTTTATTCAGGGTAAGTGTCACTCACTGTGTAACTGTACAGAGTCACTGTTTATTCAGGGAAAGGATCACTTACTGTGTAACTGTACAGAGTCACTGTTTATTCAGGGTAAGGATCACTCACTGTGTAACTGCACAGAGTCACTGTTTATTCAGGGTAAGGATCACTCACTGTCTAACTGCACAGAGTCACTCTTTATTCAGGGTAAGGATCACTCACTGTGCAACTGTAAAGAGTCAATGTTTATTCAGGGTAAGGGTCACTCACTGTGAAACTGTACAGAGTCACTGTTTAATCAGGGTAAGGATCACTCACTGTGTAACTGTACAGAGTCATTGTTTATTCAGGGTGAGGACCACTCACTGTGTAACTGTACAGAGTCACTGTTTAATCAGGGAAAGGGTCACTCACTGTTTAACTGTACAGCATCACAGTTTATTCAGGGTGAGGATCAGTTATTGTGTAAATGTACAGAGTCACTGTTTGTTCAGGGTAAGGATCACTCACTGTGTTTCTGTACTGAGTCAGTGTTTATTCAGGGGAAGGATCACTCACTGTGTAACTGTACAGAGTCACTGTTTATTCAGGGTAAAGATCACTCACTGTGTAATTGTACAGAGTCACTGTTTATTCAGGGAAAAGATCACTCACTGTGTAAGTGTACAGAATCACTGTTTATTCAGGACTAGGTCTATTCACTTTTTAACTGTACAGAGTCACTGCATATTTAGTGTAATGGTCACTCACTATGTAACTGTACAGAGACACAGTTTATTCAGGGTTAGGATCTCTCACTTTGTAACTGTACAGAGTAACTGTTTATTCAGTGTAAGGATCACTCACTGTGTAACTGTACAGAGTAACTGTCTATACAGGGTAAGGGTCACTCACTTTGTAACTGTACAGAGGCACTGTTTATTCAGGGTGAGGATCTCTCACTGTGTAACTGTACAGAGGCACTGTTTATTCAGGGTAAAGATCACTCACTGTGTAACTGTACAGAGTTACTGTTTATTCAGGGTGAGGATCACTCACTGTGGAACTGTACAGAGTCAATTTTTATTCAGGGGAAGGATCACTCACTGTGTAACTGTACAGAGTCACTGTTTATTCACCGTATGGATCACTCAATGTGTAAACGTACAGTGTCAATGTTTATTCAGGGTAAGTATCACTCACTGTGTAACTGTACAGAATCACTGTTTATTCAGGACTAGGTCTATTCTCTGTGTACCTGTACAGAGTCAGTTTTTATTCAGGGTAATGGTCACTCACTGTGTAACTGTACAGAGTTACTGTTTATTCAGAGTAAGGATCACTCACTGTGTAACTGTACAGAGTCACTATTTTTTCAGGGTAAGGATCACTCACTGTCTAACTGTACAGAATAACTGTCTATTCAGGGTAAGGATCACTCACGTTATAACTGTACAGAGGCACTGTTTATTCAGGGTGAGGATCACTCACTGTGTAACTGTACAGAGGCACTGTTTATTCAGGGTAAGGATCACTCACTGTGTAAGTGTACAGAGTCACTGTTTATTCAGGTTAAGGATCAATCACAGTGTAACTGTACAGAGTCATTTTTTATTCAAGGTAATGGTCACTCACTGTGTAACTGTACAGACTCACTTTTTATTCAGTGTAAGGGTCACTCACTGTGTAACTGTACAGAGTCACTGTTTATTCAGGTTAAGGTTCACTCACAGTGTAACTGTACAGAGTCATTTTTTATTCAGGGAAAGGGTCACTCACTGTGCAACTGTACAGAGTCACTTTTTATTGAGAGTAAACGTCACTCACTGTGTAACTGTTCAGAGTCACTGTTTATTCAGGGAAAGGATCACTCACTGTGTAACTGTTCAGAGTCAGTGTTTATTCAGGGTAAGGATCACTCACTGTGTAACTGTACAGAGTCACTGTTTATTCAGGTTGAGGATCACTCACTGTGTAACTGTACAGAGTCACTTTTTATTCAGAGTGAGGGTCACTCTGTGTGACTGTGCAGAGTCACTGTTTATTCAGGGTAAGGATGACTCACTGTGTTTCTGTACAGAGTCAGTGTTTATTCAGGGGATGGATCTCTCACTGTGTAACTGTACAGAGTCAATGTTTATTCAGGGTGAGGATCACTCACTGTTTAATTGTATCGAGTCACTGTTTGTTCAGGGTAAGATTCACTCACTGTGTAACTGTACAGAGTCACTGTTTATTCATGGTAAGGGTCACTGACTGTGTAACTGTACAGAGTCACTGTTTTTTCAGGGGAAGGATCACTCACTGTGCAACAGTACAGAGTCAATGTTTATTCAGGGTAAGGATCACTCACAGTGTAGCTGTACAGAGTCACTGTTTATTCAGTGTAAGGATCACTCACTGTGTAACTGTACAGAGTTACGGTTTATTCAGGGTGAGGATCACTCACTGTGGAACTGTACAGAGTCAATGTTTATTCAGGGGAAGGATCACTCACTGTGTAACTGTACAGAGTCACTGTTTATTCAGCGTAAGGATCACTCAGTGTGTATACGTACAGTGTCAATGTTTATTCAGGGTAAGTATCACTCACTGTGTAACTGTACAGAATCACTGTTTATTCAGGACTAGATCTATTCTCTGTGTAACTGTACAGAGTCAGTTTTTATTCAGGGTAATGGTCACTCACTGTGTAACTGTACAGAGTCACTGTTTATTCAGGGTAAGGATCACTCACTGTGTAACTGTACAGAGTCACTATTTTTTCAGGGTAAGGATCACTCACTGTGTAACTGTACAGAATAACTGTCTATTCAGGTTAAGGATCACTCACGTTATAACTGTACAGAGGCACTGTTTATTCAGGGTGAGGATCACTCACTGTGTAACTGTACAGAGACACTGTTTAATCAGGGTTATGATCACTCACTGCGTAACTATTCAGAGTCACTGTTTAATCAGGGTGAGGATCACTCACTGTGTAACTGTACAGAGTCACTGTTTATTCAGGGTAAGTGTCACTCACTGTGTAACTGTACAGAATCACTGTTTATTAAGGGTAAATATCACTCACTGTGTAACTATACAGAGTCACTGTTTATTCAGGGTAAGGATCACTCATTGTGTAACTGTACAGAGTCAGTGTTTATTCAGGGTAAGGATCACTCACTGTTTTTCTGTACAGAGTCAGTGTTTATTCAGGGGAAGGATCACTCACTGTGTAACTGTACAGAGTCACTGTTTATTCAGGGTGAGGATCACTCACTGTGTTACTGTACACAGTCACTGTTTATTCAAGGTAAGTGTCACTACTTGTGTAACTTTACAGAGTCAATGTTTATTCAGTGTAAGGATCACTCACTGTGTTACGGTTGAGTCACTGTTTATTCAGGGTAAGGATCACTCACTGTGTAACTGTACAGAGTCACTGTTTATTCAGGGGAGGGATCATTCACTGTGTAACTGTACAGAGTCACTGTTTATTCAGGGTAAGGATCACTCACAGTGTAACTGTATATAGGCACTGTTTATTCAGGGTAAGAATCACTCACTGTGTATCTGTACAGAGTCACTGTTTATTCAGGGTGAGAATCACTCACTGTGTAACTGTAAAGAGTCACTGTTTATTCAGGGTAAGGGTCACTCACTGTGTAACTGTACAGTGTCACTGTTTATTCAGGGTAAGGATCACTCACTGTGTAACTGTACAGAGTCACTGTTTATTCAGGGTAAGTGTCACTCACTGTGTAACTGTACAGAGTCACTGTTTATTCAGGGAAAGGATCACTTACTGTGTAACTGTACAGAGTCACTGTTTATTCAGGGTATGGATCACTCACTGTGTAACTGCACAGAGTCACTGTTTATTCAGGGTAAGGATCACTCACTGTGCAACTGTAAAGAGTCAATGTTTATTCAGGGTAAGGGTCACTCACTGTGAAACTGTACAGAGTCACTGTTTAATCAGGGTAAGGATCACTCACTGTGTAACTGTACAGAGTCATTGTTTATTCAGGGTGAGGACCACTCACTGTGTAACTGTACAGAGTCACTGTTTAATCAGGGAAAGGGTCACTCACTGTGCAACTGTACAGCATCACAGTTTATTCAGGGTGAGGATCACTTATTTTGTAACTGTACAGAGTCACTGTTTGTTCAGTGTAACGATCACTCACTGTGTTTCTGTACTGAGTCAGTGTTTATTCAGGGGAAGGATCACTCACTGTGTAACTGTACAGAGTCACTGTTTATTCAGGGTAAAGATCACTCACTGTGTAATTGTACAGAGTCACTGTTTATTCAGGGTAAAGATCACTCACTGTGTAAGTGTACAGAATCACTGTTTATTCAAGACTAGGTCTATTCACTGTGTAACTGTACAGAGTCACTGCATATTTAGTGTAATGGTCACTCACTATGTAACTGTACAGAGACACAGTTTATTCAGGGTAAGGATCTCTCACGTTATAACTGTACAGAGTCACTGTTTATTCAGTGTAAGGATCACTCACTGTGTAACTGTACAGAGTAACTGTCTATTCAGGGTAAGGGTCACTCACTTTGTAACTGTACAGAGGCACTGTTTATTCAGGGTGAGGATCTCTCACTGTGTAACTGTACAGAGGACTGTTTATTCAGGGTAAAGATCACTCACTGTGTAACTGTACAGAGTTACTGTTTATTCAGGGTGAGCATCACTCACTGTGGAACTGTACAGAATCAATGTTTATTCAGGGGAAGGACCACTCACTGTGTAACTGTACAGAGTCACTGTTTATTCAGCGTAAGGATCACTCAATGTGTAAACGTACAGTGTCAATGTTTATTCAGGGTAATTATCACTAACTGTGTAAGTGTACAGAATCACTGTTTATTCAGGACTAGGTCTATTCTCTGTGTTACTGTACAGAGTCAGTTTTTATTCAGGGTAATGGTCACTCACTGTGTAACTGTACAGAGTCACTGTTTATTCAGGGTAAGGATCACTCACTGTGTAACTGTAGAGAGTCACTGTTTTTTCAGGGTAAGAATCACTCACTGTGTAACTGTACAGAATAACTGTCTATTCAGGGTAAGGATCACTCACGTTATAACTGTACAGAGGCACTGTTTATTCAGGGTGAGGATCACTCACTGTGTAACTGTACAGAGGCACTGTTTATTCAGGGTAAGGATCACTCACTGTGTAACTGTACAGAGTCACTGTTTATTCAGGATAAGGATCAATCACAGTGTAACTGTACAGAGTCATTTTTTATTCAAGGTAATGGTCACTCATTGTGTAACTGTACAGACTCACTGTTTATTCAGTGTAAGGGTCACTCACTGTGTAACTGTACAGAGTCACTGTTTATTGAGGTTAAGGATCACTCACCGTGTAACTGTACAGAGTCATTTTTTATTCATGGTAAGGGTCACTCACTGTGCAACTGTACAGAGTCACTTTTTATTTAGAGTAAACGTCACTCCCTGAGTAACTGTTCAGAGTCACTGTTTATTCAGGGTAAGGATCACTCACTGTGTAACTGTTCAGAGTCAGTGTTTATTCAGGGTAAGGATCACTCACTGTGTAACTGTACAGAGTCACTGTTTATTCAGGGTAAGGATCACTCACTGTGTAACTGTACAGAGTCACTGTTTATTCAGGGTGAGGATCACTCACTGTGTTACTGTACAGAGTCACTGTTTATTCAGGGTAAGTGTCACTACTTGTGTAACTTTACAGAGTCAATGTTTATTCAGTGTAAGGATCACTCACTGTGTTACGGTTCAGAGTCACTGTTTATTCAGGGTAAGGATCACTCACTGTTTAACTGTACAGAGTCACTGTTTATTCAGGGGAGGGATCACTCACTGTGTAACTGTACAGAGTCACTGTTTATTCAGGGTAAGGATCACTCACAGTGTAACTGTACATAGGGACTGTTTATTCAGGGTAAGAATCACTCACTGTGTATCTGTACAGAGTCACTGTTTATTCAGGGTGAGAATCACTCACTGTGTAACTGTAAAGAGTCACTGTTTATTCAGGGTTTGGGTCACTCACTGTGTAACTGTACAGAGTCACTGTTTATTCAGGGTAAGGATCACTCACTGTGTAACTGTACAGAGTCACTGTTTATTCAGGGTAAGTGTCACTCACTGTGTAACTGTACAGAGTCACTGTTTATTCAGGGAAAGGATCACTTACTGTGTAACTGTACAGAGTCACTGTTTATTCAGGGTAAGGATCACTCACTGTGTAACTGCACAGAGTCACTGTTTATTCAGGGTAAGGATCACTCACTGTCTAACTGCACAGAGTCACTCTTTATTCAGGGTAAGGATCACTCACTGTGCAACTGTAAAGAGTCAATGTTTATTCAGGGTAAGGGTCACTCACTGTGAAACTGTACTGAGTCACTGTTTAATCAGGGTAAGGATCACTCACTGTGTAACTGTACAGAGTCATTGTTTATTCAGGGTGAGGACCACTCACTGTGTAACTGTACAGAGTCACTGTTTAATCAGGGAAAGGGTCACTCACTGTTTAACTGTACAGCATCACAGTTTATTCAGGGTGAGGATCAGTTATTGTGTAAATGTACAGAGTCACTGTTTGTTCAGGGTAAGGATCACTCACTGTGTTTCTGTACTGAGTCAGTGTTTATTCAGGGGAAGGATCACTCACTGTGTAACTGTACAGAGTCACTGTTTATTCATGGTAAAGATCACTCACTGTGTAATTGTACAGAGTCACTGTTTATTCAGGGAAAAGATCACTCACTGTGTAAGTGTACAGAATCACTGTTTATTCAGGACTAGGTCTATTCACTTTTTAACTGTACAGAGTCACTGCATATTTAGTGTAATGGTCACTCACTATGTAACTGTACAGAGACACAGTTTATTCAGGGTTAGGATCTCTCACTTTGTAACTGTACAGAGTAACTGTTTATTCAGTGTAAGGATCACTCACTGTGTAACTGTACAGAGTAACTGTCTATACAGGGTAAGGGTCACTCACTTTGTAACTGTACAGAGGCACTGTTTATTCAGGGTGAGGATCTCTCACTGTGTAACTGTACAGAGGCACTGTTTATTCAGGGTAAAGATCACTCACTGTGTAACTGTACAGAGTTACTGTTTATTCAGGGTGAGGATCACTCACTGTGGAACTGTACAGAGTCAATTTTTATTCAGGGGAAGGATCACTCACTGTGTAACTGTACAGAGTCACTGTTTATTCACCGTAAGGATCACTCAATGTGTAAACGTACAGTGTCAATGTTTATTCAGGGTAAGTATCACTCACTGTGTAACTGTACAGAATCACTGTTTATTCAGGACTAGGTCTATTCTCTGTGTACCTGTACAGAGTCAGTTTTTATTCAGGGTAATGGTCACTCACTGTGTAACTGTACAGAGTCACTGTTTATTCAGGTTAAGGTTCACTCACAGTGTAACTGTACAGAGTCATTTTTTATTCAGGGAAAGGGTCACTCACTGTGCAACTGTACAGAGTCACTTTTTATTGAGAGTAAACGTCACTCACTGTGTAACTGTTCAGAGTCACTGTTTATTCAGGGAAAGGATCACTCACTGTGTAACTGTTCAGAGTCAGTGTTTATTCAGGGTAAGGATCAGTCACTGTGTAACTGTACAGAGTCACTGTTTATTCAGGTTGAGGATCACTCACTGTGTAACTGTACAGAGTCACTTTTTATTCAGAGTGAGGGTCACTCTGTGTGACTGTACAGAGTCACTGTTTATTCAGGGTAAGGATGACTCACTGTGTTTCTGTACAGAGTCAGTGTTTATTCAGGGGATGGATCTCTCACTGTGTAACTGTACAGAGTCAATGTTTATTCAGGGTGAGGATCACTCACTGTTTAATTGTATCGAGTCACTGTTTGTTCAGGGTAAGATTCACTCACTGTGTAACTGTACAGAGTCACTGTTTATTCATGGTAAGGGTCACTGACTGTGTAACTGTACAGAGTCACTGTTTTTTCAGGGGAAGGATCACTCACTGTGCAACAGTACAGAGTCAATGTTTATTCAGGGTAAGGATCACTCACAGTGTAGCTGTACAGAGTCACTGTTTATTCAGTGTAAGGATCACTCACTGTGTAACTGTACAGAGTTACGGTTTATTCAGGGTGAGGATCACTCACTGTGGAACTGTACAGAGTCAATGTTTATTCAGGGGAAGGATCACTCACTGTGTAACTGTACAGAGTCACTGTTTATTCAGCGTAAGGATCACTCAGTGTGTATACGTACAGTGTCAATGTTTATTCAGGGTAAGTATCACTCACTGTGTAACTGTACAGAATCACTGTTTATTCAGGACTAGATCTATTCTCTGTGTAACTGTACAGAGTCAGTTTTTATTCAGGGTAATGGTCACTCACTGTGTAACTGTACAGAGTCACTGTTTATTCAGGGTAAGGATCACTCACTGTGTAACTGTACAGAGTCACTATTTTTTCAGGGTAAGGATCACTCACTGTGTAACTGTACAGAATAACTGTCTATTCAGGTTAAGGATCACTCACAGTGTATCTGTACAGAGTCACTGTTTATTCAGGGTAAGGATCACTCACTGTTTAATTGTATCGAGTCACTGTTTATTCAGGGTAAGGATCACTCACTGTGTAACTGTACAGAGTCACTGATTATTCAGGGTGAGGATCACTCATTGTGTAACTGTACAGAGTCACTGTTTATTCAGGGTAAGGTTCACTCACAGTGTAACTGTACAGAGACACTGTTTAATCAGGTTTATGATCAATCACTGTGTAACTATTCAGAGTCACTGTTTAATCAGGTGAGGATCACTCACTGTGTATCTGTACAGAGTCACTGTTTATTCAGGGTGAGAATCACTCACTGTGTAACTGTACAGAGTCACTGTTTAATCAGGGTAAGGATCACTCACTGTGTATCTGTACAGAGTCACTGTTTATTCAGGGTGAGAATCACTCACTGTGTAACTGTAAAGAGTCACTGTTTATTCAGGGTAAGGGTCACTCACTGTGTGACTGTACAGAGTCACTGTTTATTCATGGTAAGGATCACATACTGTGTAACTGTACAGAGTCACTGTTTATTCATGGTAAGTGTCACTCACTGTGTAACTGTACAGAGTCACTTTTTATTCAGGGAAAGGATCACTTACTGTGTAACTGTACGGAGTCACTGTTTATTCAGGGTAAGTATCACTCACTGTGTAACTGCACAGAGTCACTGTTTATTCAGGGTAAGGATCACTCACTGTCTAACTGCACAGAGTCACTCTTTATTCAGGGTATGGATCACTCACTGTGCAAATGTAAAGAGTCAATGTTTATTCAGGGTAAGGGTCACTCACTGTGAAACTGTACAGAGTCACTGTTTAATCAGGGTAAGAATCACTCACTGTGTAACTGTACAGAGTCATTGTTTATTTAGGGTGAGGACCACTCACTGTGTAACTGTACAGAGTCACTGTTTAATCAGGGAAAGGGTCACTCACTGTGTAACTGTACAGCATCACAGTTTATTCAGGGTGAGGATCACTTATTGTGTAACTGTACAGAGTCACTGTTTGTTCAGGGTAAGGATCACTGACTGTGTTTCTGTACTGAGTCAGTGTTTATTCAGGGGAAGGATCACTCACTGTGTAACTGTACAGAGTCACTGTTTATTCAGGGTAAAGATCACTCACTGTGTAATTGTACAGAGTCACTGCTTATTCAGGGTAAGGATCACTCACTGTGTAAGTGTACAGAATCACTGTTTATTCAGTACTAGGTCTATTCACTGTGTAACAGTACAGAGTCACTGCATATTTAGTGTAATGGTCACTCACTATGTAACTGTACAGAGACACAGTTTATTCAGGGTAAGGATCTCTCTCTTTGTAACTGTACAGAGTCACTGTTTATTCAGTGTAAGGATCACTCACTGTGTAACTGTACAGAGTAACTGTCTATTCAGGGTACGGGTCAGTCACTTTGTAACTGTACAGAGGCACTGTTTATTCAGGGTGAGGATCTCTCACTGTGTAACTGTACAGAGGCTCTGTTTATTCAGGGTAAACATCACTCACTGTGTAACTGTACAGAGTTACTGTTTATTCAGGGTGAGGATCACTCACTGTGGAACTGTACAGAGTCAATGTTTATTCAGGGGAAGGATCACTCACTGTGTAACTGTACAGAGTCACTGTTTATTCAGCGTAAGGATCACTCAATGTGTAAACGTACAGTGTCAATGTTTATTCAGGGTAAGTATCACTCACTGTGTAACTGTACAGAATCACTGTTTATTCAGGACTAGGTCTATTCTCTGTGTAACTGTACAGAGTCAGTTTTTATTCAGGGTAATGGTCACTCACTGTGAAACTGTACAGAGTCACTGTTTATTCAGGGTAAGGATCACTCACTGTGTAACTGTAGAGAGTCACTGTTTTTTCAGGGTAAGGATCACTCACTTTGTAACTGTACAGAATAACTGTCTATTCAGGGTAAGGATCACTCACGTATAACTGTACAGAGGCACTGTTTATTCAGGGTGAGCATCACTCACTGTGTAACTGTACAGAGGCACTGTTTATTCAGGGTAAGGATCACTCACTGTGTAACTGTCCAGAGTCACTGTTTATACAGGTTAAGGAGCACTCACAGTGTAACTGCACAGAGTCATTTTTTATTCAAGGTAATGGTCACTCATTGTGTAACTGTACAGACTCACTGTTTATTCAGTGTAAGGGTCACTCACTGTGTAACTGTACAGAGTCACTGTTTATTCAGGTTAAGGATCACTCACAGTGTAACTGTACAGAGTCATTTTTTATTCAGGGTAAGGGTCACTCACTGAGTAATTGTACAGAGTCACTTTTTATTGAGAGTAAAAGTCACTCACTGTGTAACTGTTCCGAGTCACTGTTTATTCAGGGTAAGGATCACTCACTGTGTAACTGTTCAGAGTCATTGTTTATTCAGGGTAAGGATCACTCACTGTGTAACTGTACAGAGTCACTGTTTATTCAGGTTGAGGATCACTCACTGTGTAACTGTACAGAGTCACTGTTTATTCAGAGTGAGGGTCACTCTGTATGCCTGTACAGAATCACTGTTTATTCAGGGTAAGGATCACTCACTGTGTTTCTGTACAGAGTCAGTGTTTATTCAGGGGATGGATAACTCACTGTGTAACTGTACAGAGTCAATGTTTATTCAGGGTAAGGATCACTCACTGTGTAGCTGTACAGAGGCACTGATTATACAGGGTAAGGATCACTCACTGTGTAACTGTACAGAGTCACTGTTTATTCAGGGTGAGAATCACTCACTGTGTAACTGCACAGTGTCACTGTTTATTCAGGGTAAGGGTTTTTCACTGTGTAACTGTACAGAGACACTGTTTATTTAGGGTAAGGATCAGTCACTGTGTAACTGTACAGAGTCACTGTTTTATCGGGGTAAGGGTCACTCACTGTGTAACTGTACAGAGTCACTGTTTATTCAGGGTAAGGATCACTCACTTTGTAACTGTAAAGAGTCAATGTTTATTCAGGGTAAGGATCACTCACTGTGTAACTGCACAGAGTCACTGTTTATTCAGGGTAAGGATCACTCACTGTGTAACTGCACAGAGTCACTGTTTATTCAGGGTAAGGATCACTCACTGAGTAACGGTACAGCGTCAATATCTATTCAGGGTAAGGGTCAGTCATTGTGAAACTGTACAGAGTCACTGTTTAATCAGGATAAGGATCACTCACTGTGAAACTGTTCAGAGTCATTGTTTATTCAGGGTGAGGACCACTCACTGTGTAACTGTGCAGAGTCACTGTTTAATCAGTGAAAGGGTCACTCACTGTGTAACTGTACAGAGTCACTGTTTATTCAGGGTAAGGATCACTCACTGTGCATCTGTACAGAGTCACTGTTTATTCAGAGTGAGGATCACTCATTGTGTAACTGTACAGAGTCACTGTTTATTCAGGGTAAGGATCACTCACTGTGTTTCTGTACAGAGTCTGTGTATATTCAGGGGAAGGATCACTCACTGCGTAACTGTACAGAGTCACTGTTTATTCATGGTAAAGGTCACTCAATGTGTAACTGTACAGAGTCAATGTTTATTCAGGGTATGGATCATTCACTGTGTAACTGTACAGAATCACTGTTTATTCAGGAATAGGTCTATTCACTGTGTAACTGTACAGAGTCACTGCATATTCCGGTAATGCTCACTCACTATGTAACTGTACAGAGACACAGTTTATTCAGGGTAAGTATCACTCACTGTGTAACTGTACAGAGTCTCTGTTTATTCAGGGTAAGGTTAACTCACAGTATAACTGTTCAGAGTCACTGTTTATTCAGAGTGAGGGTCACTCTGTGTGACTGTACAGAGTCACTGCTTATTCAGGGTAAGGATCACTCACTGTGTTACTGTACAGAGTCACTGTTTTTTATCAGGGTAAGGATCACTCACTGTGTAACTGCACAGAGTCACTGTTTATTCAGGGTAAGGGTCACTCACTGTGTTACTGTACAGAGTCACTGTTAATTCAGGGTAAGGATCACACACTGTGTAATTGGATAGATTCACTGTTTATTCAGGGTAACGATCACTCACTATGTAACTGTACAGAGTCACTGTTTATTCAGGGAGAGGATCACTCATTGTGTAACTGTACAGAGTCACTGTTTATTCAGGGTAAGGATCACTCACAGTGTAACTGTACAGAGGCACTGTTTATTCAGGGTTAGGATCACTCACTGTGTAACTGTTCAGAGTCACTGTTTATTCAGGGTAAGGGTCACTCACTGTGTAACTGTACAGAGTCACTGTTTATTAAGGGTAAGGATCACTCACTGTGTAACTGTACAGAGTCACTGTTTATTCAGGGTAAGGATCACTCATTGTGTAACTGTACAGAGTCACTGTTTATTCAGGGGAAGTATCACTCACTGTGTATCTGTACAGAGTCAGTGTTTATTCAGGGGAAGGATCACTCTCTGTGTAACTGTACAGAGTCACTGTTTATTCAGGGTGATGATCACTCACTGTGTAACTTTACAGAGTCACTGTTTATTCAGGGTAAGGGTCACTAAAAGTGTAACTGTACAGAGTCACTGTGTATTCAGGGTAAGGATCACTCACTTTGTTACTGTACAGAGTCACTGTTTATTCAGGGTAAGGATCACTCATTGTGTAACTGTACAGAGTCACTGTTTATTCAGGGGAGGGATCACTCACTGTGTAATGTACAGAGTCAGTGTTTATTCAGGGTAAGGGTCACTCACTGTGTAACTGTACAGAGTCACTGTTTATTCAGGGTAAGGGTCACTCACTGTGTATCTGTACAGAGTCACTGTATATTCAGGGTGAGAATCACTCACTGTGTAACTGTACACAGTCACTGTTTAATCTTGGTAAGGGTCACTCACTGTGTAACTGTACAGAGTCACTGTTTAATCAGGGTAAGGATCACTCACTGTGTAACTGTACAGAGTCACTGTTTATTCAGGGTAAGGGTCACTCACTGTGTAACTGTACAGAGTCACTGTTTATTCAGGGTAAGGATCACTCCCTTTGTAACTGTACAGAGTCAATTTTTATTCAGGGTAAGGATCACTCACTGTGTAACTGCACAGCGTCACTGTTTATTCAGGGTGAGGATCACTCACTGTGTAACAGCACAGAGTCACTGTTTATTCAGGGTAAGGATCACTCACTGTGTAACTGTACAGAGTCACAGTCTATTCAGGGTAAGGATCACTCACTTTGTAACTGTACAAAGTCACTGTTTATTCAGTGTAATTTTCACTCACTGTGTTACTGTACAGAGTAACTGTCTATTCAGTGTAATGGTCACTCACTTTGTAAGTGTACAGAGGCACTGTTTAATCAGGGTGAGGATCACTCACTGTGTAACTGTACAGAGACACTGTTTATTCAGGGTAAGGATCACTCACTGTGAACCTGTGCAGAGTTACTGTTTATTCAGGGTGAGGATCACTCACTGTGTAACTGTACAGAGTCACTGTTTGTTCAGGGTAAGATTCACTCACTGTGTAACTGTACAGAGTCACTGTTTATTCATGGTAAGGGTCACTGACTGTGTAACTGTACAGAGTCACTGTTTTTTCAGGGGAAGGATCACTCACTGTGTAACTGTAAAGAGTCAATGTGTATTCAGGGTAAGGATCACTCACAGTGTAGCTGTACAGAGGCACTGTTTATACAGGGTAAGGATCACTCACTGTGTAACTGTACAGAGTCACTGTTTATTCAGGGTGAGAATCACTCACTGTGTAACTGCACAGTGTCACTGTTTATTCAGGGTACGGGTTTTTCACTGTGTAACTGTGCAGAGTCACTGTTAATTTAGGGTAAGGATCACTCACTGTGTAACTGTAAAGAGTCACTGTTTTATCGGGGTAAGGGTCACTCACTGTGTAACTGTACAGAGTCACTGTTTATTCAGGGTAAGGATCACTCACTTTGTAACTGTAAAGAGTCAATGTTTATTCAGGGTAAGGATCACTCACTGTGTAACTGCACAGAGTCACTGTTTATTCAGGGTAAGGATCAGTCACTGTGTAACTGCACAGAGTCACTGTTTATTCAGGGTAAGGTTCACTCACAGTGTAACTGTACAGAGACACTGTTTAATCAGGTTTATGATCAATCACTGTGTAACTATTCAGAGTCACTGTTTAATCAGGGTGAGGATCACTCACTGTGTAACTGTACAGAGTCACTGTTTATTCAGGGTAAGGGTCACTCACTGTGTAACTGTACAGGATCACTGTTTATTATGGGTATGTATCACTCACTGTGTAACTATACAGAATCACTGCTTATTCAGGGTAAGGATCACTCATTGTGTAACTGTACAGAGTCAGTGTTTATTCAGGGTAAGGATCACTCACTGTGTTTCTGTACAGAGTCAGTGTTTATTCAGGGGAAGGATCACTCACTGTGTAACTGTACAGAGTCACTGTTTATTCAGGGTGAGGATCACTCACTGTGTTACTGTACAGAGTCACTGTTAATTTAGGGTAAGTGTCACTACTTGTGTAACTTTACAGAGTCAATGTTTATTCAGTGTAAGGATCACTCACTGTGTTACGGTTCAGAGTCACTGTTCATTCAGGGTAAGGATCACTCACTGTGTAACGGTACAGAGTCACTGTTTATTCCGGGGAGGTATCACTCACTGTGTAACTGTACAGAGTCACTGTTTATTCAGGGTGAGAATCACTCACTGTGTAACTGTAAAGAGTCACTGTTTATTCAGGGTAAGGGTCACTCACTGTGTGACTGTACAGAGTCACTGTTTATTCATGGTAAGGAACACATACTGTGTAACTGTACAGAGTCACTGTTTATTCAGGGTAAGTGTCACTCACTGTGTAACTGTACAGAGTCACTTTTTATTCAGGGAAAGGATCACTTACTGTGTAACTGTACAGAGTCACTGTTTATTCAGGGTAAGTATCACTCACTGTGTAACTGCACAGAGTCACTGTTTATTCAGGGTAAGGATCACTCACTGTCTAACTGCACAGAGTCACTCTTTATTCAGGGTAAGGATCACTCACTGTGCAACTGTAAAGAGTCAATGTTTATTCAGGGTAAGGGTCACTCACTGTGAAACTGTACAGAGTCACTGTTTAATCAGGGTAAGAATCACTCACTGTGTAACTGTACAGAGTCATTGTTTATTCAGGGTGAGGACCACTCACTGTGTAACTGTACAGAGTCACTGTTTAATCAGGGAAAGGGTCACTCACACTGTAACTGTACAGCATCATAGTTTATTCAGGGTGAGGATCACTTATTGTGTAACTGTACAGAGTCACTGTTTGTTCAGGGTAAGGATCACTGACTGTGTTTCTGTACTGAGTCAGTGTTTATTCAGGGGAAGGATCACTCACTGTGTAACTGTACAGAGTCACTGTTTATTCAGGGTAAAGATCACTCACTGTGTAATTGTACAGAGTCACTGCTTATTCAGGGTAAGGATCACTCACTGTGTAAGTGTACAGAATCACTGTTTATTCAGTACTAGGTCTATTCACTGTGTAACAGTACAGAGTCACTGCATATTTAGTGTAATGGTCACTCACTATGTAACTGTACAGAGACACAGTTTATTCAGGGTAAGGATCTCTCTCTTTGTAACTGTACAGAGTCACTGTTTATTCAGTGTAAGGATCACTCACTGTGTAACTGTACAGAGTAACTGTCTATTCAGGGTAAGGGTCAGTCACTTTGTAACTGTACATAGGCACTGTTTATTCAGGGTGAGGATCTCTCACTGTGTAACTGTACAGAGGCTCTGTTTATTCAGGGTAAACATCACTCACTGTGTAACTGTACAGAGTTACTGTTTATTCAGGGTGAGGATCACTCACTGTGGAACTGTACAGAGTCAATGTTTATTCAGGGGAAGGATCACTCACTGTGTAACTGTACAGAGTCACTGTTTATTCAGCGTAAGGATCACTCAATGTGTAAACGTACAGTGTCAATGTTTATTCAGGGTAAGTATCACTCACTGTGTAACTGTACAGAATCACTGTTTATTCAGGACTAGGTCTATTCTCTGTGTAACTGTACAGAGTCAGTTTTTATTCAGGGTAATGGTCACTCACTGTGAAACTGTACAGAGTCACTGTTTATTCAGGGTAAGGATCACTCACTGTGTAACTATAGAGAGTCACTGTTTTTTCAGGGTAAGGATCACTCACTTTGTAACTGTACAGAATAACTGTCTATTCAGGGTAAGGATCACTCACGTATAACTGTACAGAGGCACTGTTTATTCAGGGTGAGCATCACTCACTGTGTAACTGTACAGAGGCACTGTTTATTCAGGGTAAGGATCACTCACTGTGTAACTGTCCAGAGTCACTGTTTATACAGGTTAAGGATCACTCACAGTGTAACTGTACAGAGTCATTTTTTATTCAAGGTAATGGTCACTCATTGTGTAACTGTACAGACTCACTGTTTATTCAGTGTAAGGGTCACTCACTGTGTAACTGTACAGAGTCACTGTTTATTCAGGTTAAGGATCACTCACAGTGTAACTGTACAGAGTCATTTTTTATTCAGGGTAAGGGTCACTCACTGTGTAATTGTACAGAGTCAATTTTTATTGAGAGTAAAAGTCACTCACTGTGTAACTGTTCCGAGTCACTGTTTATTCAGGGTAAGGATCACTCACTGTGTAACTGTTCAGAGTCATTGTTTATTCAGGGTAAGGATCACTCACTGTGTAACTGTACAGAGTCACTGTTTATTCAGGTTGAGGATCACTCACTGTGTAACTGTACAGAGTCACTGTTTATTCAGAGTGAGGGTCACTCTGTATGACTGTACAGAGTCACTGTTTATTCAGGGTAAGGATCACTCACTGTGTTTCTGTACAGAGTCAGTGTTTATTCAGGGGATGGATAACTCACTGTGTAACTGTACAGAGTCACTGTTTATTCAGGGTGAGGATCACTCACTGTTTAACTGTACAGAGTCACTGTTTGTTCAGGGTAAGATTCACTCACTGTGTAACTGTACAGAGTCACTGTTTATTCATGATAAGGGTCACTCACTGTGTAACTGTACAGAGTCACTGTTTTTTCAGGGGAAGGATCACTCACTGTGTAACTGTACAGAGTCAATGTTTATTCAGGGTAAGGATCACTCACTGTGTAGCTGTACAGAGGCACTGTTTATACAGGGTAAGGATCACTCACTGTGTAACTGTACAGAGTCACTGTTTATTCAGGGTGAGAATCACTCACTGTGTAACTGCACAGTGTCACTGTTTATTCAGGGTAAGGGTTTTTCACTGTGTAACTGTACAGAGTCACTGTTTATTTAGGGTAAGGATCACTCACTGTGTAACTGTACAGAGTCACTGTTTTATCGGGGTAAGGGTCACTCACTGTGTAACTGTACAGAGTCACTGTTTATTCAGGGTAAGGATCACTCAGTTTGTAACTGTAAAGAGTCAATGTTTATTCAGGGTAAGGATCACTCACTGTGTAACTGCACAGAGTCACTGTTTATTCAGGGTAAGGATCACTCACTGTGTAACTGCACAGAGTCACTGTTTATTCAGGGTAAGGATCACTCACTGTGTAACGGTACAGCGTCAATATTTATTCAGGGTAAGGGTCAGTCATTGTGAAACTGTACAGAGTCACTGTTTAATCAGGATAAGGATCACTCACTGTGAAACTGTTCAGAGTCATTGTTTATTCAGGGTGAGGACCACTCACTGTGTAACTGTGCAGAGTCACTGTTTAATCAGTGAAAGGGTCACTCACTGTGTAACTGTACAGAGTCACTGTTTATTCAGGGTAAGGATCACTCACTGTGCATCTGTACAGAGTCACTGTTTATTCAGAGTGAGGCTCACTCATTGTGTAACTGTACAGAGTCACTGTTTATTCAGGGTAAGGATCACTCACTGTGTTTCTGTACAGAGTCTGTGTATATTCAGGGGAAGGATCACTCACTGCGTAACTGTACAGAGTCACTGTTTATTCATGGTAAAGGTCACTCAATGTGTAACTGTACAGAGTCAATGTTTATTCAGGGTATGGATCATTCACTGTGTAACTGTACAGAATCACTGTTTATTCAGGAATAGGTCTATTCACTGTGTAACTGTACAGAGTCACTGCATATTCCGGTAATGCTCACTCACTATGTAACTGTACAGAGTCACTGTTTATTCAGAGTGAGGGTCACTCTGTGTGACTGTACAGAGTCACTGCTTATTCAGGGTAAGGATCACTCACTGTGTTACTGTACAGAGTCACTGTTTTTTATCAGGGTAAGGATCACTCACTGTGTAACTGCACAGAGTCACTGTTTATTCAGGGTAAGGGTCACTCACTGTGTTACTGTACAGAGTCACTGTTAATTCAGGGTAAGGATCACACACTGTGTAATTGGATAGATTCACTGTTTATTCAGGGTAACGATCACTCACTATGTAACTGTACAGAGTCACTGTTTATTCAGGGAGAGGATCACTCATTGTGTAACTGTACAGAGTCACTGTTTATTCAGGGTAAGGATCACTCACAGTGTAAATGTACAGAGGCACTGTTTATTCAGGGTTAGGATCACTCACTGTGTAACTGTTCAGAGTCACTGTTTATTCAGGGTAAGGGTCACTCACTGTGTAACTGTACAGAGTCACTGTTTATTAAGGGTAAGGATCACTCACTGTGTAACTGTACAGAGTCACTGTTTATTCAGGGTAAGGATCACTCATTGTGTAACTGTACAGAGTCACTGTTTATTCAGGGGAAGTATCACTCACTGTGTATCTGTACAGAGTCAGTGTTTATTCAGGGGAAGGATCACTCTCTGTGTAACTGTACAGAGTCACTGTTTATTCAGGGTGAGGATCACTCACTGTGTAACTTTACAGAGTCACTGTTTATTCAGGGTAAGGGTCACTAAAAGTGTAACTGTACAGAGTCACTGTGTATTCAGGGTAAGGATCACTCACTTTGTTACTGTACAGAGTCACTGTTTATTCAGGGTAAGGATCACTCATTGTGTAACTGTACAGAGTCACTGTTTATTCAGGGGAGGGATCACTCACTGTGTAATGTACAGAGTCAGTGTTTATTCAGGGTAAGGGTCACTCACTGTGTAACTGTACAGAGTCACTGTTTATTCAGGGTAAGGGTCACTCACTGTGTATCTGTACAGAGTCACTGTATATTCAGGGTGAGAATCACTCACTGTGTAACTGTACACAGTCACTGTTTAATCTTGGTAAGGGTCACTCACTGTGTAACTGTACAGAGTCACTGTTTAATCAGGGTAAGGATCACTCACTGTGTAACTGTACAGAGTCACTGTTTATTCAGGGTAAGGGTCACTCACTGTGTAACTGTACAGAGTCACTGTTTATTCAGGGTAAGGATCACTCCCTTTGTAACTGTACCGAGTCAATTTTTATTCAGGGTAAGGATCACTCACTGTGTAACTGCACAGCGTCACTGTTTATTCAGGGTGAGGATCACTCACTATGTAACAGCACAGAATCACTGTTTATTCAGGGTAAGGATCACTCACTGTGTAACTGTACAGAGTCACAGTCTATTCAGGGTAAGGATCACTCACTTTGTAACTGTACAAAGTCACTGTTTATTCAGTGTAATTTTCACTCACTGTGTAACTGTACAGCGTAACTGTCTATTCAGTGTAATGGTCACTCACTTTGTAAGTGTACAGAGTCACTGTTTAATCAGGGTGAGGATCACTCACTGTGTAACTGTACAGAGGCACTGTTTATTAAGGGTAAGGATCACTCACTGTGAACCTGTGCAGAGTTACTGTTTATTCAGGGTGAGGTCACTCACTGTGTAACTGTACAGAGTCACTGTTTGTTCAGGGTAAGATTCACTCACTGTGTAACTGTACAGAGTCACTGTTTATTCATGGTAAGGGTCACTCATTGTGTAACTGTACAGAGTCACTGTTTTTTCAGGGGAAGGATCACTCACTGTGTAACTGTACAGAGTCACTGTTTATTCAGGGTAAGGATCACTCACAGTGTAGCTGTACAGAGGCACTGTTTATACAGGGTAAGGATCACTCACTGTGTAACTGTACAGAGTCACTGTTTATTCAGGGTGAGAATCACTCACTGTGTAACTGCACAGTGTCACTGTTTATTCAGGGTACGGGTTTTTCACTGTGTAACTGTACAGAGTCACTGTTTATTTAGGGTAAGGATCACTCACTGTGTAACTGTACAGAGTCACTGTTTTATCGGGGTAAGGGTCACTCACTGTGTAACTGTACAGAGTCACTGTTTATTCAGGGTAAGGATCACTCACTTTGTAACTGTAAAGAGTCAATGTTTATTCAGGGTAAGGATCACTCACTGTGTAACTGCACAGAGTCACTGTTTATTCAGGGTAAGGATCACTCACTGTGTAACTGCACAGAGTCACTGTTTATTCAGGGTAAGGATCACTCACTGTGTAACGGTACAGCGTCAATATTTATTCAGGGTAAGGGTCAGTCATTGTGAAACTGTACAGAGTCACTGTTTAATCAGGATAAGGATCACTCACTGTGAAACTGTGCAGAGTCATTGTTTATTCAGGGTGAGGACCACTCACTGTGTAACTGTGCAGAGTCACTGGTTAATCAGTGAAAGGGTCACTCACTGTGTAACTGTACAGAGTCACTGTTTATTCAGGGTAAGGATCACTCACTGTGTATCTGTACAGAGTCACTGATTATTCAGAGTGAGGATCACTCATTGTGTAACTGTACAGAGTCACTGTTTATTCAGGGTAAGGATCACTTACTGTGTTTCTGTACAGAGTCAGTGTTTATTCAGGGGAAGGATCACTCACTGTGTAACTGTACAGAGTCACTGTTTATTCATGGTAAAGGTCACTCAATGTGTAACTGTAAAGAGTCAATGTTTATTCAGGGTATGGATCATTCACTGTGTAACTGTACAGAATCACTGTTTATTCAGGAATAGGTCTATTCACTGTGTAACTGTACAGAGTCACTGCATATTCCGGTAATGCTCACTCACTATGTAACTGTACAGAGACACAGTTTATTCAGGGTAAGTATCACTCACTGTGTAACTGTACAGAGTCTCTGTTTATTCAGGGTAAGGTTAACTCACAGTATAACTGTTCAGAGTCACTGTTTATTCAGAGTGAGGGTCACTCTGTGTGACTGTACAGAGTCACTGCTTATTCAGGGTAAGGATCACTCACTGTGTTACTGTACAGAGTCACTGTTTATTCAGGGTAAGGATCACTCACTGTGTAACTGTTCAGAGTCACTGTTTATTCAGGGTAAGGGTCACTCACTGTGTAACTGTACAGAGTCACTGTTTATTAAGGGTAAGGATCACTCACTGTGTAACTGTACAGAGTCACTGTTTATTCAGGGTAAGGATCACTCATTGTGTAACTGTACAGAGTCACTGTTTATTCAGGGGAAGTATCACTCACTGTGTATCTGTACAGAGTCAGTGTTTATTCAGGGGAAGGATCACTCTCTGTGTAACTGTACAGAGTCACTGTTTATTCAGGGTGTGGATCACTCACTGTGTAACTTTACAGAGTCACTGTTTATTCAGGGTAAGGGTCACTAAAAGTGTAACTGTACAGAGTCACTGTGTATTCAGGGTAAGGATCACTCACTGTGTTACTGTACAGAGTCACTGTTTATTCAGGGTAAGGATCACTCATTGTGTAACTGTACAGAGTCACTGTTTATTCAGGGGAGGGATCACTCACTGTGTAATGTACAGAGTCAGTGTTTATTCAGGGTAAGGGTCACTCACTGTGTAACTGTACAGAGTCACTGTTTATTCAGGGTAAGGGTCACTCACTGTGTATCTGTACAGAGTCACTGTATATTCAGGGTGAGAATCACTCACTGTGTAACTGTACACAGGCACTGTTTATTCTTGGTAAGGGTCACTCACTGTGTAACTGTACAGAGTCACTGTTTAATTAGGGTATGGATCACTCACTGTGTAACTGTAGAGAGTCAATGTTTATTCAGGGTAAGGGTCACTCACTGTGTAACTGTACAGAGTCACTGTTTATTCAGGGTAAGGGTCACTCACTGTGTATCTGTACAGAGTCACTGTATATTCAGGGTGAGAATCACTCACTGTGTAACTGTACACAGTCACTGTTTAATCTTGGTAAGGGTCACTCACTGTGTAACTGTACAGAGTCACTGTTTAATCAGGGTAAGGATCACTCACTGTGTAACTGTACAGAGTCACTGTTTATTCAGGGTAAGGGTCACTCACTGTGTAACTGTACAGAGTCACTGTTTATTCAGGGTAAGGATCACTCCCTTTGTAACTGTACAGAGTCAATTTTTATTCAGGGTAAGGATCACTCACTGTGTAACTGCACAGCGTCACTGTTTATTCAGGGTGAGGATCACTCACTATGTAACAGCACAGAGTCACTGTTTATTCAGGGTAAGGATCACTCACTGTGTAACTGTACAGAGTCACAGTCTATTCAGGGTAAGGATCACTCACTTTGTAACTGTACAAAGTCACTGTTTATTCAGTGTAATTTTCACTTACTGTGTAACTGTACAGAGTAACTGTCTATTCAGTGTAATGGTCACTCACTTTGTAAGTGTACAGAGGCACTGTTTAATCAGGGTGAGGATCACTCACTGTGTAACTGTACAGAGGCACTGTTTATTCAGGGTAAGGATCACTCACTGTGAACCTGTGCAGAGTTACTGTTTATTCAGGGTGAGGATCACTCACTGTGTAACTGTACAGAGTCACTGTTTATTCAGGGTAAGGATCACTCACTGTGTGACTGTACAGAGTCACTGTTTATTCAGGGTAAGGTTCACTCACTGTGTAAATGTACAGAGTCACTGTTTATTTAGGGTTAGGATCACTCACTGTGTAACTGTACAGAGTCACTGTATATTCAGGGTAATGGTCACTCTCTGTGTAACTGTAAGGAGACACAGTTTATTCAGGGTAAGGATCACTCACTCTGTAACTGTACAGAGTCACTGTATATTCAGGGTAATGGTCACTCCCTGTCTAACTGTACAGAGTCACTTTTTATTCAGGGTAATGGTCACTCACTGTGCAACTGTACAGATTCACTGTTTATTCAGGTAAGGATCACTCACTGTGTGACTGTACAGAGTCACTGTTTATTCAGGTTAAGGATCACTCACAGTGTAACTGTACAGAGTCATTTTTTATTCAGGGTAAAAGTCACTCATTGTGTAACTGTACAGAGTCACATTTTATTGAGGGTAAACGTCACTCACTGTGTAACTGTACAGAATCACTGTTTATTCAGGACTAGGTCTATGCACTGTGTAACTGTACAGAGTCACTGTATATTCTGGGTAATGGTCACTCACTGTGTAACTCTACAGAGACACAGTTTATTCAGGGTAAGGATCACTCACTGTGTAACTGTACAGATTCACTGTATATTCAGGGTAATGGTCACTCACTGTCTAACTGTACAGTGTCAGTTTTTATTCAGGGTAATGGTCACTCATTGTGTAACTGTACAGAGTCACTGTTTATTCAGGGTAAGGATCACTCACTGCGTAAATGTACAGAATCACTGTTTAATCAGGTTAAGGATCACTCACAGTGTACCTGTACAGAGTCATTTTTTATTCAGGGTAATAGTCACTCATTGTGTAACTGTACAGATTCACTTTTTATTGAGGGTAAACGTCACTCATTGTGTTAATGTACAGAGTCACTGTTTATTCAGGGTAAGGATCACTCACTGCGTAACTGTACAGAGTCATGTATATTCAGGTTTAGGATCACTCACTGTGTAACTGTACAGAGTCACTGTTTATTCATGGTGAGGGTCACTCACTGTGTAACTGTACAGAGTCACTGTTTATTCAGGGTAACGATCACTCACTGTGTAACTGTACAGAGTCACTGTTTATTCAGGGTAAGGGTCACTCACTGTGTAACTGATCAGATTCACTGTTTATTCAGAGTGAGGGTCACTCTGTGAGACTGTACAGAGTCACTGTTTATTCAGGATAAGGATCACTCACTGTGTAACTGTACAGAGTCAGTGTTTATTCAGGGTAAGGATCACTCACTGTGTAACTGTACAGAGTCACTGTTTATTCAGGGTAAGGATCACTCACTGTGTAACTGGACAGAGTAACTGTCTATTCTGGGTCACGATCACTCACTGTGTAACTGTACAGAGGCACTGTTTATTCAGGGTGAGGATCACTCACTGTGTAACTGTACAGAGTCACTTTTTATTCAGGGTGAGGATCACTCACTGTGTAACTGTACAGAGTTACTGTTTAATCAGGGTGAGGATCACTCACTGTGTAACTGTAAAGAGTCACTGTTTATTCAGGGTAAGGATCACTCACTGTGTAATGTACAGAGTCACTGTTTATTCAGGGTAAGGATCACTCACTGCGTAACTGTACAGACTAACTGTCTATTCAGGGTAAGGATCACACTTTGTGACTGTACAGAGGCACTGTTTATTCAGGGTGAGGATCACTCACTGTGTAACTGTACAGAGGCACTTTTTATTCAGGGTGAGGATCTCTCACTGTGTAAATGTTCTGAGTTACTGTTTATTCAGGATGAGGAGCACTCACTGTGTTCTGTACAGAGTCACTGTTTATTCAGGGTAATAATAAATCACTGTGTAATGTACAGCGTCACTGTTTATTCAGGGGAAGGATCAATCACTGTGTAACTGTGCAGAGTCACTGTTTATTCAAGGTAAGGATGACTCACTGTGTAACTGTACAGAGTCACTGTTTATTCAGGGTAAGTATCACTCACTGTGTAACTGTACAGAATCACTGTTTATTCAGCACTAGGTCTATTCACTGTGTAACTGTACAGAGACACAGTTTATTCAGGGTAAGGATCACTCACTGTGTTACTGTACAGAGTCACTGTATATTCAGGGTAATGGTCACTCACTGTCTAACTGTACAGAGTCACTGTTTATTCAGGGTAATGTTCACTCACTGTGTAACTGTACAGAGTCACTGTTTATTCAGGTTAAGGATCAATCACTGTGTAACTGTAGAGAGTCACTGTTTATTCAGGTTAAGGATCACTCACAGTGTAACTGTACAGAATCATTTTTTATTCAGGGTAATGGTCACTCATTGTGTAACTGTAAAGAGTCACTTTTTATTGAGGGTAAACGTCAGTCACTGTGTAACTGTACAGAGTCACTGTATATTCAGGGTAAGGATCACTCACTGTCTAACTGTACAGAGTAACTTTATATTCAGGGTAAGGATCACTCACTGTGTAACTGTACAGAGTCACTGTATATTCAGGGTGAGGATCACTCACTGTGTAAATATACAGAGTCACTGTTTATTCAGGGTAACGATCACTCAATGTGTAACTGTACAGAGTCACTGTTTATTCAGGGCATGGTTCACTCACTGTGTAACTGTTCAGAGTCACTGTTTATTCAGAGTGAGGGTCAATCTGTGTGTCTGTACAGAGTGACTGTTTATTCAGGGTAACGATCACTCACTGTGTAACTGTACAGAGTCACTGTTTCTTCAGGGTAAGTATCACTCACTGTGGAACTGTACAGAGTCACTGTTTATTCAGGGTAAGGGTTACACACTGTGTAACTGTACAGAGTCACTGTTTATTCAGGGTAAGGATCACTCACTGTGAAATTGTATAGAGTCACTGTTTATTCAGGGTAACGATCACTCACTGTGTAACTGTACAGAGTCACTGTTTATTCAGGTTAAGGATCACTCACTTTGTAACTGTACAGAGTCACTGTTTATTCAAAGTAAGGATCACTCACTGTGTAACTGTTCAGAGTACTGTTTTTTCAGGGTAAGGATCACTCACTATGTAACTGTACAGAGTAACTGTCCATTCAGGGTAAGGATCAGTGACTTTGTAACTGTACAGAGGCACTCTTTATTCAGGGTGAGGATCACTCACTGTGTAACTGTACAGAGTTACTGTTTATTCAGGGTGAGGATCACTCACTGAGCTCTCTACAGAGCCACTGTTTATTCAGGGTAAGGATCACTCACTGTGTAACTGTACAGAGTCACTGTTTATTCAGCTTAAGGACCACTCACTGTGTAACTGTACAGAGTCACTGTTTATTCAGGGTAAGTATCACTCACTGTGTAACTGAACAGAATCACTGTTTATTCAGGACTAGGTCTATTCACTGTGTAACTGTACAGAGTCACTGTATATTCAGGGTAATGTTCACTCACTGTGTAACTATACAGAGACACAGTTTATTCAGGGTAAGGATCACTCACTGTGTAAATGTACAGAGTCACTGTATATTCAGTGTAATGGTCACTCACTGTCTAACTGTACAGAGTCACTGTTTATTCTGGGTAATGGTCACTCACTGTGTAACTGTACAGAGTCACTGTTTATTCAGGTTAAGGATCACTCACTGTGTAACTGTACAGAGTCACTGTTTATTCAGGTTAAGGATCACTCACAGTGTAACTGTACAGAGTCATTTTATATTCAGGGTAATGGCCACTCATTGTGTAACTGTACAGAGTCACTTTTTATTGAGGGTAAACGTCACTCACTGTGTAACTGTACAGAGTCACTGTTTATTCAACGTAAGGATCACTCACTGTGTAACTGTACAGAGTCACTGTTTATTCAGGGTAAGGATCAATCACTGTGTAACTACAGAGTCACTGTTTATTCAGGTTGAGGATCACTCACTGTGTAAATGTACAGAGTCACTGTTTATTCAGGGTAACGATCACTGACTGTGTTTCTGTACAGAGTCACTGTTTATTCAGGGTAAGGGTCACTCACTGTGCAACTGTACAGAGTCACTGTTTATTCAGAGTGAGGATCACTCTGTGTGACTGTACAGAGGGACTGTTTAATCAGGGTAAGGATCACTCACTGTGTAACTGTACAGAGTCACTGTTTATTCAGGGTAAGTGTTGCTCACTTTGTAACTGTACAGAGTCACTGTTTATTCAGGGTAACGATCAATCACTGTGTAACTGTACAGAGTCACTGTTTATTCAGGGTAAGGATCACACACTGTGTAACTGTACAGAGTCACTGTTTATTCAGGATAAGGAAAACTCATTGTGTAACTGTACAGAGTCAGTGTTTATTCAGGGTAAGGATCACTCACTGTGTTTCTGTACAGAGACAGTGTTTATTCAGGGTAAGGATCACTCACTGTGTAACTGTACAGAGTCACTGTTTATTCAGGGTAAGGATCACTCACTGTGTAACTGTACAGAGTCACTGTTTATTCATGGTAAGGATCACTCACTGTGTAACTGTACAGAGACACAGTTTATTCAGGGTAAGGATCACTCACTGTGTAACTGTACAGAGTCACTGTATATTCAGGGTAATGGTCACTCACTGTCTAACTGTACAGAGTCACTTTTTACTCAGGGTAATGGGCATTCACTGTGTAACTGTACAGAGTCACTGTTTATTCACGGTAAGGATCACTCACTGTGTAACTGTACAGAGTTACTGTTTATTCAGGGTGAGGATCTCTCACTGTGTAACTGTACAGAGTCACTGTTTATTCAGGGTAAGGATCACTCACTGTGTAATGTACAGAGTCACTGTTTATTCAGGGGAAGGATCTCTCACTCTGTAACTGTACAGTGTTACTGTTTATTCAGCGTAAGTATAAATCACTTTGTAACTGTACAGAGTCACTGTTTATTCAGGGTAAGTATCACTCACTGTGTAACTGTACAGAATCACTGTTTATTCAGGACTAGGTCTATTCACTGTGTAACTGTACAGAGTCACTTTATATTCAGGGTAATGGTGACTCACTGTGTAACTCTACGGAGACACAGTTTATTCGGGGTAAGGATCACTCACTGTGTAACTGTACAGAGTCACTGTATATTCAGGGTAATGGTCACTCACTGTCTAACTGTACAGAGTAAGTTTTTATTCGGGGTAATGGTCACTCACTGTGTAACTGTACAGTGTCTCTGTTTATTCAGGGTAAGGATCACTCAAAGTGTAACTGTACAGAGTCATTTTTTATTCAGGGTAATGGCCACTCATTGTGTAACTGTACAGAGTCACTTTTCATTGAGGGTAAACGTCACTCATTGTGTATCTGTACAGAGTCACTGTTTATTCAGGGTGAGGATCACTCACTGTGTAACTGTACAGAGGCACTGTTTATTCAGGGTAAGGATCACACACTGTGTAACTGTACAGAGTTAATGTTTATTCAGGGTGAGGATGACTCACTGTGTAACTGTACAGAGTCACTGTTTATTCAGGGTAAGGATCACTCACTGTGTAATGTACAGAGTCACTGTTTATTCAGGGGATGGATCTCTCACTGTGTAACTGTACAGTGTCACTGTTTATTCAGCGTAAGTATCACTCACTGTGTAACTGTACAGAGTCACTGTTTATTCAGGGTAACGATCACTCACTGTGTAACTGTACAGAATCACTGTTTATTCAGGACTTGGTCTATTCACTGTGTAACTGCACAGAGTCACTGTATATTCAGGGTAATGGTCACTCACTGTGTAACTCTACAGAGACTCAATTTATTCTGGGTATGGATCACTCACTGTGTTACTGTACAGAGTTTCTGTATATTCAGGGTAATGGTCACTAACTGTCTAACTGTACAGAGTCAGTTTTCATTCAGGTTAATGGTCACTCACTGTGTAACTGTACAGTGTCACTGTTTATTCAGGGTAAGGATCACTCACAGTGTAACTGTACAGCGTCATTTTTTATTCAGGGTAATGGTCACTCATTGTGTAACTTTACAGAGTCACTTTTTATTGAGGGTAAACGTCACACATTGTGTAACTGTACAGAGTCACTGTTAATTCAAGGTAAGGATCACTCACTGTGTAACTGTACAGAATCACTGTTTATTCAGGGTAAGGATCACTCACTGTGTAACTGTACAGAGTCACTGTTTATTCAGGGTGAGGATCACTCACTGTGTTACTGTAAATAGTCACTTTTTATTCAGGGTAAGTATCACTCACTGTTTAACTGTACAGAATCACTGTTTATTCAGGGTAAGGATCAATCACTGTGTAACTGTACAGAGTCACTGCTTATTCTGGGTAAGAATCACTCACTGTGTAACTGTACTGAGTCACTGTTTATTCAAGGTAAGGATCACTCACTGTGTAACTGTACAGAGTCACTGTTTATTCAGGTTTAGGATCACTCACAGTGTAACTGCACAGAGTCATTTTTTATTCAGGGTAATGGTCACTCACTGTGTAACTGTACAGAGTCACTGTTTATTCAGGGTAAGGATCACTCACTGTGTAAGTGTACAGAGTCACTGTTTATTCAGGTTAAGGTTCACTCACAGTGTAACTGTACAGATTTATTTTTTATTCAGGGTAATGATCATTCATTGTGTAACTGTACAGAGTCACTTTTTATTGAGGGTAAACGTCACTCACTGTGTAACTGTACAGAGTCACTGTTTATTCAGGGTAAGGATCACTCACTGTGTAACTGTACAGAGTCACTGTTTATTCAGGGTAAGGATCACTCACTGTGTAACTGTACAGAATCACTGTTTATTCAGGACTAGGTCTATTCACTGTGTAACTGTACAGAGTCACTGTTTATTCAGGGTAATGGTCACTCACTATGTAACTGTACAGAGATACAGTTTATTCAGGGTAAGGATCAATCACTTTGTAACTGTAGAGAGTCAGTGTTATTCAGGGTAAGGATAACTCACTGTGTAACTGTACAGAGTAACTATCTATTCAGGGTAAGGATCACTCACTTTGTAGCTTACAGAGGCACTGTTTATTCAGGGTGAGGATCACTCACTGTGTAACTGTACAGAATTACTGTTTATTCAGGGTGAGGATCACTCACTGTGTAACTGTACAGAGTCACTGTTTATTCATGGTGAGGATCACTCACTGTGTAACTGTACAGAATTAATGGTTATTCAGGGTAAGGATCACTCACTGTGTAATGTACAGAGTCTGCTTATTCAGAGGAAGGATCACTCACTGTGTAACTGTACAGAGTCACTGTTTATTAAGCGTAAGGATCACTCACTGTCTAACTGTACAGAGTCACTGTTTATTCAGCGTAAATATCACTCACTGTGTAACTGCACAGAATCACTGTTTATTCAGAACTAGGTCTATTCACTGTGTAACTGTACAGAGTCACTGTATATTCAGGGTAATGGTCACTCACTGTGTAACTGTACAGAGTCACTCTATATTCAGGGTAATGGTCACTCACTGTGTAACTGTACTGAGTCACTGTTTATTCAGGGTAAGGATCACTCACAGTGTAACTGTACAGAGTCACTGTTTATTCAGGTTAAGGATCACTCACAGTGTAACTGTACGGAGTCATTATTTATTCAGGGTAATGGTCACTCATTGTGTAACTGTACAGAGTCACTTTTTATTGAGGGTACACGTCACTCACTGTGTAACTGTACAGAGTCACTGTTTATTCAGGGTAAGGATCACTCACTGTGTAACTGTATAGAGTCACTGTTTATTCAGGGTAAGGATCACTCACTGTGTAACTGTACAGAGTCACTGTTTATTTAGGGTGAGGATCACTCACTGTGTAACTGTACAGAGTCAATGTTTATTCAGGGTAACGATCACTCACTGTGTAACTGTACAGAGTCACTGTTTATTCAGGGTAAGGGTCAGTCATTGTGTATCTGTTCAGAGTTTCTGATTATTCAGATTGAGGGTCACTCTGTGTGTGACTGTACAGAGTCACTGTTTATTCAGGATAAGGATCACTCACTGTGTAACTGTACAGAGTCACTGTTTAATCAGGGTAAGGGTCACTCACTGTGTAACTGTACAGAGTCACTGTTTATTCAGGGTAAGGGTTACTCACTGTGTAACTGTACAGAGTCACTGTTTATTCAGGGTAAGGATCACTTACTGTGTAACTGCACAGAGTCACTGTTTATTCAGGGTAACGATCTCTCACTGTTTAAATGTACAGAGTCACTGTTTATTCAGGGTAAGATCACTCACTGTGTAACTGTACAGAGTCACTGTTTATTCAGGGTAAGGGTCACTCACTGTGTATCTGTTCAGAGTTTCTGATTATTCAGATTGAGGGTCACTCTGTGTGACTGTACAGAGTCACTGTTTATTCAGGGTAAGGATCACTCACTGTGTAACTGTACAGAGTCACTGTTTATTCAGGGTACGGGTCACTCACTGTGTAACTGTACAGAGTCACTGTTTATTCAGGGTAAGGGTTACTCACTGTGTAACTGTTCAGAGTCACTGTTTATTCAGGGTACGGATCATTAACTGTGTAACTGTACAGAGTCACTGTTTATTCAGGGTAACGATCTCTCGCTGTGTAAATGTACAGAGTCACTGTTTATTCAGGGTAAGGATCACTCACTGTGTAACTGTACAGAGTCACTGTATATTCAGGGTAATGGTCACTCACTGTCTAACTGTACAGAGTCAGTTTTAATTCAGGGTAATGGTCACTCATTGTGTAACTGTATTGAGTCACTGTTTATTCAGGGTAAGGATCACTCACTGCGTAACTGTACAGAGTCACTGTTTAATCAGGTTATGGATCACTCACAGTGTACCTGTACAGAGCCATTTTTTATTCAGGGTAATGGTCACTCATTGTGTAACTGTACAGATTCACTTT
The DNA here is from genome assembly GCF_964194155.1 of Cetorhinus maximus. NCBI lineage: Eukaryota > Metazoa > Chordata > Chondrichthyes > Lamniformes > Cetorhinidae > Cetorhinus > Cetorhinus maximus. The sequence continues at coordinate 172,398 of NW_027596313.1, forward strand.
TTATTGAGGGTTAACGTCACTCATTGTGTTAATGTACAGAGTCACTGTTTATTCAGGGTAAGGATCACTCACTGCGTAACTGTACAGAGTCATGTATATTCAGGTTATGGATCACTCACTGTGTAACTGTACAGAGTCACTGTTTATTCATGGTGAGGGTCACTCACTGTGTAACTGTACAGAGTCACTGTTTATTCAGGGTAACGATCACTCACTGTGTAATTGTACAGAGTCACTGTTTATTCAGGGTAAGTGTCACTCACTGTGTAACTGTTCAGAGTCACTGTTTATTCAGAGTGAGGGTCACTCTGTGAGACTGTACAGAATCACTGTTTATTCAGGGTAAGGATCACTCACTGTGTAACTGTACAGAGTCAGTGTTTATTCAGGGTAAGGATCACTCCCTGTGTAACTGTACAGAGTCACTGTTTATTCAGGGTAAGGATCACTTATTGTGTGTAACTGGACAGAGTAACTGTCTATTCAGGGTCACGATCACTCACTGTGTAACTGTACAGAGGCACTGTTTATTCAGGGTGAGGATCACTCACTGTGTAACTGTACGGAGTCACTTTTTATTCACGGTGAGGATCACTCACTGGGTAACTGTACAGAGTTACTTTTTAATCAGGGTGAGGATCACTCACTGTGTAACTGTATAGAGTCACTGTTTATTCTGGGTAAGGATCACTCACTGTGTAAAGTACAGAGTCACTGTTTATTCAGGGTAAGGATCACTCACTGTGTAACTGTTCAGAGTAACTGTCTATTCAGGGTAAGGATCACTCACTTTGTGACTGTACAGAGGCACTGTTTATTCAGGGTGAGGATCACTCACTGTGTAACTGTTCTGAGTTACTGTTTATTCAGGGTGAGGAGCACTCACTGTGTAAATGTTCTGAGTTACTGTTTATTCAGGGTGAGGAGCACTCACTGTGTTCTGTACAGAGTCACTGTTTATTCAGGGCAAGGATAATTCACTGTGTAATGTACAGAGTCACTGTTTATTCAGGGGAAGGATCACTCACTGTGTAACTGTACAGAGTCACTGTTTATTCAAGGTAAGGATCACTCACTGTGTAACTCTACAGAGGCACTGTTTATTCAGGGTAAATATCACTCACTGTGTAACTGTACAGAATCACTGTTTATTCAGCACTAGGTCTATTCACTGTGTAACTGTACAGAGACACAGTTTATTCAGGGTAAGGATCACTCACTGTGTTACTGTACAGAGTCACTGTATATTCAGGGTAATGGTCACTCACTGTCTAACTGTACAGTGTCACTGTTTATTCAGGGTAATGGTCACTCACTGTGTAACTGTACAGAGTCACTGTTTATTCAGGTTAAGGATCACTCAATGTGTAACTGTACAGAGTCACTGTTTATTCAGGTTAAGGATCACTCACAGTGTAACTCTACAGAATCATTTTTTATTCTGGGTAATGGTCACTCACTATGTAACTGTACAGAGATACAGTTTATTCAGGGTAAGGATCAATCACTTTGTAACTGTAGAGAGTCAGTGTTTATTCAGGGTAAGGATGACTCACTGTGTAACTGTACAGAGTAACTATCTATTCAGGGTAAGGATCACTCACTTTGTAGCTTACAGAGGCACTGTTTATTCAGGGTGAGGATCACTCACTCTGTAACTATACAGAGTCACTGTTTATTCAGGGTGAGGATCACTCACTGTGTAACTGTACAGAGTTACTGTTTATTCAGGGTGAGGATCACTCACTGTGTAACTGTACAGAGTCACTGTTTATTCATGGTGAGGATCACTCACAGTGTAACTGTACAGAGTTAATGGTTATTCAGGGTAAGGATCACTCACTGTGTAATGTACAGAGTCTGCTTATTCAGGGGAAGGATCACTCACTGTGTAACTGTACAGAGTCACTGTTTATTAAGCGTAAGGATCACTCACTGTCTAACTGTACAGAGTCACTGTTTATTCAGCGTAAATATCACTCACTGTGTAACTGCACAGAATCACTGTTTATTCAGAACTAGGTCTATTCACTGTGTAACTGTACAGAGTCACTGTATATTCAGGGTAATGGTCACTCACTGTGTAACTGTACAGAGTCACTCTATATTCAGGGTAATGGTCACTCACTGTGTAACTGTACTGAGTCACTGTTTATTCAGGGTAAGGATCACTCACAGTGTAACTGTACAGAGTCACTGTTTATTCAGTTTAAGGATCACTCACAGTGCAACTGTACAGAGTCATTATTTATTCAGGGTAATGGTCACTCATTGTGTAACTGTACAGAGTCACTTTTTATTGAGGGTAAACATCACTCACTGTGTAACTGTACAGAGTCACTGTTTATTCAGGGTAAGGATCACTCACTGTGTAACTGTACGGAGTCACTGTTTATTCAGGGTAAGAATCACTCACTGTGTAACTGTACAGAGTCACTGTTTATTTAGGGTGAGGATCACTCACTGTGTAACTGTACAGAGTCACTGTTTATTCAGGGTAAGGATCACTCACTGTGTAACTGTACAGAGTCACTGTTTATTCAGGGTAAGGGTCATTCACTGTGTATCTGTTCAGAGTTTCTGATTATTCAGATTGAGGGTCACTCTGTGTGACTGTACAGAGTCACTGTTTATTCAGGGTAAGAATCACTCACTGTGCAACTGTACAGAGTCACTGTTTATTCAGGGTAAGGGTCACTCACTGTGTATCTGTTCAGAGTTTCTGATTATTCAGATTGAGGGTCACTCTGTGTGACTGTACAGAGTCACTGTTTATTCAGGGTAAGAATCACTCACTGTGCAACTGTACAGAGTCACTGTTTATTCAGGGTAAGGATCACACACTCTGTAACTGCACAGAGTCACTGTTTATTCAGGATAAGGGTCACTCACTGTGTAGCTGTACAGACACACAGTTTATTCAGGGCAAGGATCACTCACAGTGTTACTGTACATAGTCACTGTTTATTCAGGGTAATGGTCACTCATTGTCTAACTGTACAGAGTCACTATTTATTGCGGGTAAACCTCACTCACTGCTTAACTGTACAGAGTCATTGTTTATTCAGGGTAATGGTCACTCATTGTGTAACTATACAGAGTCACTGTTTATTCAGGGTAAGGATCATTAACTGTGTAACTGTACAGAGTCACGGTTTATTCAGGGTAAGGATCACTCACTGTGTAACTGCACAGAGTCGCTGTTTTTTCAGGGTGAGGATCACTCACTGTGTAACTGTACAGAGTCACTGTTTATTCAGCTTAAGGTTCACTCACTTTGTAACTGTACAGAGTCACTGTTTATTCAGGGTGAGGATCACTCACTATGTAACTGTACAGAGTCACTGTTTATTCAGGGTAAGGGTCAATCCCTGTGTAATGTACAGAGTCACTGTTTATTCAGGGTAAGGATCAGTCACTGTGCAAGTGTACAGTGTCACTGTTTATTCAGGGTAAGGATCGCTCACTGTGTAACTGTACAAAGTCACTGTTTATTCAGGGTAAGGATCACTCACTGTGTAACTGTACAGATTCACTGTTTATTCAGGGTAAGGAACACTCACTGTGTAACTGTACAGATTCACTGTTTATTCAGGGTGAGGATCGCTCACTGTGTAACTGTACAGAGTCACTGTTTATTCAGGGTAATGATCACTCACTGTTTAACTGTACAGATTCACTGTTTATTCAGGGTCAGGATCACTCACTGCGTAACTGTAGAGAGTCACTGTTTGTTCAGGGTAAGGATCACTCACTGTGTAACTGTACAGAGTCACTTTTTATTGAGGGTAAAACTCACTCACTGTGTAACTGTACAAAGTCACTGTTTATTCAGGGTAAGGATCACTCACTGTTTAACTGCACAGAGTCACTGTTTATTCAGGGTAAGGATCACTCACTGTGTAACTGTACAGAGTCACTGTTTATTCAGGGTGAGGATCACTCACTGTGTTACTGTACAGAGTCACTGTTTATTCAGCTTAAGGTTCACTCACTGTGTAACTGTACAGAGTCACTGTGTATTCAGGGTGAGGATCACTCACTATGTAACTGTACAGAGTCACTGTTTAATCAGGGTAAGGTTCACTACCTGTGTATTGTACAGAGTCACTGTTTATTCAGGGTAAGGATCACTCACTGTTTAAGTGTACCGAGTGACAGTTTATTCAGAGTAAGGATCACTCACTGTGTTACTATACAGAGTCACTGTTTATTCAGTGTGAGGATCACTCACTGTGTAACTGTACAGAGTCACTGTTTATTCAGGGTAAGGATCACTCACTGTGTAACTGTACAGAGTCACTGATTTTTCAGGGTAATGGTCACTCATTGTGTAACTGTACAGAGTCACTGTTTATTCAGGGTAAGGATCATTAACTGTGTAACTGTACAGAGTCACGGTTTATTCAGGGTAAGGATCACTCACTGTGTAACTGCACAGATTCGCTGTTTTTTCAGGGTGAGGATCACTCACTGTGTAACTGTACAGTGTCACTGTTTATTCAGCTTAAGGTTCACTCACTTTGTAACTGTACAGAGTCACTCTTTATTCAGGGTGAGGATCACTCACTATGTAGCTGTACAGAGTCACTGTTTATTCAGGGTAAGGGTCAATCCCTGTGTAATGTACAGAGTCACTGTTTATTCAGGGTAAGGATCACTCACTGTGTAACTGTACAGAGTCACTGTTTATTCAGGGTGAGGATCACTCACTGTGTTACTGTACAGAGTCACTGTTTATTCAGCTTAAGGTTCACTCACTGTGTAACTGTACAGAGTCACTGCGTATTCAGGGTGAGGATCACTCACTATGTAACTGTACAGAGTCACTGTTTAATCAGGGTAAGGTTCACTACCTGTGTATTGTACAGAGTCACTGTTTATTCAGGGTAAGGATCACTCACTGTTTAAGTGTACCGAGTGACAGTTTATTCAGAGTAAGGATCACTCACTGTGTTACTATACAGAGTCACTGTTTATTCAGTGTGAGGATCACTCACTGTGTAACTGTACAGAGTCACTGTTTATTCAGGGTAAGGATCACTCACTGTGTAACTGTACAGAGTCACTGATTTTTCAGGGTAATGGTCACTCATTGTGTAACTGTACAGAGTCACTGTTTATTCAGGGTAAGGATCATTAACTGTGTAACTGTACAGAGTCACGGTTTATTCAGGGTAAGGATCACTCACTGTGTAACTGCACAGATTCGCTCTTTTTTCAGGGTGAGGATCACTCACTGTGTAACTGTACAGTGTCACTGTTTATTCAGCTTAAGGTTCACTAACTTTGTAACTGTACAGAGTCACTGTTTATTCAGGGTGAGGATCACTCACTATGTAGCTGTACAGAGTCACTGTTTATTCAGGGTAAGGGTCAATCCCTGTGTAATGTACAGAGTCACTGTTTATTCAGGGTAAGGATCAGTCACTGTGTAACTGTACAGATTCACTGTTTATTCAGGGTAAGGAACACTCACTGTGTAACTGTACAGATTCACTGTTTATTCAGGGTGAGGATCGCTCACTGTGTAACTGTACAGATTCACTGTTTATTCAGGGTAAGGAACACTCACTGTGTAACAGTACAGATTCACTGTTTATTCAGGGTGAGGATCGCTCACTGTGTAACTGTACAGAGTCACTGTTTATTCAGGGTAATGATCACTCACTGTTTAACTGTACAGATTCACTGTTCATTCAGGGTGAGGATCTCTCACTGCGTAACTGTAGAGAGTCACTGTTTGTTCAGGGTAAGTATCACTCACTGTGTAACTGTACAGAGTCACTTTTTATTGAGGGTAAAACTCACTCACTGTGTAACTGTACAGAGTCACTGTTTATTCAGGGTAAGGATCACTCACTGTTTAACTGTACAGAGTCACTGTTTATTCAGGGTAATGGTCACTCATTGTGTAACTGTACAGAGTCACTGTTTATTCAGGGTAAGGATCATTAACTGTGTAACTGTACAGAGTCACGGTTTATTCAGGGTAAGGATCACTCACTGTGTAACTGCACAGATTCGCTGTTTTTTCAGGGTGAGGATCACTCACTCTGTAACTGTACAGTGTCACTGTTTATTCAGCTTAAGGTTCACTCACTTTGTAACTGTACAGAGTCACTGTTTATTCAGGGTGAGGATCACTCACTATGTAGCTGTACAGAGTCACTGTTTATTCAGTGTAAGGGTCAATCCCTGTGTAATGTACAGAGTCACTGTTTATTCAGGGTAAGGATCAGTCACTGTGTAAGTGTACAGTGTCACTGTTTATTCAGGGTAAGGATCACTCACTGTGTAACTGTACAAAGTCACTGTTTATTCAGGGTAAGGATCACTCACTGTGTAACTGTACAGATTCACTGTTTATTCAGGGTAAGGAACACTCACTGTGTAACTGTACAGATTCACTGTTTATTCAGGGTGAGGATCGCTCACTGTGTAACTGTACAGAGTCACTGTTTATTCAGGGTAATGATCACTCACTGTTTAACTGTACAGATTCACTATTCATTCAGGGTGAGGATCACTCACTGCGTAACTGTAGAGAGTCACTGTTTGTTCAGGGTAAGTATCACTCACTGTGTAACTGTACAGAGTCACTTTTTATTGAGGGTAAAACTCACTCACTGTGTAACTGTACAGAGTCACTGTTTATTCAGGGTAAGGATCACTCACTGTTTAACTGTACAGAGTCACTGTTTATTCAGGGTAAGGATCACTCACTGTGTAACTGTTCAGAGTCACTGTTTATTCAGGGTGAGGATCACTCACTGTGTTACTGTCCAGAGTCACTGTTTATTCAGCTTAAGGTTCACTCACTGTGTAACTGTACAGAGTCACTGTGTATTCAGGGTGAGGATCACTCACTATGTAACTGTACAGAGTCACTGTTTAATCAGGGTAAGGTTCACTACCTGTGTAATGTACATAGTCACTGTTTATTCAGGGTAAGGATCACTCACTGTTTAAGTGTACCGAGTGACTGTTTATTCAGGGTAAGGATCACTCACTTTGTTACTATACAGAGTCACTGTTTATTCAGGGTCAGGATCACTCACTGTGTAACTGTACAGATTCTCTGTTTAATCAGGGTAAGGATCACTCACTGTGTTACTGTACAGATTCACTGTTTATTCAGTGTGAGGATCACTCACTGTGTAACTGTACAGAGTCACTGTTTATTCAGGGTAAGGATCACTCACTGTGTAACTGTACAGAGTCACTGCTTTTTAAGGGTAATGGTCACTCATTGTGTAACTGTACAGAGTCACTTGTTATTCAGGTTGAGGATCACTCACTGTGTAACTGTGTAGAGTCACTGTTTATTCAGGGTGAGTATCACACACTGTGTAATGTACAGAGTCACTGTTTATTCAGCTTATGGTTCACTCACTGTATAACTGTACATAGTCACTGTTTATTCAGGGTGAGGATCACTCACTATGTAACTGTACAGAGTCACTGTTTATTCAGGGTAAGGGTCACTCCCTGTAATGTACCGAGTCACTGTTTATTCAGGGTAAGGATCAGGCACTGTGTAAGTGTACAGTGTCACTGTTTATTCAGGGTATGGATCACTCACTTTGTAACTGTACAGAGTCACTGTTTATTCAAGGTAAGGAACACTCACTGTGTATCAGTACAGAGTCACTGTTTATTCAGGGTAAGGATCTGCACTGTGTAACTGTACAGATTCACTGTTTATTCAGGGTGAGGATCACTCACTGTGTAACTGTAAAGAGTCACTGTTCTTTCAGGGTAATCATCACTCACTGTGTAACTGTACAGATTCACTGTTTCTTCAGGGTGAGATCACTCACTGTGTAACTGTACAGAGTCACTGTTTATTCAGGGTAAGGATCACTAACTGTGTAACTGTACAGAGTCACTGTTTATTCAGAGTAAGGATCACTCACTGTGTAACTGTACAGAGTCACTGTTTATTCAGGGTAAGGATCACTCACTGTGTAACTGTACAAATTCACTGTTTATTTGGGGTAAGGGTCACTCACTGTGAAACTGTACAGAGTCACTTTTTATTGAGGGAAAACCTCACTCACTGTGTAACTGTACAGAGTCACTGTTTATTCAGGGTAAGGATCACTCACTGTGTAACTGTACAGAATCACTGTTTATTCAGTGTAAGGATCACTCACTGTTTAACTGTACAGAGTCACTGTTTATTCAGGGTGAGGATCACTCACTGTTTAAATGTACAGAGTCACTGTTTATTCAGCTTAAGGTTCACTCACTGTTTAACTGTACAGAGTCACTGTTTATTCAGGGTAAGGGTCATTCTCTGTGTAACTGTACAGAGACACAGTTTATTCAGACGAGGATCACTCACTGTCTACCTGTACAGAGTCACTGTATATTCAGGGTAAGCGTCACTCACTGTCTAACTGTACAGAGTCACTGTTTATTCAGGGTAATGATCACTCACTGTTTAACTGTACAGATTCACTGTTCATTCAGGGTGAGGATCACTCACTGCGTAACTGTAGAGAGTCACTGTTTGTTCAGGGTAAGTATCACTCACTGTGTAACTGTACAGAGTCACTTTTTATTGAGGGTAAAACTCACTCACTGTGTAACTGTACAGAGTCACTGTTTATTCAGGGTAAGGATCACTCACTGTTTAACTGTACAGAGTCACTGTTTATTCAGGGTAATGGTCACTCATTGTGTAACTGTACAGAGTCACTGTTTATTCAGGGTAAGGATCATTAACTGTGTAACTGTACAGAGTCACGGTTTATTCAGGGTAAGGATCACTCACTGTGTAACTGCACAGATTCGCTGTTTTTTCAGGGTGAGGATCACTCACTCTGTAACTGTACAGTGTCACTGTTTATTCAGCTTAAGGTTCACTCACTTTGTAACTGTACAGAGTCACTGTTTATTCAGGGTGAGGATCACTCACTATGTAGCTGTACAGAGTCACTGTTTATTCAGTGTAAGGGTCAATCCCTGTGTAATGTACAGAGTCACTGTTTATTCAGGGTAAGGATCAGTCACTGTGTAAGTGTACAGTGTCACTGTTTATTCAGGGTAAGGATCACTCACTGTGTAACTGTACAAAGTCACTGTTTATTCAGGGTAAGGATCACTCACTGTGTAACTGTACAGATTCACTGTTTATTCAGGGTAAGGAACACTCACTGTGTAACTGTACAGATTCACTGTTTATTCAGGGTGAGGATCGCTCACTGTGTAACTGTACAGAGTCACTGTTTATTCAGGGTAATGATCACTCACTGTTTAACTGTACAGATTCACTATTCATTCAGGGTGAGGATCACTCACTGCGTAACTGTAGAGAGTCACTGTTTGTTCAGGGTAAGTATCACTCACTGTGTAACTGTACAGAGTCACTTTTTATTGAGGGTAAAACTCACTCACTGTGTAACTGTACAGAGTCACTGTTTATTCAGGGTAAGGATCACTCACTGTTTAACTGTACAGAGTCACTGTTTATTCAGGGTAAGGATCACTCACTGTGTAACTGTTCAGAGTCACTGTTTATTCAGGGTGAGGATCACTCACTGTGTTACTGTCCAGAGTCACTGTTTATTCAGCTTAAGGTTCACTCACTGTGTAACTGTACAGAGTCACTGTGTATTCAGGGTGAGGATCACTCACTATGTAACTGTACAGAGTCACTGTTTAATCAGGGTAAGGTTCACTACCTGTGTAATGTACATAGTCACTGTTTATTCAGGGTAAGGATCACTCACTGTTTAAGTGTACCGAGTGACTGTTTATTCAGGGTAAGGATCACTCACTTTGTTACTATACAGAGTCACTGTTTATTCAGGGTCAGGATCACTCACTGTGTAACTGTACAGATTCTCTGTTTAATCAGGGTAAGGATCACTCACTGTGTTACTGTACAGATTCACTGTTTATTCAGTGTGAGGATCACTCACTGTGTAACTGTACAGAGTCACTGTTTATTCAGGGTAAGGATCACTCACTGTGTAACTGTACAGAGTCACTGTTTTTTCAGGGTAATGGTCACTCATTGTGTAACTGTACAGAGTCACTTGTTATTCAGGTTGAGGATCACTCACTGTGTAACTGTGTAGAGTCACTGTTTATTCAGGGTGAGTATCACACACTGTGTAATGTACAGAGTCACTGTTTATTCAGCTTATGGTTCACTCACTGTATAACTGTACATAGTCACTGTTTATTCAGGGTGAGGATCACTCACTGTGTAACTGTACAGAGTCACTGTTTATTCAGGGTAAGGGTCACTCCCTGTAATGTACAGAGTCACTGTTTATTCAGGGTAAGGATCAGGCACTGTGTAAGTGTACAGTGTCACTGTTTATTCAGGGTATGGATCACTCACTTTGTAACTGTACAGAGTCACTGTTTATTCAAGGTAAGGAACACTCACTGTGTATCAGTACAGAGTCACTGTTTATTCAGGGTAAGGATCTGCACTGTGTAACTGTACAGATTCACTGTTTATTCAGGGTAAGGATCACTCACTGTGTAACTGTAAAGAGTCACTGTTCTTTCAGGGTAATCATCACTCACTGTGTAACTGTACAGATTCACTGTTTCTTCAGGGTGAGATCACTCACTGTGTAACTGTACAGAGTCACTGTTTATTCAGGGTAAGGATCACTAACTGTGTAACTGTACAGAGTCACTGTTTATTCAGAGTAAGGATCACTCACTGTGTAACTGTACAGAGTCACTGTTTATTCAGGGTAAGGATCACTCACTGTGTAACTGTACAAATTCACTGTTTATTTGGGGTAAGGGTCACTCACTGTGAAACTGTACAGAGTCACTTTTTATTGAGGGAAAACCTCACTCACTGTGTAACTGTACAGAGTCACTGTTTATTCAGGGTAAGGATCACTCACTGTGTAACTGTACAGAATCACTGTTTATTCAGTGTAAGGATCACTCACTGTTTAACTGTACAGAGTCACTGTTTATTCAGGGTGAGGATCACTCACTGTTTAAATGTACAGAGTCACTGTTTATTCAGCTTAAGGTTCACTCACTGTTTAACTGTACAGAGTCACTGTTTATTCAGGGTAAGGGTCATTCTCTGTGTAACTGTACAGAGACACAGTTTATTCAGACGAGGATCACTCACTGTCTACCTGTACAGAGTCACTGTATATTCAGGGTAAGCGTCACTCACTGTCTAACTGTACAGAGTCACTGTTTATTCAGGGTATTGGTCACTCACTGTGTAACTGTACAGAGTCACTGTTTATTCAGGGTAAGGATCACTCACTGTGTAACTGTACATAGTCACTGTTTATTCAGGGTAAGGATCACTCACTGTGTAACTGTACAGAGACAGTGTTTATTCAGGATAAGGATCACTCACTGTGTAACTGTACAGAGCCACTGTTTATTCAGGGAAAGGATCACTCACTGTGTAACTGTACAGATTCTCTTTTTATTCAGGGTGAGGAATACTCAATGTGTCACTGTACAGAGTCACTGTTTATTCAGGGTAATGATCACTCACTGTTTAACTGTACAGATTCACTGTTTATTCAGGGTAAGAATCACTCACTGTGTAACTGTACAGAGTCACTGTTTATTCAGGGTAAGGATCACACACTCTGTAACTGCACAGAGTCACTGTTTATTCAGGATAAGGCTCTCTCACTGTGTAGCTGTACAGAGACACAGTTTATTCAGGGCATGGATCACTCACAGTGTTACTGTACAGAGTCACTGTTTATTCAGGGTAATGGACACTCATTGTCTAACTGTACAGTGTCACTATTTATTGCGGGTAAACCTCACTCACTGCTTAACTGTACAGAGTCATTGTTTATTCAGGGTAAGGATCTCTCACTGTGTAACTGTACAGAGTCACTGTTTATTCAGGGTAAGGGTCACTCACTGTGTAACTGTACAGAGTCACTGTTTATTCAGGGTGTGGATCACTCACTATGTAACTGTACAGAGTCAGTGTTTATTCAGGGTAAGGATCTCTCACTGTGTAACTGTACAGAGTCACTGCTTATTCAGGGTAAGGATCACTCACTGTGTAACTGTACAGAGTCACTGTTTATTCAGGGTAAGGATCTCTCACTGTGTAACTGTACAGAGTCACTGTTTATTCAGGGTAAGGATTCTCACTGTGTAACTGTACAGAGTCAGTGCTTATTCAGGGTAAGGATCACTCGCTGTGTAATTGTATAGAGTCACTGTTTATTCAGGGTAAGGATCACTCACTGCGTAACTGTACAGATTCACTGTTTATTCAGGGTAAGGATCACTCACATTGTAACTGTACAGAGTCACTGTTTATTCAGGGTAAGGATCAATCACTGTGTAACTGAACAGAGTCACTGGTTATTCAGGGTAAGTGTCACTCACTGTATAACTGTACAGAGTCACTGTTTATTCAGGGTGAGGATCACTCACTGTGTAAGTGTACAGAGTCACTGTTTATTCAGGGTAAGGAACACTCACTGTGTAACTGTGCAGAGTCACTGTTTATTCAGGGTAAGGATCACTCACTGTGTTCCTGTACAGATTCACTGTTTATTCAGGGTGAGGATCACTCACTGTGTAACTGTACAGAGTCAATGCTTATTCAGGGTAATAATCACTCACTGTGTAACTGTACAGATTCACTGTTTATTCAGGGTGAGGATCACTCACTGAGTAACTGTACAGAGTCTCTGTTTATTCAGGGTAAGTATCACTCACTGTGTAACTGTACAGAGTCACTGTTTATTCAGGGTAATGGTCACTCATTGTGTAACTGTACAGAGTCACTGTTTATTCAGGGTAAGGATCATTAACTGTGTAACTGTACAGAGTCACGGTTTATTCAGGGTAAGGATCACTCACTGTGTAACTGCACAGAGTCGCTGTTTTTTCAGTGTGAGGATCACTCACTGTGTAACTGTACAGAGTCACTGTTTATTCAGCTTAAGGTTCACTCACTTTGTAACTGTACAGAGTCACTGTTTATTCAGGGTGAGGATCACTCACTATGTAACTGTACAGAGTCACTGTTTATTCAGGGTAAGGGTCAATCCCTGTGTAATGTACAGAGTCACTGTTTATTCAGGGTAAGGATCAGTCACTGTGTAAGTGTACAGTGTCACTGTTTATTCAGGGTAATGATCGCTCACTGTGTAACTGTGCAAAGTCACTGTTTATTCAGGGTAAGGATCACTCACTGTGTAACTGTACAGATTCACTGTTTATTCAGGGTAAGGAACACTCACTGTGTAACTGTACAGATTCACTGTTTATTCAGGGTGAGGATCGCTCACTGTGTAACTGTACAGAGTCACTGTTTATTCAGGGTAATGATCACTCACTGTTTAACTGTACAGATTCACTGTTTATTCAGGGTGAGGATCACTCACTGCGTAACTGTAGAGAGTCACTGTTTGTTCAGGGTAAGGATCACTCACTGTGTAACTGTACAGAGTCACTTTTTATTGAGGGTAAAACTCACTCACTGTGTAACTGTACAAAGTCACTGTTTATTCAGGGAAAGGATCACTCACTGTTTAACTGTACAGAGTCACTGTTTATTCAGGGTGAGGATCACTCACTGTGTTATTGTACAGAGTCACTGTTTATTCAGCTTAATGTTCACTGACTGTGTAACTGTACAGAGTCACTGTGTATTCAGGGTGAGGATCACTCACTATGTAACTGTACAGAGTCACTGTTTAATCAGGGTAAGGTTCACTACCTGTGTATTGTACAGAGTCACTGTTTATTCAGGGTAAGGATCACTCACTGTTTAAGTGTACCGAGTGACAGTTTATTCAGGGTAAGGATCACTCACTGTGTTACTATACAGAGTCACTGTTTATTCAGGGGAAGGATCACTCACTGTGTAACTGTACAGATTCTCTGTTTATTCAGGGTAAGGATCACTCACTGTGTTACTGTACAGATTCACTGTTTATTCAGTGTGAGGATCACTCACTGTGTAACTGTACAGAGTCACTGTTTATTCAGGGTAAGGATCACTCACTGTGTAACTGTACAGAGTCACAGATTTTTCAGGGTAATGGTCACTCATTGTGTAACTGTACAGAGTCACTGTTTATTCAGGGTAAGGATCATTAACTGTGTAACTGTACAGAGTCACGGTTTATTCAGGGTAAGGATCACTCACTGTGTAACAGCACAGAGTCGCTGTTTTTTCAGGGTGAGGATCACTCACTATGTAACTGTACAGTGTCACTGTTTATTCAGCTTAAGGTTCACTCACTTTGTAACTGTACAGAGTCACTGCTTATTCAGGGTGAGGATCACTCACTATGTAGCTGTACAGAGTCACTGTTTATTCAGGGTAAGGGTCAATTCCTGTGTAATGTACAGAGTCACTGTTTATTCAGGGTAAGGATCAGTCACTGTGTAAGTGTACAGTGTCACTGTTTATTCAGGGTAAGGATCACTCACTGTGTAACTGTACAAAGTCACTGTTTATTCAGGGTAAGGATCACCTACTGTGTAATTGTACAGATTCACTGTTTATTCAGGGTAAGGAACACTCACTGTGAAACTGTACAGATTCACTGTTTATTCAGGGTGAGGATCGCTCACTGTGTAACTGTACAGAGTCACTGTTTATTCAGGGTAATGATCACTCACTGTTTAACTGTACAGATTCACTGTTCATTCAGGGTGAGGATCACTCACTGCGTAACTGTAGAGAGTCACTGTTTGTTTAGGGTAAGTATCACTCACTGTGTAACTGTACAGAGTCACTTTTTATTGAGTGTAAAACTCACTCACTGTGTAACTGTACAGAGTCACTGTTTATTCAGGGTAAGGATCACTCACTGTTTAACTGTACAGAGTCACTGTTTATTGAGGGTAAGGATCACTCACTGTGTAACTGTTCAGAGTCACTGTTTATTCAGGGTGAGGATCACTCACTGTGTTACTGTACAGAGTCACTGTTTATTCAGCTTAAGGTACACTCACTGTGTAACTGTACAGAGTCAGTGTGTATTCAGGGTGAGGATCACTCACTATGTAACTGTACAGAGTCACTGTTTAATCAGGGTAAGGTTCACTACCTGTGTAATGTACATAGTCACTGTTTATTCAGGGTAAGGATCACTCACTGTTTAAGTGTACCGAGTGACTGTTTATTCAGGGTAAGGATCACTCACTGTGTTACTATACAGAGTCACTGTTTATTCAGGGGAAGGATCACTCACTGTGTAACTGTACAGATTCTCTGTTTAATCAGGGTAAGGATCACTCACTGTGTTACTGTACAGATTCACTGTTTATTCAGTGTGAGGATCACTCACTGTGTAACTGTACAGAGTCACTGTTTATTCAGGGTAAGGATCACTCACTGTGTAACTGTACAGAGTCACTGTTTTTTCAGGGTAATGGTCACTCATTGTGTAACTGTACAGAGTCACTTGTTATTCAGGTTGAGGATCAATCACTGTGTAACTGTGTAGAGTCACTGTTTATTCAGGGTGAGTATCACACACTGTGTAATGTACAGAGTCACTGTTTATTCAGCTTATGGTTCACTCACTGTATAACTGTACATAGTCACTGTTTATTCAGGGTGAGGATCACTCACTATGTAACTGTACAGAGTCACTGTTTATTCAGGGTAAGGGTCACTCCCTGTAATGTACAGAGTCACTGTTTATTCAGGGTAAGGATCATGCACTGTGTAAGTGTACAGTGTCACTGTTTATTCAGGGTATGGATCACTCACTTTGTAACTGTACAGAGTCACTGTTTATTCAAGGTAAGGAACACTCACTGTGTATCAGTACAGAGTCACTGTTTATTCAGGGTAAGGATCACTCACTGTGTAACTGTACAGATTCACTGTTTATTCAGGGTGAGGATCACTCACTGTGTAACTGTAAAGAGTCACTGTTCTTTCAGGGTAATCATCACTCACTGTGTAACTGTACAGATTCACTGTTTCTTCAGGGTGAGATCACTCACTGTGTAACTGTACAGAGTCACTGTTTATTCAGGGTAAGGATCACTAACTGTGTAACTGTACAGAGTCACTGTTCATTCAGAGTAAGGATCACTCACTGTGTAACTGTACAGAGTCACTGTTTATTCAGGGTAAGGATCACTCACTGTGTAACTGTACAAATTCACTGTTTATTTGGGGTAAGGGTCACTCACTGTGAAACTGTACAGAGTCACTTTTTATTGAGGGAAAACCTCACTCACTGTGTAACTGTACAGAGTCACTGTTTATTCAGGGTAAGGATCACTCACTGTGTAACTGTACAGAATCACTGTTTATTCAGTGTAAGGATCACTCACTGTTTAACTGTACAGAGTCACTGTTTATTCAGGGTGAGGATCACTCACTGTTTAAATGTACAGAGTCACTGTTTATTCAGCTTAAGGTTCACTCACTGTTTAACTGTGCAGAGTCACTGTTTATTCAGGGTAAGGGTCATTCTCTGTGTAACTGTACAGAGACACAGTTTATTCAGACGAGGATCACTCACTGTCTACCTGTACAGAGTCACTGTATATTCAGGGTAAGCGTCACTCACTGTCTAACTGTACAGAGTCACTGTTTATTCAGGGTATTGGTCACTCACTGTGTAACTGTACAGAGTCACTGTTTATTCAGGGTAAGGATCACTCACTGTGTAACTGTACATAGTCACTGTTTATTCAGGGTAAGGATCACTCACTATGTAACTGTACAGAGACAGTGTTTATTCAGGATAAGGATCACTCACTGTGTAACTGTACAGAGCCACTGTTTATTCAGGGTAAGGATCACTCACTGTGTAACTGTACAGATTCACTTTTTATTCAGGGTAAGGAATACTCAATGTGTCACTGTACAGAGTCACTGTTTATTCAGGGTAATGATCACTCGCTGTGTAACTGTACAGATTCACTGTTTATTCAGGGTAAGAATCACTCACTGTGTAACTGTACAGAGTCACTGTTTATTCAGGGTAAGGATCACTCACTGTGTAACTGTACAGATTCACTTTATATTCAGGGTGAGAATTACTCAATGTGTCACTGTACAGAGTCACTGTTTATTCAGGGTAATGATCACTCACTGTGTAACTGTACAGATTCACTGTTTATTCAGGGTAAGAATCACTCACTGTGCAACTGTACAGAGTCACTGTTTATTAAGGGTAAGGATCACACACTCTGTAACTGCACAGAGTCACTGTTTATTCAGGATAAGGCTCACTCACTGTGTAGCTGTACAGAGACACAGTTTATTCAGGGCATGGATCACTCACAGTGTTACTGTACAGAGTCACTGTTTATTCAGGGTAATGGACACTCATTGTCTAACTGTACAGAGTCACTATTTATTGCGGGTAAACCTCACTCACTGCTTAACTGTACAGAGTAATTGTTTATTCAGGGTAAGGATATCTCACTGTGTAACTGTACAGAGTCACTGTTTATTCAGGGTAAGGGTCACTCACTGTGTAACTGTACAGAGTCACTGTTTATTCAGGGTGTGGATCACTCACTATGTAACTGTACAGAGTCACTGTTTATTCAGGGTAAGGATCTCTCACTGTGTAACTGTACAGAGTCACTGCTTATTCAGGGTAAGGATCACTCACTGTGTAACTGTACAGAGTCACTGTTTATTCAGGGTAAGGATCTCTCACTGTGTAACTGTACAGAGTCACTGTTTATTCAGGGTAAGGATTCTCACTGTGTAACTGTACAGAGTCAGTGCTTATTCAGGGTAAGGATCACTCACTGTGTAACTGTACAGAGTCACTGTTTATTCTGGATGAGGATCACTCACTATGTAACTGTACAGAGTCACTGTTTATTCAGGGTAAGATCACTCACTGTGTAACCGTACAGAGTCACTGTTTATTCAGGGTAACGATCACACACTGTGTAACTGTACAGAGTCACTTTTTATTCAGGGGAAGGATCACTCACTGTGTAACTGTACAGAGTCACTCTTTATTCAGTGTAAGAATCACTCACTGTGTAACTGTACATAGTCACTGTTTATTCAGGGTGAGGGTCACTCACTGTGTAACTGTTCAGAGTCAGTGTTTAAACTGGGGAAGGTTCACTCACTGTGTAATGTACAGAGTCAATGTTTATTCAGGGTAAGGTCACTCACTATGTAACCGTACAGAGTCACTGTTTACCCAGGAAAAGGATCACTCAATGTGTAACTGTACAGAGTCACTGTTTATTCAGAGTAAAGTTCACTCAATGTGTAACTGTACAGAGTCACTGTTTAATCAGGGTAAGGATCACTCACTGTGTAATGTACAGAGTCACTGTTTATTCAGGGTAAGGTCACTCACTATGTAACCGTACAGAGTCACTGTTTATTCAGGAAAAGGATCACTCACTGTGTAACTGTACAGAGCCTCTGTGTATTCAGGGTAATGGTCACTCGCTATATAACTGTACAGAGTCATTGTTTTTTCAGGGTAATTATCACTCACTGTGTAACTGTGCAGAGTAATTGTCTATTGAGGGGAAGGATCACTCACTGTGTACCTGTACAGAGTAACTGTCTATTCAGGGTAAGGACCACTCACTTTGTATCAATACAGAGTCACTGTTTATTCAGGGTAAGGATCACTCACTGTGTAACTGTGTAGAGTCACTGTTTATTCAGGGTAAGGATCACTCACTGTCTTACTGTACAGATTCACTGTTTATTCAGGGTGACGATCACTCACTGTGTAACTGTACAGAGTCACTGTTTATTCAGGTTAAGGATTACTCACTGTGTAACTGTACAGAGTCACTGTTTATTCGGAGTAAGGGTCACTCACTGTGTAACTGTACAGAGTCACTGTTTATTAAGGGTAAGGATCATCAAATGTGCAGCTGTACAGAGTCACTGTCTATTCAGGGTAAGGATCACTCAATGTGTAACAGTACAGAGTCACTGTTTATTCAGAGTAAGGGTCACTCACTGTGTAACTGTACGGAGTCACTGTTTATTCAGGTTAAGGATTACTCACTGTGTAACTGTACATAGTCACTGTTTATTCAGGGTAAGGATCACTCACTATGTAACTGTACAGAGACAGTGTTTATTCAGGATAAGGATCACTCACTGTGTAACTGTACAGAGCCACTGTTTATTCAGGGTAAGGATCACTCACTGTGTAACTGTACAGAGTCACTGTTTATTCAGTGTAAGGATCACTCACTGTGTAACTGTACAGATTTACTGTTTATTCAGTGTAAGGGTCCCTCACTGTGTAACTGTACAGATTCACTGTTTATTCAGGGTAAGAATCACTCACTGTGTAACTGTACAGAGTCACTGTTTATTCAGGGTAAGGATCACTCACTGTGTAACTGTACAGATTCACTTTTTATTCAGGGCAAGGATCACTCAATGTGTCACTGTACAGAGTCACTGTTTATTCAGGGTAATGATCACTCACTGTGTAACTGTACAGATTCACTGTTTATTCAGGGTAAGAATCACTCACTTCTTAACTGTACAGAGTCACTGTTTATTCAGGGTAAGTATCTCTAACTGTGTAACTGTACAGAGTCACTGTTTATTCAGGGTAAGGGTCACTCACTGTGTAACTGTACAGAGTCACTGTTTATTCAGGGTGTGGATCACTCCCTATGTAACTGTACAGAGTCACTGTTTATTCAGGGTAAGGATCTCTCACTGTGTAACTGTACAGAGTCACTGCTTATTCAGGGTAAGGATCACTCACTGTGTAACTGTACAGAGTCACTGTTTATTCAGGGTAAGGATCTCTCACTGTGTAACTGTACAGAGTCACTGTTTATTCAGGGTAAGGATCTCTCACTGTGTAACTGTACAGAGTCACTGCTTATTCAGGGTAAGGATCACTCACTGTGTAACTGTACAGAGTCACTGTTTATTCTGGGTGAGGATCACTCACTATGTAACTGTACAGAGTCACTGTTTATTCAGGGTAAGGTCACTCACTGTGTAACCGTACAGAGTCACTGTTTATTCTGGGTAAGGTTCACACACTGTGTAACTGTACAGAGTCACAGTTTATTCAGGGGAAGGATCACTCACTGTGTAACTGTACAGAGTCACTCTTTATTCAGTGTAAGAATCACTCACTGTTTAACTGTACAGAGTCACTGTTTATTCAGGGTGAGGGTCTGTCACTGTGTAACTGTTCAGAGTCACTGTTTCATCTGCGGAAGGTTCACTCACTGTATAATGTACAGAGTCAATGTTTATTCAGGGTAAGGTCACTCACTATGTAACCGTACAGAGTCACTGTTTATTCAGGAAAAGGATCACTCACTGTTTAACTGTACAGAGTCACTGTTTATTCAGGGTAAAGTTCACTCAATGTGTTACTGTACAGAGTCACTGTTTAATCAGGGTAAGGATCACTCACTGTGTAATGTACAGAGTCACTTTTTATTCAGGGTAAGGTCACTCACTATGTAACCGTACAGAGTCACTGTTTATTCAGGAAAGGATCACTCACTGTGTAACTGTACAGAGTCTCTGTATATTCAGGGTAATGGTCACTCGCTATGTAAATGTACAGAGTCATTGTTTATTCAGGGTAATTTTCACTCACTGTGTAACTGTACAGAGTAACTGTCTATTTAGGGGAAGGATCACTCACTGTGTACCTGTACAGAGTAACTGTCTATTCAGGGTAATGACCACTCACTTTGAATCAATATAGAGTCACGGTTTATTCAGGGTAAGGATAACTCTCTGTGTAACTGTGTAGAGTCACTGTTTTTTCAGGGTAAGGATCACTCACTGTCTTACTGTAAAGATTCACTGTTTATTCAGGGTGACGATCACTCACTGTGTAACTGTACAGAGTCACTGTTTATTCAGGTTAAGGATTACTCACTGTGTAACTGTACAGAGTCACTGTTTATTCGGAGTAAGGTCACTCACTGTGTAACTGTACAGAGTCACTGTTTATTAAAGGTCAGGATCATCAACTGTGTCGCTGTACAGAGTCACTGTCTATTCAGGGTAAGGATCACTCAATGTGTAACTGTACAGAGTCACTGTTTATTCAGAGTAAGGATCACTCACTGTGTAACTGTACGGAGTCACTGTTTATTCAGGTTAAGGATTACACACTGTGTAACTGAACAGAGTCACTGTTTATTCAGGCTAAGGGTCACTCACTGCGTAACTGTACAGAGTCACTGTTTATTCAGGTTAAGGATTACTCACTGTGTAACTGTACAGAATCACTGTTTATTCAGGGTAAGGGTCGCTCACTGTGTAACTGTACAGAGTCACTGTTTATTCAGTGTAAGGAGCACTCACTGTGTAACTGTACAGATTTACTGTTTATTCTGAGTAAGGGTCACTCACTGTGTAACTGTACAGAGTCACTGTTTATTCAGGGTAAGGATCACTCACTGTGTAACTGTACAGATTCACTTTTTATTCAGGGTAAGGATCACTCACTGTGTAACTGTACAGAGTCACTGTTTATTCAGGGCAAGGATCACTCACTGTGTAACTGTACAGAGTCACTGTTTATTCGGAGTAAGGTTCACTCACTGTGTCACTGTACAGAGTCACTGTTTATTCATGGAAAGGATCACTCACTGTGTAATTGTATAGAGTCACTGTTTATTCAGGGTATGGATCACTCACTGCGTAACTGTACAGAGTCACTGTTTATTCAGGGTAAGGGTCACTCACTGTGTAACTGTATAGAGTCAGTGTTTATTCAGGGTGAGGATCACTCACATTGTTACTGTACAGAGTCACTGTTTATGCAGGGTGAGGATCACTCACAATGTAACTATACAGAGTCACTGTTTATTCAGGGTGAGGATCACTCACTGTGTAACTGTACAGTCTCACTGTTTATTCAGGGTGAGGATCACTCACTTTGTAACTGTACAGAGGCACTGTTTATTCAGGGTGAGGATCATTCACAGTGTAACTGTACAGAGTTACTGTTTATCCAGGGTGAGGATCACTCACTGTGTAACTGTACAGAGTCACTGTTTATCTAGGGAAAGGATCACTCACTCTGTATCTGTACAGAGTCTCTGTATATTCAGGGTAATGGTCACTCGCTATGTAAATGTACAGAGTCATTGTATATTCAGGGTAATTATCACTCACTGTGTAACTGTACAGAGTAACTGTCTATTTAGGGGAAGGATCACTCACTGTGTACCTGTACAGAGTAACTGTCTATTCAGGGTAAGGACCACTCACTTTGTATCAATACAGAGACACTGTTTATTCAGGTTAAGGATCACTCACTGTGTAACTGTGTAGAGTCACATTTTATTCAGGGTAAGGATCACTCACTGTCTTACTGTACAGATTTACTCTTTATTCAGGGTGACGATCACTCACTGTGTAACTGTACAGAGTCACTGTTTATTCAGGTTAAGGATTACTCACTCTGTAACTGTACAGAGTCACTGTTTATTCAGAGTAAGGCTCACTCACCTTGTAACTGTACAGAGTCACTGTTTATTCAGGGTAAGGATAATCCACTGTGCAGCTGTACAGAGTCACTGTCTATTCAGGGTAAGGATCACTCAATGTGTAACTGTACAGAGTCACTGTTTATACAGAGTAAGGGTCACTCACTGTGTAACTGTACAGAGTCACTGTTTATTCAGGTTAAGGATTACTCACTTTGTAACTGTACAGAGTCACTGTTTATTCAGGTAAAGGGTCACTCACTGTGTAACTGTACAGAGTCACTGTTTATTCAGGTTAAGGATTACTCACTGTGTAACTGTACAGAGTCACTGTTTATTCAGGGTAAGGGTCGCTCACTGTGTAACTGTACAGAGTCACTGTTTATTCAGTCTAAGGATCACTCACTGTGTAACTGTACAGATTCACTGTATATTCAGAGTAAGGGTCACTCACTGTGTAACTGTTCAGAGTCACTGTTTATTCAGGGTAAGGATCACTCACTTAGTATCTGTACAGATTCACTTTTTATTCATGGTAAGGATCACTCACTGTGTAACTGTACAGAGTCACTGTTTATTCAGGGTAATGATCACTCACTGTGCAACTGTACAGAGTCACTGTTTATTCGGAGTAAGGTTCACTCACTGTGTAACTGTACAGAGTCACTGTTTATTCAGGGTAAGGATCACTCACTGTGTAATTGTATAGAGTCACTGTTTATTCAGGTAAGGATCACTCACTGCGTAACTGTACAGAGTCACTGTTTATTCAGGGTAAGGGTCACTCACTGTGTAACTGTATAGAGTCACTGTTTATTCAGGGTGAGGATCACTCACTTTGTAACTGTACAGAGGCACTGTTTATTCTGGGTGAGGATCACTCACAATGTAACTGTACAGAGTCACTGTTTATTCAGTGTGAGGATCAGTCACTGTGTAACTGTACAGTCTCACTGTTTATTCAGGGTGATGACCACTCACTTTGTAACTGTACAGAGGCACTGTTTATTCAGGGTGAGGATCACTCACAGTGTAACTGTACAGAGTTACTGTTTATCCAGGGTGAGGATCACTCACTGTGTAACTGTACAGAGTCAATGTTTATCCAGGGTAAGGATCACTCAATGTGTAACTGTACAGAGTCACTGTTTATTCAGGGTAAGGGTCACGCACTGTGTAACTGTACAGAGTCACTGTTTATTCAGGGTATGGGTCACTCACTGTGTAACAGTACAGAGTCACTGTTTATTCAGGGTGAGGATCACTCACTGTGCAACTGTACAGAGTCACTGTTTATTCAGGGTAAGAATCACTCACTGTGTAATGTACAGAGTCACTGTTTATTTAGGGGAAGAATCACTCACTGTGTATCTGTACAGAGTCATTGTTTATTCAGGGTAAGGATCACTCACTGTGTAACTGTACAGAATCACTGTTTATTCAGGATTGGTCTATTCACTGTGTAACTGTAGAGAGTCAATGTATATTCAGGGTAATGTTCAGACACTGTAACTGTACAGATACACAGTTTATTCAGGGCAAGGATCACTCACTGTGTAACTGTACAGAGTCACTGTATAGTCAGGGTAATGGTCACTAACTGTCTAACTGTACAGTGTCACTGTTTATTCAGAGTAATGGTCAATTACTGTGTAACTGTACAGATTCACTTTTTATTCAGGGTAATGATCACTCACTGTGTAACTGTACAGAGTCACTGTTTATTCAGGGTAATGATCACTCACTGTGTAACTGTGCATATTCACTGTTTATTCAGGTTGAGGATCACTCACTGTGTAACTGTACAGAATCACTGTTTATTCAGGGTAATGATCACTCACTGTGTAACTGTACATATTCACTGTTTATTCAGGGTGAGGATCACTCACTGTGTAACTGTACAGAGTCTCTGTTTATTCAGTGTAAGGATCACTCACTGTGTAACTGTACAGAGTCACTGTTTATTCAGTGTAATGGTCACTCATTGTGTAACTGTACAGAGTCACTGTTTATTCAGGGTAAGGATCACTCACTGTGTAACTGTACAGAGTCACTGTTTATTCAGGGTAAGGATCAGTCACTGTGTAAGTGTACAGTGTCACTGTTTATTCAGGGTAAGGATCACTCACTGTGTAACTGTACAAAGTCACTGTTTATTCAGGGTAAGGATCACTCACTGCGTAACTGTACAGATTCACTGTTTATTCAGAATGAGGATCACTCACTGTGTAACTGTACAGAGTCACTGTTCATTCAGGGTAATGATCACTCACTGTGTAACTGTACAGATTCACTGTTTATTCAGGGTGAGGATCACTCACTGTGTAACTGTACAGAGTCACTGTTTATTCAGGGTAATGATCACTCACTGTGTAACTGTACAGAGTCACTTTTTATTGAGGGTAAACCTCACTCACTGTGTAACTGTACAGTGTCACTGTATATTCAAAGTAAGGATCACTCACTGTGATACTGTACAATCTCCCTGTTTATTCAGGGTAAGGATCACTCACTGTGTAACTGTACAGATTGAATGTTTATCCAGGTTGAGGATCACTCACTGTGTTACTGTACAGAGTCACTGTTCATTCAGCTTAAGGTTCACTCACTGTGTAAATGTACAGATTCACTGTATATTCAGGGTGAGGATCACTCACTATGTAACTGTGCAGAGTTACTATTTAATCAGGGTAAGGTTCACTCCCTGTGTAATGTACAGAGTCACTGTTTATTCAGGGTTAGGATCACTCACTGTGTAAGTGTACAGAGTGGCTGTTTATTCAGGGTAAGGGTCACTCACTGTGTAACTGTACTGGGTCACTTTTTATTGAGGGTAAACCTCACTCACTGTGTATCTGTACAGAGTCACTGTTTATTCAGGGTAAGGATCACTCACTGTGTAACTGTGCAGAGTCACTGTTTATTCAGGGTAAGGATCACTCACTGTATAACTGTACAGAGTCACTGTTTATTCAAGGTGAGGATCACTCACTGTGTAACTGTACAGAGTCACTGTTTTTTCAGCTTAAGGTTCACTCACTGTGTAACTGTACAGAGTCACTGTTTTTTCAGCTTAAGGTTCACTCACTGTGTAACTGTACAGAGTCACTGTTTATTCAGGGTAAGGGTCATTCTCTCTGTAACTGTACAGAGACATCATTTATTCAGATGAGGATCACTCACTGTTTAACTGTACATAGTCACTGTATATTCAGGGTAATGGTCACTCACTGTGTAACTGTACAGAGTCACTGTTTATTCAGGGTAAGGATCACTCACTGTGTAACTGTACAGAGTCACTGTTTATTCAGGGTAAGGATCACTCACTGTGTAACAGTACAGAGTCAATGTTTATTCAGGGTAAGGATCACTCACTGTGTAACTGTACAGATTCACTGTTTATTCAGGGTGAGGAATACTCACTGTGTCACTGTACAGAGTCACTATTTATTCAGGGTAATGATCACTCACTGTGTAACTGTACAGATTCACTGTTTATTCAGGGTAAGAATCACTCACAGTGTAACTGTAGAGAGTCACTGTTTATTCAGGGTAAGGATCACACACTGTGTAACTGCCCAGAGCCACTGTTTATTCAGGATAAGGGTCACTCACTGTGTAACTGTACAGAGACACAATTTATTCTGGGCAAGGATCACTCAAAGTCTTACTGTACAGAGTCACTGTTTATTCAGGGTAATGGTCACTCATTGTGTAACTGTACAGAGTCACTATTTATTGCGGGTAAACCTCACTCACTGCGTAACTGTACAGAATCATTGTTTATTCAGGGTAAGGATCACTCACTGTGTAACTGTACAGATTCACTGTTTATTCAGGGCGAGGATCACTCACTGTTTAACTGTACAGAGTCACTGTTCATTCAGGGTAATGATCACTCACTGTGTAACTGTACAGATTCACTGTTTATTCAGGGTGAGGATCACTCACTGTGTAACTGTACAGAGTCACTGTTTATTCAGGGTAAGGATCACTTACTGTGTTACTGTACAGAGTCACTGTTTGTTCAGGGTAAGGATCACTCACTGTGTAACTGTACAGTGTCAATGTTTATCCAGGGTGAGGATCACTCACTGTGTTACTGTACCGAGTCACTGTTCATTCAGCTTAAGGTTCACTCACTGTGTAAATGTACAGAGTCACTGTGTATTCAGGGTGAGGATCACTCACTATGTAACTGTACAGAGTGGCTGTTTATTCAGGGTAAGAATCACTCACTGTGTTACTGTACTGAGTCACTGTATATACAGGGTAAGGATCACTCACTGTGTAAGTGTACAGAGTGGCTGTTTATTCAGGGTATGGATCACTCACTGTGTTACTGTACAGAGTCACTGTTTATTTTGGGGAAGGATCACTCATTGTGTAACTGTACAGATTCACTGTTTATTCAGTGTAAGGATCACTCACTGTGTTACTGTACAGATTCACTGTTTATTCAGCGTGAGGATCACTCACTGTAACTGTGCAGAGTCACTGTTTATTCAGGGGAAGGATCACTCACTGTGTAACTGTACAGAGTCACTGTTTATTCAGGGTAATGGTCACTCATTGTGTAACTGTAAAGAGTCACTGTTTATTCAGGGTGAGGATCACTCACTGTGTAACTGTACAGAGTCACTGTTTATTCAGGGTGAGGATCACTCACTGTGTAACTGTACAGAATCACTGTTTATTCAGCTTAAGGTTCACTCACTGTGTAACTGTACAGAGTCACTGTTTATTCAGGGTGAGGATCACTCACTATGTAACTGTACAGAGTCACTGTTTATTCTGGGTTAGGGTCACTCCCTGTGTAATGTACAGAGTCACTGTTTATTCAGGGGAAGGATCAGTCACTGTGTAAGTGTACAGTGTCACTGTTTATTCAGGGTAAGGATCACTCACTGTGTAACTGTACAGAGACACTGTTTAATCAGGGTAAGGATCACTCACTGTGCAACTGTACAGAGTCACTGGTTATTCAGGGTACGGAACACTCACTGTGTAACTGTACAGAGTCACTGTTTATTCAGGGTAAGTATCGCTCACTGTGTAACTGTACAGATTCACTGTTTATTCAGGGTGAGGATCACTCACTGTGTAACTGTACAGAGTCACTTTTTATTCAGGGTAAGGATCACTCACTGTGTAACTGTACAGAGTCATTATTTATTCAGAGTAAGGATCACTCACTGTGTAACTGTACAGAGTCACTGTTTATTCAGTGTAAGGATCACTCACTGTGTAACTGTTCAGAGTAACTGTTTATTCAGAGTAAGGATCACTCACTGTTTATCTGTACAGAGTCACTGTTTATTCAGCGTAAGGATCACTCACTGTGTAACTGTACAGAGTCACTGTTTATTCAGGGTAAGGATCACTCACTGTGTAACTGTACAGATTCACTGTTTATTCAGGGTAAGAATCACTCACTGTGTAACTGTAGAGAGTCACTGTTTATTCAGGGTAAGGATCACACACTGTGTAACTGCACAGAGTCACTGTTTATTCAGGATAAGGGTCACTCACTGTGTAACTGTACAGAGACACAATTTAATCTGGGCAAGGATCACTCACAGTCTTACTGTACAGAGTCACTGTATTTTCAGGGTAATGGTCACTCATTGTGTAACTCTACAGAGTCACTATTTATTGCGGGTAAACCACATTCACTGCGTAACTGTACAGAGTCATTGTTTATTCAGGGTAAGGATCTCTCACTGTGTAACTGTACAGAGTCAGTGTTTATTCAGGGTAAGGGTCACTCACTGTGTAACTGTACAGAGTCACTGTTTATTCAGGGTAAGGATCTCACAATGTATAACTGCACAGAGACACTGATAATTCAGGCTAAGGGTCACTCACTGTGTCACTGTACAGAGACACAATTTATTCATTGTAAGAATCTCTCACTGTGTAACTGTACAGTGTCACTGCATATTCAGGGTAATGGTCACTCACTGTCTAACTGTACAGTGTCACTGTTTATTCAGGGTAATGGTCAATCACTGTGTAACTGTACAGATTCACTGTTTATTCAGGGTAATGATCACTCACTGTGTACCTGTACAGATTCACTGTTTATTCAGGGTGAGAATCACTCACTGTGTAACTGTACAGAGTCACTGTTTATTCAGGGTAATGATCACTCACTGTGTAACTGTACATATTCACTGTTTATTCAGGGTGAGCATCACTAACTGTGTAAATGTACAGAGACTCTGTTTATTCACGGTAAGGATCACTCACTGTGTAACTGTACAGAGTCACTGTTTAGTCAGTGTAATGGTCACTCATTGTGTAACTGTACAGAGACACTGTTTATTCAGGGTAAGGATCACCCACTGTGTAACTGTACAGAGTCACTGTTTATTCAGGGTAAGGATCAGTCACTGTGTAAGTGTACAGTGTCACTGTTAATTCAGGGTAAGGATCACTCACTGTGTAACTGTACAGAGACACTGTTTATTCAGGGTAAGGATCACTCACTGTGCAACTGTACAGAGTCACTGGTTATTCAGGGTAAGGAACACTCACTGTGTAACTGTACAGAGTAACTGTTTATTCAGGGTAAGTATCGCTCACTGTGTAACTGTACAGATTCACTGTTTATTCAGGGTGAGGATCACTCACTGTGTAACTGTACAGATTCACTGTTTATTCAGGGTAAGGATCACTCACTGTGTAACTGTACAGAGTCATTATTTATTCAGAGTAAGGATCACTCACTGTGTAACTGTACAGAGTCACTGTTTATTCAGGGTAAGGATCACTCACTGTGTAACTGTTCAGAGTAACTGTTTATTCAGAGTAAGCATCACTCACTGTGTATCTGTACAGAGTCACTGTTTATTCAACGTAAGGATCACTCACTGTGTAACTGTACAGAGTCACTGTTTATTCAGGGTAAGGATCACTCACTTTGTAACTGTACAGAGTCACTGTTTATTCAGGGTAAGGGTCACTCACTGTGTAACTGTACTGGGTCACTTTTTATTGAGGGTAAACCTCACTCACTGTGTAACTGTACAGAGTCACTGTTTATTCAGGGTAAGGGTCATTCTCTGTGTAACTGTACAGAGACACAGTTTATTCAGATGAGGATCACTCACTGTTTAACTGTACAGAGTCACTGTATATTCAGGGTAATGGTCACTCACTGTCTAACTGTACAGAGTCGCTTGTTATTCAGGGTAAGTATCACTCACTGTGTAACTATACAGAGTCACTGTTTATTCAGGGTAAGGATCACTCACTGTGTAACTGTACAGAGTCACTGTTTATTCAGGGTAAGGATCACTCATTGTGTAACTGTACAGAGTCAATGTTTATTCAGGATAAGGATCATTCACTGTGTAACAGCACAGAGTCACTGTTTATTCATGGTAAGTATCACTCACTGTGTAACTGTACAGATTCACTGTTTATTCAGGGTGAGGAATACTCACTGTGTCACTGTACAGAGTCACTGTTTATTCAGGGTAATTATCACTCACTTTGTAACTGTACAGATTCACTGTTTATTCAGGGTAAGGATCACACACTCTGTAACTGCACAGAGTCACTGTTTATTCAGGATAAGGGTCACTCACTGTGTAACTGTACAGAGACACAGTTTATTCTGGGCAAGGATCACTCACAGTCTTACTGTACAGAGTCACTGTTTATTCAGGGTAATGGTCACTCATTGTGTAACTGTACAGAGTCACTATTTATTGCGGGTAAACCTCACTCACAGCGTAACTGCACAGAGTCATTGTTTATTCAAGGTAAGGGTCACTCACTGTGTAACTGTACAGAGTCACTGTTTATTCAGGGTGAGGATCACTCACTATGTAACTGTACAGAGTCAGTGTTTATTCAGGGTAAGGATCTCTCACTGTGTAACTGTACAGAGTCACTGCTTATTCAGGGTAAGGATCACTCACTGTGTTACTGTACAGAGTCACTGTTTATTCAGGGTAAGGATCTCTCAATGTGTAACTGTACAGAGTCACTGTTTATTCAGGGTTAGGATCTCTCACTGTATAACTGTACAGAGTCACTGCTTATTCAGGGTCAGGATCACTCACTGTGTAACTGTACAGAGTCACTGTTTATTCAGCTAAAGGTGCACTCACTGTGTAACTGTACAGAGTCACTGTTTATTCAGGGTAATGGTCATTCTCTGTGTAACTGTACAGAGACACAGTTTTTTCAGACGAGGATCACTCACTATTTAATTGTACAGAGTCACTGTATATTCAGGGTAATGGTCACCCACTGTCTAACTGTACAGAGTCGCTGTTTATTCAGGGTAATGGTCACTCACTGTGTAACTGTACAGAGTCACTGTTTATTCAGGGTAAGGATCACTCACAGTGCAACTGTACAGAGTCACTGTTGATTCAGGGTAAGGATCACTCACTGTGTAGCTGTACAGAGTCAATGTTAATTCAGGGTAAGGATCACTCACTGTGTAACAGCACAGAGTCACTGTATATTCATGGTAAGGATCACTCACTGTGTAACTGTACAGATTCACTGTTTATTCAGGGTGAGGAATACTCACTGTGTCACTGTACAGAGTCACTGTTTATTCAGGGTAATGATCACTCACTGTGTAACTGCACAGATTCACTGTTTATTCAGGGTAAGAATCACTCACTGTGTAACTGTACAGAGTCACTGTTTATTCAGGGTAGGGATCACACACTGTGTAACTGCACAGAGTCACTGTTTATTCAGGATAAGGTTCACTCACTGTGTAACTGTACAGAGACACAGTTTATTCTGGGCAAGGATCACTCACAGTCTTACTGTACAGAGTCACTCTTTATTCAGGGTAATGGACACTCATTGTGTAACTGTAAAGAGTCACTATTTATTGCGGGTATACCTCACTCACTGCGTAACTGTACAGAGTCATTGATTATTCAGGGTAAGGATCTATCACTTTGTAACTGTACAGAGTCACTGTTTATTCAGGGTAAGGGTCACTCACTGTGTAACTGTACAGAGTCACTGTTTATTCAGGGTAAGAATGACTCACTGTGTAACTGTACAGAGTCACTGTATATTCAGGGTAATGGTCACTCACTGTCTAACTGTACAGTGTCACTGTTTATTCAGGGTAATGGTCAATCACTGTGTTACTGTACAGATTCACTGTTTATTCAGGGTAATGATCACTCACTGTGTACCTGTACAGATTCACTGTTTATTCAGGGTGAGAATCACTCACTGTGTTACTGTACAGAGTCACTGTTTGTTCAGGGTAAGGATCACTCACTGTGTAACTGTTCAGAGTCAATGTTTATCCAAGGTGAGGATCACTCACTGTGTTACTGTACAGAGTCACTGTTCATTCAGCTTAAGGTTCACTCACTGTGTAAATGTACAGAGTCACTGTGTATTCAGGGTGAGGATCACTCACTATGTAACTGTACAGAGTCACTGTTTAATCAGGGTAAGGTTCACTCCCTGTGTAATGTACAGAGTCACTGTTTATTCAGGGTAAGGATCACTCACTGTGTAAGTGTACACAGTGGCTGTTTATTCAGGGTAAGGATCACTCACTGTGTTACTGTACAGAGTCACTGTTTATTTTGGGGAAGGATCACTCATTGTGTAACTGTACAGATTCACTGTTTATTCAGGGTAAGGATCACTCACTGTGTTACTGTACAGATTCACTGTTCATTCAGGGTGAGTATCACTCAATGTAACTGTACAGAGGCACTGATTATTCAGGGGAAGGATCACTCACTGTGTAATTGTACAGAGTCACTATTTATTCAGGGTAATGGTCACACATTGTGTAACTGTACAGAGTCACTGTTTATTCAGGGTGAGGATCACTCACTGTGTAACTGTACAGAGTCACTGTTTATTCAGGGTGAGGATCACTCACTGTGTAACTGTACAGATTCACTGTTTATTCAGGGCGAGGATCACTCACTGTTTAACTGTACAGAGTCACTGTTCATTCAGGGTAATGATCACTCACTGTGTAACTGTACAGATTCACTGTTTATTCAGGGTGAGAATCACTCACTGTGTAACTGTACAGAGTCACTGTTTATTCAGGGTAAGGATCACATACTGTGTTACTGTACAGAGTCACTGTTTGTTCAGGGTAAGGATCACTCACTGTGTAACTGTACAGAGTCAATGTTTATTCAGGGTGAGGATCACTCACTGTGTAACTGTACAGAGTCACTGTTTATTCAGCTTAAGGTTCACTCACTGTGTAACTGTACAGAGTCACTGTTTATTCAGGGTGAGGATTACTCAATATGTAACTGTACAGAGTCACTGTTTATTCTGGGTAAGGGTCACTCCCTGTGTAATGTACAGAGTCACTGTTTATTCAGGGGAAGGATCAGTCACTGTGTAAGTGTACAGTGTCACTGTTTATTCAGGGTAAGGATCACTCACTGTGTAACTGTACAGAGACACTGTTTATTCAGGGTAAGGATCACTCACTGTGCAACTGTACAGAGTCACTGGTTATTCAGGGTAAGGAACACTCACTGTGTAACTGTACAGAGTCACTGTTTATTCAGGGTAAGTATCGCTCACTGTGTAACTGTACAGATTCACTGTTTATTCAGGGTGAGGATCACTCACTGTGTAACTGTACAGAGTCACTTTTTATTCAGGGTAAGGATCACTCACTGTGTAACTGTACAGAGTCATTATTTATTCAGAGTAAGGATCACTCACTGTGTAACTGTACAGAGTCACTGTTTATTCAGGGTAAGGATCACTCACTGTGTAACTGTTCAGAGTAACTGTTTATTCAGAGAAAGGATCACTCACTGTGTATCTGTACAGAGTCACTGTTTATACAGCGTAAGGATCACTCACTGTGTAACTGTACAGAGTCACTGTTTATTCAGGGTAAGGATCACTCACTGTGTAACTGTACAGATTCACTGTTTATTCAGGGTAAGAATCACTCACTGTGTAACTGTAGAGAGTCAATGTTTATTCAGGGTAAGGATCACACACTGTGTAACTGCACAGAGTCACTGTTTATTCAGGATAAGTGTCACTCACTGTGTAACTGTACAGAGACACAATTTATTCTGGGCAAGGATCACTCACAGTCTTACTGTACAGAGTCACTGTATTTTCAGGGTAATGGTCACTCATTGTGTAACTCTACAGAGTCACTATTTATTGCGGGTAAACCTCATTCACTGCGTAACTGTACAGAGTCATTGTTTATTCAGGGTAAGGATCTCTCACTGTGTAACTGTACAGAGTCACTGTTTATTCAGGGTAAGGGTCACTCACTGTGTAACTGTACAGAGTCACTTTTTATTCAGGGTACGGATCACACACTGTATAACTGCACAGAGTCACTGATAATTCAGGATAAGGGACACTCACTGTGTAACTGTACAGAGACACAATTTATTCATGGTAAGAATCACTCACTGTGTAACTGTACAGTGTCACTGCATATTCAGGGTATTGGTCACTCACTGTCTAACTGTACAGTGTCACTGTTTATTCAGGGTAATGGTCAATCACTGTGTAACTGTACAGATTCACTGTTTATTCAGGGTAATGATCACTCACTGTGTACCTGTACAGATTCACTGTTTATACAGGGTGAGAATCACTCACTGTGTAACTGTACAGAGTCACTGTTTATTCAGGGTAATGATCACTCACTGTGTAACTGTACATATTCACTGTTTATTCAGGGTGAGGATCACTAACTGTGCAAATGTACAGAGACTCTGTTTATTCACGGTAAGGATCACTCACTGTGTAACTGTACAGAGTCACTGTTTAGTCAGTGTAATGGTCACTCACTGTGTAACTGTACAGAGTCACTGTTTATTCAGGGTAAGGATCAGTAACTGTGTAAGTGTACAGTGTCACTGTTTATTCAGTGTAAGGATCACTCACTGTGTAACTGTACAGAGACACTGTTTATTCAGGGTAAGTATCACTCACTGTGCAACTGTACAGAGTCAATGGTTATTCAGGGTAAGGAACACTCACTGTGTAACTGTACAGAGTAACTGTTTATTCAGGGTAAGTATCGCTCACTGTGTAACTGTACAGATTCACTGTTTATTCAGGGTGAGGATCACTCACTGTGTAACTGTACAGAGTCACTGTTTATTCAGGGTAAGGATCACTCACTGTGTAACTGTACAGAGTCATTATTTATTCAGAGTAAGGATCACTCACTGTGTAACTGTACAGAGTCACTGTTTATTCAGGGTAAGGATCACTCACTGTGTAACTGTTCAGAGTAACTGTTTATTCAGAGTAAGGATCACTCACTGTGTATCTGTACAGAGTCACTGTTTATTCAGCGTAAGGATCACTCACTGTGTAACTGTACAGAGTCACTGTTTATTCAGGGTAAGGATCACTCACTTTGTAACTGTACAGAGTCACTGTTTATTCAGGGTAAGGGTCACTCACTGTGTAACTGTACTGGGTCACTTTTTATTGAGGGTAAACCTCACTCACTGTGTAACTGTACAGAGTCACTGTTTATTCAGGGTAAGGGTCATTCTCTGTGTAACTGTACAGAGACACAGTTTATTCAGACTAGGATCACTCACTGTTTAACTGTACAGAGTCACTGTATATTCAGGGTAATGGTCACTCACTGTCTAACTGTACAGAGTCGCTTGTTATTCAGGGTAATGGTCACTCACTGTGTAACTGTACAGAGTCACTGTTTATTCAGGGTAAGGATCACTCATTGTGTAACTGTACAGAGTCAATGTTTATTCAGGATAAGGATCACTCACTGTGTAACAGCACAGAGTCACTGTTTATTCATGGTAAGTATCACTCACTGTGTAACTGTGCAGATTCACTGTTTATTCAGGGTGAGGAATACTCACTGTGTCACTGTACAGAGTCACTGTTTATTCAGGGTAATTATCACTCACTGTGTAACTGTACAGATTCACTGTTTATTCAGGGTAAGAATCAATCACTGTGTAACTGTACAGAGTCACTGTTTATTCAGGGTAAGGATCACACACTCTGTAACTGCACAGAGTCACTGTTTATTCAGGATAAGGGTCACTCACTGTGTAACTGTACAGAGACACAGTTTATTCTGGGCAAGGATCACTCACAGTCTTACTGTACAGAGTCACTGTTTATTCAGGGTAATGGTCACTCATTGTGTAACTGTACAGAGTCACTATTTATTGCGGGTAAACCTCACTCACAGCGTAACTGCACAGAGTCATTGTTTATTCAGGGTAAGGATCTCTCACTGTGTAACTGTACAGAGTCACTGTTTATTCAGGTTAAGGGTCACTCAATGTGTAACTGTACAGAGTCACTGTTTATTCAGGGTGAGGATCACTCACTATGTAACTCTACAGAGTCAGTGTTTATTCAGGGTAAGGATCTCTCACTCTGTAACTGTACAGAGTCACTGCTTATTCAGGGTAAGGATCACTCACTGTGTTACTGTACAGAGTCACTGTTTATTCAGGGTAAGGATCTCTCACTGTGTAACTGTACAGAGTCACTGTTTATTCAGGGTTAGGATCTCTCACTGTGTAACTGTACAGAGTCACTGCTTATTCAGGGTCAGGATCACTCACTGTGTAACTGTACAGAGTCACTGTTTATTCAGCTAAAGGGGCACTCACTGTGTAACTGTACAGAGTCACTGTTTATTCAGGGTAATGGTCATTCTCTGTGTAACTGTACAGAGACACAGTTTTTTCAGACGAGGATCACTCACTGTTTAACTGTACAGAGTCACTGTATATTCAGGGTAATGGTCACTCACTGTCTAACTGTACAGAGTCGCTGTTTATTCAGGGTAATGGTCACTCACTGTGTAACTGTACAGAGTCACTGTTTATTCAGGGTAAGGATCACTCACAGTGCAACTGTACAGAGTCACTGTTGATTCAGGGTAAGGATCACTCACTGTGTAGCTGTACAGAGTCAATGTTAATTCAGGGTAAGGATCACTCACTGTGTAACAGCACAGAGTCACTGTATAATCATGGTAAGGATCACTCACTGTGTAACTGTACAGATTCACTGTTTATTCAGGGTGAGGAATACTCACTGTGTCACAGTACAGAGTCACTGTTTATTCAGGGTAATGATCACTCACTGTGTAACTGTACAGATTCACTGTTTATTCAGGTTAAGAATCACTCACTGTGTAACTGTACAGAGTCACTGTTTATTCAGGGTAGGGATCACACACTGTGTAACTGCACAGAGTCACTGTTTATTCAGGATCAGGTTCACTCACTGTGTAACTGTACAGAGACACAATTTATTCTGGGCAAGGATCACTCACAGTCTTACTGTACAGAGTCACTGTTTATTCAGGGTAATGGTCACTCATTGTGTAATTGTAAAGAGTCACTATTTATTGCGGGTATACCTCACTCACTGCGTAACTGTACAGAGTCATTGATTATTCAGGGTAAGGATCTATCACGTTGTAACTGTACAGAGTCACTGTTTATTCAGGGTAAGGGTCACTCACTGTGTAACTGTACAGAGTCACTGTTTATTCAGGGTAAGGATCACACACTGCGTAACTGCACAGAGTCACTGATAATTCAGGATAAGGGTCACTCACTGTGTAACTGTACAGAGACACAGTTTATTCAGGGTAAGAATGACTCACTGTGTAACTGTACAGAGTCACTGTATATTCAGGGTAATGGTCCCTCACTGTCTAACTGTACAGTGTCACTGTTTATTCAGGGTAATGGTCAATCACTGTGTTACTGTACAGATTCACTGTTTATTCAGGGTAATGATCACTCACTGTTTACCTGTACAGATTCACTGTTTATTTAGGGTGAGAATCACTCACTGTGTTACTGTACAGAGTCACTGTTTGTTCAGGGTAAGGATCACTCACTGTGTAACTGTTCAGAGTCAATGTTTATCCAAGGTGAGGATCACTCACTGTGTTACTGTACAGAGTCACTGTTCATTGAGCTTAAGGTTCACTCACTGTGTAAATGTACAGAGTCACTGTGTATTCAGGGTGAGGATCACTCACTATGTAACTGTACAGAGTCACTGTTTATACTGGGTAAGGGTCACTCCCTGTGTATTGTACAGAGTCACTGTTTATTCAGCGGAAGGATCACTCACTGTGTAAGTGTACACAGTGGCTGTTTATTCAGGGTAAGGATCACTCACTGTGTTACTGTACAGATTCTCTGTTTATTCAGGGTAAGGATCACTCACTGTGTTACTGTACAGATTCACTGTTCATTCAGGGTGAGGATCACTCACTGTAACTGTACAGAGTCACTGATTATTCAGGGGAAGGATCACTCACTGTGTAATTGTACAGAGTCACTGTTTATTCAGGGTAATGGTCACTCATTGTGTAACTGTACAGAGTCACTGTTTATTCAGGGTGAGGATCACTCACTGTTTAACTGTACAGAGTCACTGTTTATTCAGGGTGAGCATCACTCACTGTGTAACTGTACAGAGTCACTGTTTATTCAGCTTAAGGTTCACTCACTGTGTAACTGTACAGAGTCACTGTTTATTCAGGTTGAGGATCACTCACTATGTAACTGTACAGAGTCACTGTTTATACTGGGTAAGGGTCACTCCCTGTGTATTGTACAGAGTCACTGTTTATTCAGCGGAAGGATCAGTCACTGTGTAAGTGGACAGTGTCACTGTTTATTCAGGGTAAGGATCACTCACTGTGTAACTGTACAGAGACACTGTTTATTCAGGGTAAGGATCACTCACTGTGCAACTGTACAGAGTCACTGTTTATTCAGGGTAAGGAACACTCGCTGTGTAACTGTACAGAGTCACTGTTTATTCAGGGTAAGGATCACTCACTGTGTAAGTGTACAGAGTGGCTGTTTATTCAGGGTAAGGATCACTCACTGTGTTACTGTACAGAGTCACTGTTTATTTTGGGGAAGGATCACTCATTGTGTAACTGTACAGATTCACTTTTTATTCAGGGTAAGGATCACTCACTGTGTTACTGTACAGATTCACTGTTCATTCAGGGTGAGGATCACTCACTGTGTAACTGTACAGAGTCAATGTTTATTCAGGGTAAGGATCACTCAATGTGTAACTGTACAGGGTCACTTTTTAATGAGGGTAAACCTCACTTACTGTGTAACTGTACAGAGTCACTGTTTATTCAGGGTAAGGATCACTCACTGTGTAACTGTACAGAGTCACTGTTTATTCAGGGTAGGGATCACACACTGTGTAACTGCACAGAGACACTGTGTTTTCAGGATAAGGGTCACTCACTGTGTAACTGTAGAGAGACACAGTTTATTCTGGGCAAGGATCACTCACAGTCTTACTGTACAGAGTCACTGAGAATTCAGGGTAATGGTCACTCATTGTGTAACTGTACAGAGTCACTATTTATTGCGGGTATACCTCACTCACTGCGTAACTGTACAGAGTCATTGATTTTTCAGGGTAAGGATCTATCACTTTGTAACTGTACAGAGTCACTGTTTATACAGGGTAAGGGTCACTCACTGTGTAACTGTACAGAGTCACTGTTTATTCAGGGTAAGGATCACACACTGTGTAACTGCACAGAGTCACTGATAATTCAGGATAAGGGGCACTCACTGTGTAACTGTAGAGAGACACAGTTTATTCTGGGCAAGGATCACTCACAGTCTTACACTACAGAGTCACTCTTTATTCAGGGTAATGGTCACTCATTGTGTAACTGTACAGAGTCACTATTTATTGCGGGTATACCTCACTCACTGCGTAACTGTACAGAGTCATTGATTTTTCAGGGTAAGGATCTATCACTTTGTAACTGTACAGAGTCACTGTTTATTCAGGGTAAGGTACACTCACTGTGTAACTGTACAGAGTCACTGTTTATTCAGGGTAAGGATCACACACTGTGTAACTGCACAGAGTCACTGATAATTCAGGATAAGGGTCACTCACTGTGTAACTGTACAGAGACACAGTTTATTCAGGGTAAGAATCACTCACTGTGTAACTGTACAGAGTCACTGTATATTCAGGGTAATGGTCCCTCACTGTCTAACTGTACAGTGTCACTGTTTATTCAGGGTAATGATCACTCACTGTGTACCTGTACAGATTCACTGTTTATTCAGGGTGAGAATCACTCACTGTGTAACTGTACAGAGTCACTGTTTATTCAGGGTAATGATCACTCAGTGTGTAACTGTACATATTCACTGTTTATTCAGGGTGAGGATCACTAACTGTGAAACAGTACAGAGTCTCTGTTTATTCAGGGTAAGGATCACTCACTGTGTAACTGTACAGAGTCACTGTTTAGTCAGTGTAATGGTCACTCACTGTGTAACTGTACAGAGTCACTGTTTATTCAGGGCAAGGATCACTCACTGTGTAACTGTACAGAGTCACTGTTTATTCTGGGTAAGGATCAGTCACTGTGTAAGTGTACAGTGTTTCTGTTTATTCAGGGTAAGGATCACTCACTGTGTAACTGTACAAAGTCACTGTTTATTCAGGGAATGGATCACTCACTGTGTAACTGTACAGATACACTGTTTATTCAGGTCGAGGATCACTCACTGTGTAACTGTACAGAGTCACTGTTCATTCAGGGTAATGATCACTCACTGTGTAACTGTACAGATTCACCATTTATTCAGGGTGAGGATCACTCACTGTGTAACTGTAGAGAGTCACTGTATATTCAAAGTCAGGATCACTCACTGTGTTACTGTACAGAGTCACTGTTTGTTCAGGGTAAGGATCACTCACTGTGTAACTGTACAGAGTCAATGTTTATCCAAGGTGAGGATCACTCACTGTGTTACTGTACAGAGTCACTGTTCATTCAGCTTAAGGTTCACTCACTGTGTAAATGTACAGAGTCACTGTGTATTCAGGGTGAGGATCACTCACTATGTACCTGTACAGAGTCACAGTTTAATCAGGGTAAGGTTCACTCCCTGTGTAATGCACAGAGTCACTGTTTATTCAGGGTAAGGATCACTCACTGTGTAAGTGTACAGAGTGGCTGTTTATTCAGGGTAAGGATCACTCACTGAGTTACTGTACAGAGTCACTGTTTATTTTGGGGAAGGATCACTCATTGTGTAACTGTACAGATTCACTGTTTATTCAGGGTAAGGATCACTCACGGAGTTACTGTACAGATTCACTGTTCATTCAGGGTGAGGATCACTCACTGTAACTGTACAGAGTCACTGTTTATTCAGGGTAATGGTCACTCATTGTGTATCTGTACAGAGTCACTGTTTATTCAGTTTGAGGATCACTCACTGTGTAAATGTACAGAGTCACTGTTTATTCAGGGTGAGGATCACTCACTGTGTAACTGTACAGAGTCACTGTTTATTCAGCTTAAGGTTCACTCACTGTGTAACTGTACAGAGTCACTGTTTATTCAGGGTAAGGATCACTCACTATGTAACTGTACAGAGTCACTGTTTATTCTGGGTAAGGGTCACTCCCTGTGTAATGTACAGAGTCACTGTTTATTCAGGGGAAGGATCAGTCACTGTGTAAGTGTACAGTGTCACTGTTTATTCAGGGTAAGGATCACTCACTGTGTAACTGTACAGAGACACTTTTTATTCAGGGTAAGGATCACTCACTGTGCAACTGTACAGAACCACTGTTTATTCAGGGTAAGGAACACTCACTGTGTAACTGTACAGAGTCACTGTTTATTCAGGGTGAGGATCACTCACTATGTAACTGTACAGAGTCACTGTTTATTCTGGGTAAGGGTCACTCACTATGTAACTGTACAGAGTCACTGTTTATTCTGGGTAAGGGTCACTCCCTGTGTAATGTACAGAGTCACTGTTATTCAGGGGAAGGATCAGTCACTGTGTAAGTGTACAGTGTCACTGTTTATTCAGGGTAAGGATCACTCACAGTGTAACTGTACAGAGACACTTTTTATTCAGGGTAAGGATCACTCACTGTGCAACTGTACAGAATCACTGTTTATTCAGGGTAAGGAACACTCACTGTGTAACTGTACAGAGTAACTGTTTATTCAGGGTAAGTATCGCTCACTGTGTAACTGTACAGATTCACTGTTTATTCAGGGTGAGGATCACTCACTGTGTAACTGTACAGAGTCACTGTTTATTCAGGGTAAGGATCACTCACTGTGTAACTGTACAGAGTCATTATTTATTCAGAGTAAGGATCACTCACTGTGTAACTGTACAGAGTCACTGTTCATTCAGGGTAATGATCACTCACTGTGTAACTGTACAGATTCACCATTTATTCAGGGTGAGGATGACTCACTGTGTAACTGTACAGAGTCACTGTTTATTCAGGGTAAGGATCACTCACTGTGCAACTGTACAGAGTCACTTTTTATTGAGGGTAAACCTCACTAACTGTGTAACTGTAGAGAGTCACTGTATATTCAAAGTCAGGATCACTCACTGTGTTACTGTACAGAGTCACTGTTTGTTCAGGGTAAGGATCACTCACTGTGTAACTGTACAGAGTCAATGTTTATCCAAGGTGAGGATCACTCACTGTGTTACTGTACAGAGTCACTGTTCATTCAGCTTAAGGTTCACTCACTGTGTAAATGTACAGAGTCACTGTGTATTCAGGGTGAGGATCACTCACTATGTACCTGTACAGAGTGACAGTTTAATCAGGGTAAGGTTCACTCCCTGTGTAATGCACAGAGTCACTGTTTATTCAGGGTAAGGATCACTCACTGTGTAAGTGTACAGAGTGGCTGTTTATTCAGGGTATGGATCACTCACTGAGTTACTGTACAGAGTCACTGTTTATTTTGGGGAAGGATCACTCATTGTGTAACTGTACAGATTCACTGTTTATTCAGGGTAAGGATCACTCACTGTGTTACTGTACAGATTCACTGTTCATTCAGGGTGAGGATCACTCACTGTAACTGTACAGAGTCACTGATTACTCAGGGGAAGGATCACTCACTGTGTAATTGTACAGAGTCACTGTTTATTCAGGGTAATGGTCACTCATTGTGTAACTGTACAGAGTCACTGTTTATTCAGTTTGAGGATCACTCACTGTGTAAATGTACAGAGTCACTGTTTATTCAGGGTGAGGATCACTCACTGTGTAACTGTACAGAGTCACTGTTTATTCAGCTTAAGGTTCACTCACTGTGTAACTGTACAGAGTCACTGTTTATTCAGGGTAAGGATCACTCACTATGTAACTGTACAGAGTCACTGTTTATTCTGGGTAAGGGTCACTCCCTGTGTAATGTACAGAGTCACTGTTTATTCAGGGGAAGGATCAGTCACTGTGTAAGTGTACAGTGTCACTGTTTATTCAGGGTAAGGATCACTCACTGTGTAACTGTACAGAGACACTTTTTATTCAGGGTAAGGATCACTCACTGTGCAACTGTACAGAATCACTGTTTATTCAGGGTAAGGAACACTCACTGTGTAACTGTACAGAGTCACTGTTTATTCAGGGTGAGGATCACTCACTATGTAACTGTACAGAGTCACTGTTTATTCTGGGTAAGGGTCACTCACTATGTAACTGTACAGAGTCACTGTTTATTCTGGGTAAGGGTCACTCCCTGTGTAATGTACAGAGTCACTGTTATTCAGGGGAAGGATAAGTCACTGTGTAAGTGTACAGTGTCACTGTTTATTCAGGGTAAGGATCACTCACTGTGTAACTGTACAGAGACACTTTTTATTCAGGGTAAGGATCACTCACTGTGCAACTGTACAGAATCACTGTTTATTCAGGGTAAGGAACACTCACTGTGTAACTGTACAGAGTAACTGTTTATTCAGGGTAAGTATCGCTCACTGCGTAACTGTACAGATTCACTGTTTATTCAGGGTGAGGATCACTCACTGTGTAACTGTACAGAGTCACTGTTTATTCAGGGTAAGGATCACTCACTGTGTAACTGTACAGAGTCATTATTTATTCAGAGTAAGGATCACTCACTGTGTAACTGTACAGAGTCACTTTTTATTCAGGGTCAGGATCACTCACTGTGTAACTCTTCAGAGTAACTGTTTATTCAGAGTAAGGATCACTCACTGTGTATCTGTACAGATTCACCATTTATTCAGGGTGAGGATGACTCACTGTGTAACTGTACAGAGTCACTGTTTATTCAGGGTAAGGATCACTCACTGTGCAACTGTACAGAGTCACTTTTTATTGAGGGTAAACCTCACTAACTGTGTAACTGTAGAGAGTCACTGTATATTCAAAGTCAGGATCACTCACTGTGTTACTGTACAGAGTCACTGTTTGTTCAGGGTAAGGATCACTCACTGTGTAACTGTACAGAGTCAATGTTTATCCAAGGTGAGGATCACTCACTGTGTTACTGTACAGAGTCACTGTTCATTCAGCTTAAGGTTCACTCACTGTGTAAATGTACAGAGTCACTGTGTATTCAGGGTGAGGATCACTCACTATGTACCTGTACAGAGTGACAGTTTAATCAGGGTAAGGTTCACTCCCTGTGTAATGCACAGAGTCACTGTTTATTCAGGGTAAGGATCACTCACTGTGTAAGTGTACAGAGTGGCTGTTTATTCAGGGTATGGATCACTCACTGAGTTACTGTACAGAGTCACTGTTTATTTTGGGGAAGGATCACTCATTGTGTAACTGTACAGATTCACTGTTTATTCAGGGTAAGGATCACTCACTGTGTTACTGTACAGATTCACTGTTCATTCAGGGTGAGGATCACTCACTGTAACTGTACAGAGTCACTGATTACTCAGGGGAAGGATCACTCACTGTGTAATTGTACAGAGTCACTGTTTATTCAGGGTAATGGTCACTCATTGTGTAACTGTACAGAGTCACTGTTTATTCAGTTTGAGGATCACTCACTGTGTAAATGTACAGAGTCACTGTTTATTCAGGGTGAGGATCACTCACTGTGTAACTGTACAGAGTCACTGTTTATTCAGCTTAAGGTTCACTCACTGTGTAACTGTACAGAGTCACTGTTTATTCAGGGTAAGGATCACTCACTATGTAACTGTACAGAGTCACTGTTTATTCTGGGTAAGGGTCACTCCCTGTGTAATGTACAGAGTCACTGTTTATTCAGGGGAAGGATCAGTCACTGTGTAAGTGTACAGTGTCACTGTTTATTCAGGGTAAGGATCACTCACTGTGTAACTGTACAGAGACACTTTTTATTCAGGGTAAGGATCACTCACTGTGCAACTGTACAGAATCACTGTTTATTCAGGGTAAGGAACACTCACTGTGTAACTGTACAGAGTCACTGTTTATTCAGGGTGAGGATCACTCACTATGTAACTGTACAGAGTCA
Organism: Cetorhinus maximus; assembly: GCF_964194155.1. Lineage (NCBI taxonomy): Eukaryota > Metazoa > Chordata > Chondrichthyes > Lamniformes > Cetorhinidae > Cetorhinus > Cetorhinus maximus. Next base: position 217,129 of record NW_027596313.1, read on the forward strand.
CTGTTTATTCTGGGTAAGGGTCACTCACTATGTAACTGTACAGAGTCACTGTTTATTCTGGGTAAGGGTCACTCCCTGTGTAATGTACAGAGTCACTGTTATTCAGGGGAAGGATAAGTCACTGTGTAAGTGTACAGTGTCACTGTTTATTCAGGGTAAGGATCACTCACTGTGTAACTGTACAGAGACACTTTTTATTCAGGGTAAGGATCACTCACTGTGCAACTGTACAGAATCACTGTTTATTCAGGGTAAGGAACACTCACTGTGTAACTGTACAGAGTAACTGTTTATTCAGGGTAAGTATCGCTCACTGTGTAACTGTACAGATTCACTGTTTATTCAGGGTGAGGATCACTCACTGTGTAACTGTACAGAGTCACTGTTTATTCAGGGTAAGGATCACTCACTGTGTAACTGTACAGAGTCATTATTTATTCAGAGTAAGGATCACTCACTGTGTAACTGTACAGAGTCACTTTTTATTCAGGGTCAGGATCACTCACTGTGTAACTCTTCAGAGTAACTGTTTATTCAGAGTAAGGATCACTCACTGTGTATCTGTACAGAGTCACTGTTTATTCAGGGTAAGGATCACTCACTGTTTAACTGTACATAGTCACTGTTTATTCAGGGTGAGGATCACTCACTGTGTAACTCTACAGAGTCACTGTTTATTCAGCTTAAGGTTCACTCACTGTGTAACTGTACAGAGTCACTGTTTATTCAGGGTAAGGGTCATTCTCTGTGTAACTGTACAGAGACACAGTTTATTCAGACGAGGATCACTCACTGTTTAACTTTACATAGTCACTGTATATTCAGGGTAATGGTCACTCACTGTCTAACTGTACAGAGTCACTGTTTATTCAGGGTAAGGATCACTCACTGTGTAACTGTACAGACTCACTGTTTATTCAGGGGAAGGATCAGTCACTGTGTAAGTGTACAGTGTCACTGTTTATTCAGCGTAAGGATCACTCACTGTGTAACTGTACAGAGACACTTTTTATTCTGGGTAAGGATCACTCACTGTGCAACTGTACAGAGTCACTGTTTATTCAGGGTAAGGAACACTCACTTTGTAAGTGTACAGAGTCACTGTTTATTCAGGGTAAGTATCGCTCACTGTGTAACTGTACAGATTCATTGTTTATTCAGGGTGAGGATCACTCACTGTGTAACTGTACAGAGTCACTGTTTATTCAGGGTAAGGATCACTCACTGTGTAACTGTACAGAGTCATTATTTATTCAGAGTAAGGATCACTCACTGTGTAACTGTACAGAGCCACTATTTATTCAGGGTAAGGATCACTCACTGTGTAACTGTTCAGAGTAACTGTTTATTCAGAGTAAGGATCACTCACTGTGTATCTGTACAGAGTCACTGTTTATTCAGGGTAAGGATCACTCACTGTTTAACTGTACATAGTCACTGTTTATTCAGGGTGAGGATCACTCACTGTGTAACTCTACAGAGTCACTGTTTATTCAGCTTAAGGTTCACTCACTGTGTAACTGTACAGAGTCACTGTTTATTCAGGGTAAGGGTCATTCTCTGTGTAACTGTACAGAGACACAGTTTATTCAGACGAGGATCACTCACTGTTTAACTGTACAGAGTCACTGTAAATTCAGGGTAATGGTCACTCACTGTCTAACTGTACAGAGTCACTGTTTATTCAGGGTAAGGATCACTCACTGTGTAACTGTACAGAGTCACTATTTATTCAGGGTAAGGATCACTCATTGTGTAACTGTACAGAGTCAATGTTTATTCAGGGTAAGGATTACTCACTGTGTAACAGCACAGAGTCACTGTTTATTCATGGTAAGGATCATTCACTGTGTAACTGTACAGATTCACTGTTTATTCAGGGTGAGGAATACTCACTGTGTCACTGTACAGTGTCACTGTTTATTCAGGGAAATTATCACTTACTGTGTAACTGTACAGATTCACTGTTTTTTCAGGGTAAGAATCAATCACTGTGTAACTGTACAGAGTCACTGTTTATTCAGGGTAAGGATCACACACTCTGTAACTGCACAGAGTCACTGTTTATTCAGGATAAGGGTCACTCACTGTGTAACTGTACAGAGACACAGTTTATTCTGGGCACGGATCACTCACAGTCTTACTGTACAGAGTCACTGTTTATTCAGGGTAATGGTCACTCATTGTGTAACTGTACAGAGTCACTTTTTATTGCGGGTAAACCTCACTCACTGTGTAACTGTACAAAGTAATTGTTTATTCAGGGTAAGGATCTCTCACTGTGTAACTGTACAGAGTCACTGTTTATTCAGGGTAAGGGTCACTCACTGTGTAACTGTACAGAGTCACTGTTTATTCAGGGTGAGGATCACTCACTATGTAACTGTACAGAGTCAGTGTTTATTCAGGGTAAGGATCTCTCACTGTGTAACTGTACAGAGTCACTCCTTATTCAGGGTAAGGATCACTCACTGTGTAACTGTACAGAGTCACTGTTTATTCAGGGTAAGGATCTCTCATTGTGTAACTGTACAGAGTCACTGTTTATTCAGGGTTAGGATCTCTCACTGTGTAACTGTACTGAGTCACTGCTTATTCAGCGTCAGGATCACTCACTGTGTAACTGTACAGAGTCACTGTTTATTCAGCTTAAGGTTCACTCACTGTGTAACTGTACAGAGTCACTGTTTATTCAGGGTAAGGGTCATTCTCTGTGTAACTGTACAGAGACACAGTTTTTACAGACGAGGATCACTCACTGTTTAACTGTACAGAGTCACTGTATATTCAGGGTAATGGTCACTCACTGTCTAACTGTACAGAGTCGCTGTTTATTCAGGTTAATGGTCACTCACTGTGTAACTGTACAGAGTCACTGTTTATTCAGGGTAAGGATCACTCACAGTGCAACTGTACAGAGTCACTGTTTATTCAGGGTAAGGATCACTCACTGTGTAACTTTACAGAGTCAATGTTTATTCAGGGTAAGGATCACTCACTGTGTAACAGCACAGAGTCACTGTATATTCATGGTAAGGATCACTCACTGTGTAACTGTACAGATTCACTGTTTATTCAGGGTGAGGAATACTCACTGTGTCACTGTACAGAGTCACTGTTTATTCAGGGTAATGATCACTCACTGTGTAACTGTGCAGATTCACTGTTTATTCTGGGTAAGAATCACTCACTGTGTAACTGTACAGAGTCACTGTTTATTCAGGGTAGGGATCACACACTGTGTAACTGCACAGAGTCACTGTTTATTCAGGATAACGGTCACTCACTGTGTTACTGTACAGAGACACAGTTTATTCTGGGCAAGGATCACTCACAGTCTTACTGTACAGAGTCACTGTTTATTCAGGGTAATGGTCACTCATTGTGTAACTGTACAGAGTCACTATTTATTGCGGGTATACCTCACTCACTGCGTAACTGTACAGAGTCATTGATTATTCAGGGTAAGGATCTATCACTTTGTAACTGTACAGAGTCACTGTTTATTCAGGGTAAGGGTCACTCACTGTGTAACTGTACAGAGTCACTGTTTATTCAGGGTAAGGATCACACACTGTGTAACTGCACAGAGTCACTGATAATTCAGGATAAGGGTCACTCACTGTGTAACTGTACAGAGACACAGTTTATACAGGGTAAGAATCACTCACTGTGTAACTGTACAGAGTCACTGTATATTCAGGGTAATGGTCCCTCACTGTCTAACTGTACAGTGTCACTGTTTATTCAGGGTAATGGTCAATCACTGTGTAACTGTACAGATTCACTGTTTATTCAGGGTAATGATCACTCACTGTGTCCCTGTACAGATTCACTGTTTATTCAGGGTGAGAATCACTCACTGTGTAACTGTACAGAGTCACTGTTTATTCAGGGTAATGATCACTCACTGTGTAACTGTACATATTCACTGTATATTCAGGGTGAGGATCACTCACTGTGTAAGTGTACAGAGTGGCTGTTTATTCAGGGTAAGGATCACTCACTGTGTTACTGTACAGAGTCACTGTTTATTTTGGGGAAGGATCACTCATTGTGTAACTGTACAGATTCACTGTTTATTCAGGGTAAGGATCACTCACTGTGTTACTGTACAGATTCAATGTTCATTCAGGGTGAGGATCACTCACTGTAACTGTACAGAGTCACTGATTATTCAGGGGAAGGATCACTCACTGTGTAATTGTAAAGAGACACTGTTTATTCAGGGTAATGGTTACTCATTGTGTAACTGTACAGAGTCACTGTTTATTCAGGGTGAGGATCACTCACTGTGTATCTGTACAGAGTCACTGTTTATTCAGGGTGAGGATCACTTACTGTGTAACTGTACAGAGTCACTGTTTATTCAGCTTAAGGTTCACTCACTGTGTAACTGTACAGAGACACAGTTAATTCCGGGCAAGGATCACTCACTTTGTAACTGTACAGAGTCACTGTATATTCAGGGTAATGGTCACTCCCTGTCTAACTGTACAGAGTCACTGTTTATTCTGGGTAAGGGTCACTCCCTGTGTAATGTACAGAGTCACTGTTTATTCAGGGGAAGGATCAGTCACTGTGTAAGTGTACCGTGTCACTGTTTATTCAGGGTAAGGATCACTCACTGTGTAACTGTACAGAGTCACTGTTTATTCAGGGTAAGGATCACTCACTGTGCAACTGTACAGAGTCACTGTTTATTCAGGGTAAGGAACACTCACTGTGTAACTGTACAGAGTCACTGTTTATTCAGGGTAAGTATCGCTCACTGTGTAACTGTACAGATTCACTGTTTATTCAGGGTGAGGATCACTCACTGTGTAACTATACAGAGTCACTGTTTATTCATGGTAAGGATCACTCACTATGTAACTGTACAGAATCATTATTTATTCAGAGTAAGGATCACTCACTGTGTAACTGTACAGAGTCACTTTTTATTCAGGAAGAGGATCACTCACTGTGTAACTGTTCAGAGTAACTGTTTATTCAGAGTAAGTATCACTCACAGTGTATCTGTACAGAGTCACTGTTTATTCAGCGTAAGGATCACTCACTGTGTAACTGTACAGAGTCACTGTTTAATCAGGGTAAGGATCACTCACTGTGTAATTGTACAGAGTCACTGTTTATTCAGGGTAAGGATCACTCAATGTGTAACTGTACTGGGTCACTTTTTAATGAGGGTAAACCTCACTCACTGTGTAACTGTACAGAGTCACTGTTTATTCAGGGTAAGGATCACTCACTGTGTAACTGTACAGTTTCACTTTTTATTCAGGGTGAGGATCACTCATTGTCAAACTGTACAGAATCACTGTTTATTCAGGGTAATGGTCACTCATTGTGTAACTGTACAGAGTCAATTTATATTGAGGGTAAACCTCACTCACTGTGTAACTGTACAGAGTCACTGTTTATTCAGGGTAAGGGTCACTCACTGTGAAACTGTACAGAGTCATTGTTTATTGAGGGTAAGGAGCACTAACTGTGTAACTGTACAGAGTCACTGTTTATTCAGGGTGAGGATCACTCACTGTGTAACTGTACAGTGTCACTGTATATTCAGGGTAAGTATCATTCACTGTGTAACTGTACAGAGTCACTGTTTATTCAGGGTTAGGATCACTCACTGTGTTACTGTACAGAGTCAGTGTTTATTTAGGGTAAGGATCACTCACTGTGTAACTGTACAGAGTCGCTGTTTATTCAGGGTAAGGTTCACTCACTGTGTAACTGTACAGAGACACAGTTAATTCCGGGCAAGGATCACTCACTTTGTAACTGTACAGAGTCACTGTATATTCAGGGTAATGGTCACTCCCTGTCTAACTGTACAGAGTCACTGTTTATTCAGGGTACTGGTCACTCACTGTGTAACTGTACAGAGTCACTGTTTATTCAGTGTAAGGATCACTCACTGTGTAACTGTACAGAGTCACTGTTTATTCAGGGTAAGGGTCACTCACTGTGAAACTGTACAGAGTCACTGTTTATTCAGGGTAAGGATCACTCACTGTGTAACTGTACAGAGTCACTGTTTATTCAGGGTGAGGATCACTCACTGTGTAACTGTACAGAGTCACTTTTTAGTCAGGGTAATTTTCACTCACTGTGTAACTGTACAGAGTCACTGTTTATTCAGGGTAAGGGTCACTCAATGTGTAACTGTACAGAGACACAGTTTATTCAGGGCAAGAATCACTCACTGTGTAACTGTACAGAGTCACTGTTCATTCAGGGTAAGGGTCACTCACTGTGTACCTGTACAGAGTCACTATTTATTCAGGGTAAGGATCACTCACTGTGTAACTGTACAGATTCACTGTTTATTCAGGGTAACGGTCACTCAATGTGTAACTGTACAGAGACACAGTTTATTCAGGGTAAGGATCACTCACAGTGTAACTTTACAGAGTCATTGTTTATTCAGGGTAAGGGTCACTCAATGTGTAACTGTACAGAGTCACTGTTTATTCGTGGTAAGGTTCACTCACTGTGTAACTGTACAGAGACACAGTTTATTCCGGGCATGGATCACTCACTGTGTAACTGTACAGAGTCACTGTATATTCAGGGTAATGGTCACTCCCTGTCTCACTGTACAGAGTCACTGTTTATACAGGGTACTGCTCACTCACTGTGTAACTGTACAGAGTCACTGTTTATTCAGGGTAAGGATCACTCACTGTGTAACTGTACAGAGTCACTGTTTATTCAGGGTAAGGATCACTCACTGTGTAACTGTACAGATTCACTGTTCATTCAGGGTAAGGATCACTCACTGTGTAACTGTACAGTGTCAATGTATACTCAGGGTAAGTGTCACTCACTGTAAAACTGTACAGAGACACTGTTTGTTCAGGGTAAGTGTCACTCACTGTGAAACTGTACAGACTCCCTGTTTATTCAGGGTAAGGATCACTCACTGTGTAAATGTACAGAGTCACTGTTTATTCAGGGTGAGGATCACTCACTGTGTAACTGTACAGAGTCACTGTTTAGTCAGGGTAATTGTCACTCACTGTGTAACTGTACAGAGTCACTGTTTATTCAGGGAAAGGGTCACTCAATGTGTAACTGTACAGAGACACAGTTTATTCAGGGAAAGGATCACTCACTGTGTAACTGTACAGAGTCACTGTTTATTCAGGGTAAGTGTCACTCACTGTGTAACTGTACAGAGTTTCTATTTATTCAGGGTAAGGATCACTCACTGTGTAATTGTACAGAGTCACTGTTTATTCAGGGTAACCGTCACTCTATGTCAAAATTTACAGAGACACAGTTTATTCAGGGTAAGGATCACTCACTGTGTAACTGTACAGACTCATTGTTTATTCAGGGTATGGGTCACTCAATGTGTAACTGTACAGAGTCACTGTTTATTCGGGGTAAGGATCACTCACTTTGTAACTTTACAGAGTCACTGTTTATTCGTGGTAAGGAATACTCAATTTGTAACTGTACAGAGTCACTGTTTATTCAGGGTAAGGGTCACTCACTGTGTAACTGTACTGAGTCACTGTTTATTCAGGGTGAGGATCACTCACTGTCTAACTGTACAGAGTCACTGTTTATTCAGGGTAATGGTCACTCATTGTGTTACTGTACAGAGTCACTTTTTATTGAGGGTAAACCTCACTCACTGTGTAACTGTACAGAGGCACTGTTTATTCAGGGTTAGGTTCACTCACTGTGTAACTGTACAGAGTCACTGTTTATTCAGGGTGAGAATCACTCACAGTGTAACTGTACAGAGTCACTGTTTATTCAGGGTAAGGGTCACTCACTGTGAAACTGTACAGTGTCATTGTTTATTGAGGGTAAGGAGCACTAACTGTGTAACTGTACAGAGTCACTGTTTATTCAGGGTGAGGATCACTCACTGTGTAACTGTACAGTGTCACTGTATATTCAGGGTAAGTATCATTCACTGTGAAACTGTACAGAGTCACTGTTTATTCAGGGTTAGGATCACTCACTGTGTTACTGTACAGAGTCAGTGTTTATTTAGGGTAAGGATCACTCACTGTGTAACTGTTCAGAGTCGCTGTTTATTCAGGGTAAGGTTCACTCACTGTGTAACTGTACAGAGACACAGTTAATTCCGGGCAAGGATCACTCACTGTGTAACTGTACAGAGTCACTGTATATTCAGGGTAATGGTCACTCCCTGTCTAACTGTACAGAGTCACTATTTATTCAGGGTACTGGTCACTCACTGTGTAACTGTACAGAGTCACTGTTTATTCAGGGTAAGGATCACTCACTGTGTAACTGTACAGAGTCACTGTTTATTCAGGGTAAGGATCACTCACTGTGTAACTGTACAGAGTCACTGTTTATTCAGTGTAAGGATCACTCACTGTGTTACTGAACAGAGTCACTGTATATTCAGGGTAAGTGTCACTCACTGTGAAACTGTACAGAGACACAGTTTATTCAGGGTAAGGGTCACTCACTGTGAAACTGTACAGAGTCCCTGTTTCTTCAGGGTGAGGATCACTCACTGTGTAACTGTACAGAGTCACTGTTTATTCAGGGTGAGGATCACTCACTGTGTAACTGTACAGAGTCACTTTTTAGTCAGGGTAATTTTCACTCACTGTGTAACTGTACAGAGTCACTGTTTATTCAGGGTAAGGGTCACTCAATGTGTAACTGTACAGAGACACTGTTTATTCAGGGCAAGAATCACTCACTGTGTAACTGTACAGAGTCACTGTTCATTCAGGGTAAGGGTCACTCACTGTGTAACTGTACAGAGTCACTATTTATTCAGGGTAAGGATCAGTCACTGTGTAACTGTACAGATTCACTGTTTATTCAGGGTAACGGTCACTCAATGTGTAACTGTACAGAGACACAGTTTATTCAGGGTAAGGATTACTCACTGTGTAACTTTACAGAGTCATTGTTTATTCAGGGTAAGGGTCACTCAATGTGTAACTGTACAGAGTCACTGTTTATTCGTGGTAAGGTTCACTCACTGTGTAACTGTACAGAGACTCAGTTTATTCCGGGCATGGATCACTCACTGTGTAAATGTACAGAGTCACTGTATATTCAGGGTAATGGTCACTCCCTGTCTAACTGTACAGAGTCACTGTTTATACAGGGTACTGGTCACTCACTGTGTAACTGTACAGAGTCACTGTTTATTCAGGGTAAGGATCACTCACTGTGTAACTGTACAGAGTCACTGTTTATTCAGGGTAAGGATCACTCACTGTGTAACTGTACAGATTCACTGTTCATTCAGGGTAAGGATCACTCAGTGTGTAACTGTACAGTGTCACTGTATATTCAGGGTAAGTGTCACTCACTGTGAAACTGTACAGAGACACTGTTTATTCAGGGTAAGTGTCACTCACTGTGAAACTGTACAGACTCCCTGTTTATTCAGGGTAAGGATCACTCACTGTGTAAATGTACAGAGTCACTGTTTATTCAGGGTGAGGATCACTCACTGTGTAACTGTACAGAGTCACTGTTTAGTCAGGGTAATTGTCACTCACTGTGTAACTGTACAGAGTCACTGTTTATTCAGGGAAAGGGTCACTCAATGTGTAACTGTACAGAGACACAGTTTATTCAGGGAAAGGATCACTCACTCTGTTACTGTACAGAGTCACTGTTTATTCAGGGTAAGTGTCACTCACTGTGTAACTGTACAGAGTTTCTATTTATTCAGGGTAAGGATCACTCACTGTGTAATTGTACAGAGTCACTGTTTATTCAGGGTAACGGTCACTCTATGTCAAAATTTACAGAGACACAGTTTATTCAGTGTAAGGATCACTCACTGTGTAACTGTACAGACTCATTGTTTATTCAGGGTAAGGGTCACTCAATGTGTAACTGTACAGAGTCACTGTTTATTCGGGGTAAGGATCACTCACTTTGTAACTTTACAGAGTCACTCTTTATTCGTGGTAAGGAATACTCACTTTGTAACTGTACAGAGTCACTGTTTATTCAGGGTAAGGGTCACTCACTGTGTAACTGTACAGAGTCACTGTTTATTCAGGGTACTGGTCACTCACTGTGTAACTGTGCAGAGTCACTGTTTATTCAGGGTAATGATCACTCACTGTGTAACTGTGCAGAGTCACTGTTTATTCAGGGTACTGGTCACTCACTGTGTAACTGTGCAGAGTCACTGTTTATTCAGGGTAATGGTCACTCATTGTGTTACTGTACAGAGTCACTTTTTATTGAGGGTAAACCTCACTCACTGTGTAACTGTACAGAGGCACTGTTTATTCAGGGTTAGGTTCACTAACTGTGTAACTGTACAGAGTCATTGTTTATTCAGGGTGAGGATCACTCACAGTGTAACTGTACAGAGTCACTGTTTATTCAGGGTAAGGGTCACTCACTGTGAAACTGTACAGTGTCATTGTTTATTGAGGGTAAGGAGCACTAACTGTGTAACTGTACAGAGTCACTGTTTATTCAGCGTGAGGATCACTCACTGTGTAACTGTACAGTGTCACTGTATATTCAGGGTAAGTATCATTCACTGTGTAACTGTACAGAGTCACTGTTTATTCAGGGTTAGGATCACTCACTGTGTTACTGTACAGAGTCAGTGTTTATTTAGGGTAAGGATCACTCACTGTGTAACTGTACAGAGTCGCTGTTTATTCAGGGTAAGGTTCACTCACTGTGTAACTGTACAGAGACACAGTTAATTCCGGGCAAGGATCACTCACTGTGTAACTGTACAGAGTCACTGTATATTCAGGGTAATGGTCACTCCCTGTCTAACTGTACAGAGTCACTGTTTATTCAGGGTACTGGTCACTCACTGTGTAACTGTACAGAGTCACTGTTTATTCAGGGCAAGGATCACTCACTGTGTAACTGTACAGAGTCACTGTTTATTCAGGGTAAGGATCACTCACTGTGTAACTGTACAGAGTCACTGTTTATTCAGTGTAAGGATCACTCACTGTGTTACTGAACAGAGTCACTGTATATTCAGGGTAAGTGTCACTCACTGTGAAACTGTACAGAGACACAGTTTATTCAGGGTAAGGGTCACTCACCGTGAAACTGTACAGAGTCCCTGTTTCTTCAGGGTGAGGATCACTCACTGTGTAACTGTACAGAGTCACTGTTTATTCAGGGTGAGGATCACTCACTGTGTAACTGTACAGAGTCACTTTTTAGTCAGGGTAATTTTCACTCACTGTGTAACTGTACAGAGTCACTGTTTATTCAGGGTAAGGGTCATTCAATGTGTAACTGTACAGAGACACAGTTTATTCAGGGCAAGAATCACTCACTGTGTAACTGTACAGAGTCACTTTTAATTCAGGGTAAGGGTCACTCACTGTGTAACTGTACAGAGTCACTATTTATTCAGGGTAAGGATCACTCACTGTGTAACTGTACAGATTCACTGTTTATTCAGGGTAACGGTCACTCAATGTGTAACTGTACAGAGACACAGTTTATTCAGGGTAAGGATCACTCACTGTGTAACTTTACAGAGTCATTGTTTATTCAGGGTAAGGGTCACTCAATGTGTAACTGTACAGAGTCACTGTTTATTCGTGGTAAGGTTCACTCACTGTGTAACTGTACAGAGACTCAGTTTATTCCGGGCATGGATCACTCACTGTGTAAATGTACAGAGTCACTGTATATTCAGGGTAATGGTCACTCCCTGTCTAACTGTACAGAGTCACTGTTTATTCAGGGTACTGGTCACTCACTGTGTAACTGTACAGAGTCACTGTTTATTCAGGGTAAGGATCACTCACTGTGTAACTGTACAGAGTCACTGTTTATTCAGGGTAAGGATCACTCACTGTGTAACTGTACAGATTCACTGTTCATTCAGGGTAAGGATCACTCACTGTGTAACTGTACAGTGTCACTGTATATTCAGGGTAAGTGTCACTCACTGTGAAACTGTACAGAGACACTGTTTATTCAGGGTAAGTGTCACTCACTGTGAAACTGTACAGACTCTCTGTTTATTCAGGGTAAGGATCACTCACTGTGTAAATGTACAGAGTCACTGTTTATTCAGGGTGAGGATCACTCACTGTGTAACTGTACAGAGTCACTGTTTAGTCAGGGTAATTGTCACTCACTGTGTAACTGTACAGAGTCACTGTTTATTCAGGGAAAGGCTCACTCAATGTGTAACTGTACAGAGACACAGTTTATTCAGGGAAAGGATCACTCACTGTGTAACTGTACAGAGTCACTGTTTATTCAGGGTAAGTGTCACTCACTGTGTAACTGTACAGAGTTTCTATTTATTCAGGGTAAGGATCACTCACTGTGTAATTGTACAGAGTCACTGTTTATTCAGGGTAACGGTCACTCTATGTCAAAATTTACAGAGACACAGTTTATTCAGGGTAAGGATCACTCACTGTGTAACTGTACAGACTCATTGTTTATTCAGGGTAAGGGTCACTCAATGTGTAACTGTACAGAGTCACTGTTTATTCGGGGTAAGGATCACTCACTTTGTAACTTTACAGAGTCACTGTTTATTCGTGGTAAGGAATACTCACTTTGTAACTGTACAGAGTCACTGTTTATTCAGGGTAAGGGTCACTCACTGTGTAACTGTACAGAGTCACTGTTTATTCAGGGTACTGGTCACTCACTGTGTAACTGTACAGAGTCACTGTTTATTCAGGGTAATGATCACTCACTGTGTAACTGTACAGAGTCACTGTTTATTCAGGGTAAGGGTCACCCACTGTGTAACTGTACAGAGTCACTGTTTATTCAGGGTGTGGATCACTCACTGTCTAACTGTACAGAGTCACTGTTTATTCAGGGTAATGGTCACTCATTGTGTTACTGTACACAGTCACTTTTTATTGAGGGTAAACCTCACTCACTGTGTAACTGTACAGAGGCACTGTTTATTCAGGGTTAGGTTCACTCACTGTGTAACTGTACAGAGTCACTGTTTATTCAGGGTGAGGATCACTCACAGTGTTACTGTACAGAGTCACTGTTTATTCAGGGTAAGGGTCACTCACTGTGAAACTGTACAGAGTCATTGTTTATTGAGGTTAAGGAGCACTAACTGTGTAACTGTAGAGAGTCACTGTTTATTCAGGGTGAGGATCACTCACTGTGTAACTGTACAGTGTCACTGTATATTCAGGGTAAGTATCATTCACTATGTAACTGTACAGAGTCACTGTTTATTCAGGGTTAGGATCACTCACTGTGTTACTGTGCAGAGTCAGTGTTTATTTAGGGTAAGGATCACTCACTGTGTAACTGTACAGAGTCGCTGTTTATTCAGGGTAAGGTTCACTCACTGTGTAACTGTACAGAGACACAGTTAATTCCGGGCAAGGATCACTCACTGTGTAACTGTACAGATTCACTGTATATTCAGGGTAATGGTCACTCCCTGTCTAACTGTACAGAGTCACTGTTTATTCAGGGTACTGGTCACTCACTGTGTAACTGTACAGAGTCACTGTTTATTCAGGGTAAGGATCACTCACTGTGTAACTGTACAGAGTCACTGTTTATTCAGGGTAAGGATCACTCACTGTGTAACTGTACAGAGTCACTGTTTATTCAGTGTTAGGATCACTCACTGTGTTACTGTACAGAGTCACTGTATATTCAGGGTAAGTGTCACTCACTGTGAAACTGTACAGAGACACAGTTTATTCAGGGTAAGGGTCACTCACTGTGAAACTGTACAGAGTCCCTGTTTCTTCACGGTGAGGATCACTCACTGTGTAACTGTACAGAGTCACTGTTTATTAAGAGTGAGGATCACTCACTGTGTAACTGTACAGAGTCACTTTTTAGTCAGGGTAATTTTCACTCACTGTGTAACTGTACAGAGTCACTGTTTATTCCGGGTAAGGGTCACTCAATGTGTAACTGTACAGAGACACAGTTTATTCAGGGCAAGAATCACTCACTGTGTAACTGTACAGAGTCACTGTTCATTCAGCGTAAGGGTCACTCACTGTGTAACTGTACAGAGTCACTATTTATTCAGGGTAAGGATCACTCACTGTGCAACTGTACAGATTCACTGTTTATTCAGCGTAACGGTCACTCAATGTGTAACTGTACAGAGACACAGTTTATTCAGGGTAAGGATCACTCACTGTGTAACTTTACAGAGTCATTGTTTATTCAGGGTAAGGGTCACTCAATGTGTAACTGTACAAAGTCACTGTTTATTCGTGGTAAGGTTCACTCACTGTGTAACTGTACAGAGACACAGTATATTCCGGGCATGGATCACTCACTGTGTAAATGTACAGAGTCACTGTATATTCAGGGTAATGGTCACTCCCTGTCTAACTGTACAGAGTCACTGTTTATACAGGGTACTGGTCACTCACTGTGTAACTGTACAGAGTCACTGTTTATTCAGGGTAAGGATCACTCACTGTGTAACTGTACAGAGTCAGTGTTTATTCAGGGTAAGGATCACTCACTGTGTAACTGTACAGATTCACTGTTCATTCAGGGTAAGGATTGCTCACTGTGTAACTGTACAGTGTCACTGTATATTCAGGGTAAGTGTCACTCACTGTGAAACTGTACAGAGACACTGTTTATTCAGGGTAAGTGTCACTCACTGTGAAACTGTACAGACTCCCTGTTTATTCAGGGTAAGGATCACTCACTGTGTAAATGTACAGAGTCACTGTTTATTCAGGGTGAGGATCACTCACTGTGTAACTGTACAGAGTCACTGTTTAGTCAGGGTGAGGATCACTCACTGTGTAACTGTACAGAGTCACTGTTTAGTCAGGGTAATTGTCACTCACTGTGTAACTGTACAGAGTCACTGTTTATTCAGGGAAAGGGTCACTCAATGTGTAACTGTACAGAGACACAGTTTATTCAGGGAAAGGATCACTCACTGTGTAACTGTACAGAGTCACTGTTTATTCAGGGTAAGTGTCACTCACTGTGTAACTGTACAGAGTTTCTATTTATTCAGGGTAAGGATCACTCACTGTGTAATTGTACAGAGTCACTGTTTATTCAGGGTAACGGTCTCTCTATGTGAAAATTTACAGAGACACAGTTTATTCAGGGTAAGGATCACTCACTGTGTAACTGTACAGACTCATTGTTTATTCAGGGTAAGGGTCACTCAAGGTGTAACTGTACAGAGTCACTGTTTATTCGGGGTAAGGATCACTCACTTTGTAACTTTACAGAGTCACTGTTTATTCGTGGTAAGGAATACTCACTTTATAACTGTACAGAGTCACTGTTTATTCAGGGTAAGGGTCACTCACTGTGTAACTGTACAGAGTCACTGTTTATTCAGGGTACTGGTCACTCACTGTGTAACTGTACAGAGTCACTTTTTATTCAGGGTAACGATCACTCACTGTGTAACTGTACAGAGTCACTGTTTATTCAGGGTAAGGGTCACCCACTGTGTAACTGTACAGAGTCACTGTTTATTCAGGGTGAGGATCACTCACTGTCTAACTGTACAGAGTCACTGTTTATTCAGGGTAATGGTCACTCATTGTGTTACTGTACAGAGTCACTTTTTATTGAGGGTAAACCTCACTCACTGTGTAACTGTACAGAGGCACTGTTTATTCAGGGTTAGGTTCACTCACTGTGTAACTGTACAGAGTCACTGTTTATTCAGTTTAAGGTTCACTCACTGTGTAACTGTACAGAGTCACTGTTTATTCAGTGTGTGGTTCACTCACTATGTAACTATGCAGAATCTCTGTTTATTCAGTGGAAGGATCACTCACTGTGTAACTGTACAGAGTCACTGTTTATTCAGGGTAAGGATCACTCACTGTGTAACTGTACAGAGGCACTGTTTATTCAGGGTAAGGTTCACTCACTGTGTAACTGTACATAGTCACTGTTTATTCAGGGTGATGATCACTCACTGTGTAACTGTACAGAGTCACTGTTTATTCAGGGTAAGGGTCACTCACTGTGTAACTGTACAGAGTCACTGGTTATTCAGGGTAAGGATCACTCACTGTGTAACTGAACAGAGTCACTGTTTATTCAGGATAAGGATCACTCACTGTGTAACTGTACAGAGTCACTATTTATTCAGCGTAAGGATCACTCTCTGTGTAACTGTACATAGTCACTGTTTATTCAGGGTAACGATCATTCTTTGTCTAACTGTATAGAGTCACTGTTTATTCAGGGTAAGGATCACTCACTGTGTAACTGTACAGAGGCACTGTTTAGTCAGGGTAATGGTCACTTACTGTGTAACTGTACAGAGTCAATGTTTATTCAGGGTATGGGTCACTCACTGTGTACCTGTACAGAATCACTGTTTATTCAGGATTAGGTCTATTCACTGTGTAAGTGTGCAGAGGCACTTACTATTCAGAGTAACGATCAATTATTCACTCGATCATTAACTCCTGTACTGTATAGAGTCAATATTTATTCATTATTAGGACTACTCACTCTGTAACTGTAAGAGGCACTGGTTATTTGGGGTCAGGATAACTCAATGGGTAACTGTACAGAGTCACTGTTTATTCAGGGTGCGGATCACTCACTGTGTTACTGTACAGAGTCACTGTTTATTCAGGGTAATGGTCACTAATTGTGTAACTGTACTGAGTCCCTTTTTATTCAGGGTTAACGTCACTCACTGTGTAACTGTACAAAGTCACTGTTTATTCAGGGTAAGAATCACTCACTGTGTAACTGTACAGAGTCACTGTTTATTCAGGGTAAGGATCACTCACTGTGTAATTGTACAGAGTCACTGTTTATTCAGGGTAAGGATCACTCACTGTGTAATTGTACAGAGTCTATGTTTATTCAGGGTTAGGGTCACTCACTGTGTAACTGAACAGAGTAACTGTTTATTCAGTGTAAGGATCACTCACTGTGTTACTGTACAGAGTCACTGTTTATTCAGGGTGAGGATCACTCACTGTGTAACTGTAAAGAGTCACTGTTTATTCAGCTTAAGGTTCACTCACTGTGTAACTTTAGAGAGTCACTGTTTATTCAGGGTAAGGATCACTCTCTGTGTAACTGTACAGAGTCACTGTTTATTCAGGGTAATGTTCACTCACTGTGTAACTGTACAGAGACACTGTTTATTCAGGGTAAGTGTCACTCACTGTGAAACTGTACAGACTCCCTGTTTATTCAGGGTAAGGATCACTCACTGTGTAAATGTACAGAGTCACTGTTTATTCAGGGTGAGGATCACTCACTGTGTAACTGTACAGAGTCACTGTTTAGTCAGGGTAATTGTCACTCACTGTGTAACTGTACAGAGTCACTGTTTATTCAGGGAAAGGGTCACTCAATGTGTAACTGTACAGAGACACAGTTTATTCAGGGAAAGGATCACTCACTGTGTAACTGTACAGAGTCACTGTTTATTCAGTGTAAGGATCACTCACTGTGTAACTGTACAGAGTCACTTTTTATTCAGTGTAAAGCCACTCAATGTGTAACTGTACAGAGTCACTGTTTATTCAGGGTAAGGATCACTCACTGTGTTAATGTACAGAGTCACTGTTTATTCAGGGTAAGGATCACTCACAGTGTAACTGTGCAGACTCAGTGTTTATTCAGGATAAGGATCACTCACTGTTTAACTGTAGAGAGTCAATGTTTATTTAGGGTAAGGATCACTCACTGTGTAACTGTACAGAGTCACTGTTTATTCAGGGTAAGGATCACTCACTGTGTAACTGTACAGAGTCACTGTTTATTCAGGGGAAGGATCACTCACTGTGTAACTGTACAGAGTCACCGTTTATTCAGGGTAAGGATCACTCACTGTGTTACTGTACAGAGTCAGTGTTTATTCAGGTTAAGGATCACTCACTGTGTAACTGTACAGAGTCGCTGTTTATTCAGGGTAAGGTTCACTCACTGTGTAACTGTACAGAGACACAGTTAATTCCGGGCAAGGATCACTCACTGTGTAACTGTACAGAGTCACTGTATATTCAGGGTAATGTTCACTCCCTGTCTAACAGTACAGAGTCACTGTTTATTCAGGGTACTGGTCACTCACTGTGTAACTGTACAGAGTCACTGTTTATTCAGGGTAAGGATCACTCACTGTGTAACTGTACAGAGTCACTGTTTATTCAGGGTAAGGATCACTCACTGTGTAACTGTACAGAGTCACTGTTTATTCAGGGTAAGGATCACTCACTGTGTAACTGTACAGAGTCACTGTTTATTCAGGGTAAGGATCACTAACTGTGTAACTGTACAGATTCACTGTTCATTCAGGGTAAGGATCACTCACTGTGTAACTGTACAGTGTCACTGTATATTCAGGGTAAGTGTCAGTCACTGTGAAACTGTACAGACTCCCTGTTTATTCAGGGTAAGGATCACTCACTGTGTAAATGTACAGAGTCACTGTTTATTCAGGGTGAGGATCACTCACTGTGTAACTGTACAGAGTCACTGTTTAGTCAGGGTAATTGTCACTCACTGTGTAACTGTACAGAGTCACTGTTTATTCAGGGAAAGGGTCACTCAATGTGTAACTGTACAGAGACACAATTTATTCAGGGCAAGGATCACTCACTGTGTAACTGTACAGAGTCACTGTTTATTCAGGGTAAGTGTCACTCACTGTGTAACTGTACAGAGTTTCTATTTATTCAGGGTAAGGATCACTCACTGTGTAACTGTACAGAGTCAATGTTTATTCAGGGTAACGGTCACTCTATGTGAAAATTTACAGAGACACAGTTTATTCAGGGTAAGGATCACTCACTGTGTAACTGTACAGACTCATTGTTTATTCAGGGTAAGGGTCACTCAATGTGTAACTGTACAGAGTCACTGTTTATTCGGGGTAAGGATCACTCACTTTGTAACTTTACAGAGTCACTGTTTATTCGTGGTAAGGAATACTCACTTTGTAACTGTACAGATTCACTGTTTATTCAGGGTAAGGATCACTCACTGTGTAACTGTACAGAGTCACTGTTTATTCAGGGGAAGGATCACTCACTGTGTAACTGTACAGAGTCACCGTTTATTCAGGGTAAGGATCACTCACTGTGTTACTGTACAGAGTCAGTGTTTATTCAGGTTAAGGATCACTCACTGTGTAACTGTACAGAGTCGCTGTTTATTCAGGGTAAGGTTCACTCACTGTGTAACTGTACAGAGACACAGTTAATTCCGGGCAAGGATCACTCACTGTGTAACTGTACAGAGTCACTGTATATTCAGGGTAATGTTCACTCCCTGTCTAACAGTACAGAGTCACTGTTTATTCAGGGTACTGGTCACTCACTGTGTAACTGTACAGAGTCACTGTTTATTCAGGGTAAGGATCACTCACTGTGTAACTGTACAGAGTCACTGTTTATTCAGGGGAAGGATCACTCACTGTGTAACTGTACAGAGTCACCGTTTATTCAGGGTAAGGATCACTCACTGTGTTACTGTACAGAGTCAGTGTTTATTCAGGTTAAGGATCACTCACTGTGTAACTGTACAGAGTCGCTGTTTATTCAGGGTAAGGTTCACTCACTGTGTAACTGTACAGAGACACAGTTAATTCCGGGCAAGGATCACTCACTGTGTAACTGTACAGAGTCACTGTATATTCAGGGTAATGTTCACTCCCTGTCTAACAGTACAGAGTCACTGTTTATTCAGGGTACTGGTCACTCACTGTGTAACTGTACAGAGTCACTGTTTATTCAGGGTAAGGATCACTCACTGTGTAACTGTACAGAGTCACTGTTTATTCAGGGTAAGGATCACTCACTGTGTAACTGTACAGAGTCACTGTTTATTCAGGGTAAGGATCACTCACTGTGTAACTGTACAGAGTCACTGTTTATTCAGGGTAAGGATCACTAACTGTGTAACTGTACAGATTCACTGTTCATTCAGGGTAAGGATCACTCACTGTGTAACTGTACAGTGTCACTGTATATTCAGGGTAAGTGTCAGTCACTGTGAAACTGTACAGACTCCCTGTTTATTCAGGGTAAGGATCACTCACTGTGTAAATGTACAGAGTCACTGTTTATTCAGGGTGAGGATCACTCACTGTGTAACTGTACAGAGTCACTGTTTAGTCAGGGTAATTGTCACTCACTGTGTAACTGTACAGAGTCACTGTTTATTCAGGGAAAGGGTCACTCAATGTGTAACTGTACAGAGACACAATTTATTCAGGGCAAGGATCACTCACTGTGTAACTGTACAGAGTCACTGTTTATTCAGGGTAAGTGTCACTCACTGTGTAACTGTACAGAGTTTCTATTTATTCAGGGTAAGGATCACTCACTGTGTAACTGTACAGAGTCAATGTTTATTCAGGGTAACGGTCACTCTATGTGAAAATTTACAGAGACACAGTTTATTCAGGGTAAGGATCACTCACTGTGTAACTGTACAGACTCATTGTTTATTCAGGGTAAGGGTCACTCAATGTGTAACTGTACAGAGTCACTGTTTATTCGGGGTAAGGATCACTCACTTTGTAACTTTACAGAGTCACTGTTTATTCGTGGTAAGGAATACTCACTTTGTAACTGTACAGATTCACTGTTTATTCAGGGTAAGGATCACTCACTGTGTAACTGTACAGAGTCACTGTTTATTCAGGGGAAGGATCACTCACTGTGTAACTGTACAGAGTCACCGTTTATTCAGGGTAAGGATCACTCACTGTGTTACTGTACAGAGTCAGTGTTTATTCAGGTTAAGGATCACTCACTGTGTAACTGTACAGAGTCGCTGTTTATTCAGGGTAAGGTTCACTCACTGTGTAACTGTACAGAGACACAGTTAATTCCGGGCAAGGATCACTCACTGTGTAACTGTACAGAGTCACTGTATATTCAGGGTAATGTTCACTCCCTGTCTAACAGTACAGAGTCACTGTTTATTCAGGGTACTGGTCACTCACTGTGTAACTGTACAGAGTCACTGTTTATTCAGGGTAAGGATCACTCACTGTGTAACTGTACAGAGTCACTGTTTATTCAGGGTAAGGATCACTCACTGTGTAACTGTACAGAGTCACTGTTTATTCAGGGTAAGGATCACTCACTGTGTAACTGTACAGAGTCACTGTTTATTCAGGGTAAGGATCACTAACTGTGTAACTGTACAGATTCACTGTTCATTCAGGGTAAGGATCACTCACTGTGTAACTGTACAGTGTCACTGTATATTCAGGGTAAGTGTCAGTCACTGTGAAACTGTACAGACTCCCTGTTTATTCAGGGTAAGGATCACTCACTGTGTAAATGTACAGAGTCACTGTTTATTCAGGGTGAGGATCACTCACTGTGTAACTGTACAGAGTCACTGTTTAGTCAGGGTAATTGTCACTCACTGTGTAACTGTACAGAGTCACTGTTTATTCAGGGAAAGGGTCACTCAATGTGTAACTGTACAGAGACACAATTTATTCAGGGCAAGGATCACTCACTGTGTAACTGTACAGAGTCACTGTTTATTCAGGGTAAGTGTCACTCACTGTGTAACTGTACAGAGTTTCTATTTATTCAGGGTAAGGATCACTCACTGTGTAACTGTACAGAGTCAATGTTTATTCAGGGTAACGGTCACTCTATGTGAAAATTTACAGAGACACAGTTTATTCAGGGTAAGGATCACTCACTGTGTAACTGTACAGACTCATTGTTTATTCAGGGTAAGGGTCACTCAATGTGTAACTGTACAGAGTCACTGTTTATTCGGGGTAAGGATCACTCACTTTGTAACTTTACAGAGTCACTGTTTATTCGTGGTAAGGAATACTCACTTTGTAACTGTACAGATTCACTGTTTATTCAGGGTAAGGGTCACTCACTGTGTAACTGTACAGAGTCACTGTTTATTCAGGGTACTGGTCACTCACTGTGTAACTGTACAGAGTCACTGTTTATTCAGGGTAATGATCACTCACTGTGTAACTGTACAGAGTCACTGTTTATTCAGGGTAAGGGTCACCCACTGTGTAACTGTACAGAGTCACTGTTTATTCAGGGTGAGGATCACTCACTGTCTAACTGTACAGAGTCACTGTTTATTCAGGGTAATGGTCACTCATTGTGTTACTGTACAGAGTCACTTTTTATTGAGGGTAAACCTCACTCAGTGTGTAACTGTACAGAGTCACTGTTTATTCAGGGTTAGGTTCACTCACTGTGTAACTGTACAGAGTCACTGTTTATTCAGGGTGAGGATCACTCACAGTGTAACTGTACAGAGTCACTGTTTATTCAGTTTAAGTTTCACTCACTGTGTAACTGTACCGAGTCACTGTTTATTCAGTGTGTGGATCACTCACTATGTAACTATGCAGAATCTCTGTTTATTCAGGGTAAGGATCACTCACTGTGTAACTGTACAGAGTCACTGTTTATTCAGGGTAAGATCACTCACTGTGTAACTGTACAGAGTCACTGTTTATTCAGGGTAAGGATCATTCACTGTGTAACTGTACAGAGTCACTGTTTATTCAGGGTAAAGGTCACTCAATGTGTAAATGTACCGACTCACTGTTTATTCAGGATAAGGATCACTCACAGTGTAACTGTACAGAGTCACTGTTTATTCAGGGTAAGGATCACTCACTGTGTAACTGTACAGAGTCACTGTTTATTCAGGGTAAGGGTCACTCACTGTGTAACTGTACAGAGTCACTGTTTATTCAGGGTAAGGATCACTCACTGTGTAACTGTACAGAGTCACTGTTTATTCAGGGTAAGGATCACTCACTGTGTTACTGTACAGAGTCACTGTTTATTCAGGGTAATGGACACTCACTGTGTAACTGTACTGTGTCACTGTTTATTCAGGATTAGGTCTTTTCACTTTGTAACTGTACAGAATCACTGTTTATTCAGGGTAAGGGTCACTCACAGTGCAACTGTAGAGAGTTACTGTTTATTCAGTGTAAGGGTCACTCACTGGGTAACTGTACTGAGTCACTGTTTATTCAGGGTATGGGTCACTCAATGTGTAACTGTACAGAATCACTGTTTATTCAGGATTATGTCTATTCACTGTGTAACTGTGCAGAGGCACTTACTATTCAGAGTAACGATCAAGTATTCACTCGATCATTCACTCCTGTACTGTATAGAGTCAATATTTATTCATTTTTAGGACCACTAACTCTGTAACTGTAAGAGGCACTGGTTATTTGGGGTCAGGAAAACTCAATCGGTAACTGTACAGAGTCACAGTTTAGTCAGGGTAAGGGTCATTCACTGTGTTACTGTACAGAGTCACTGTTTATTCAGAGTAAGGATCACTCACTGTGTAACTGTACAGAGTCACTGTTTATTCAGGGTAAGGATCACTCACTGTGTAACTGTACAGAGTCACTGTTTATTCAGGGTAAGGATCACTCACTGCGTAGCTGTACAGAGTCACTGTTTAATCATGGTTAGGATCATTCACTGTGTAACTGTACAGAGTCACTGTTTATTCGTGGTAAGGTTCACTCACTGTGTAACTGTACAGAGTCACTGTTTATTCAGGGTAAGGATCACTCACTGTGTAACTGTACAGAGTCACTGTTTATACAGGGTAAGGATCACTCACTGTGTAACTGTACAGACTCACTGTTTATTCAGGATAAGGATCACTCACTGTGTAACTGTACAGAGTCACTTTTTATTCAGGGTAAGGATCACTCACTGTGTAGCTGTACAGAGTCACTGTTTAATCAGGGTAATGATCTTTCACTGTGTAACTGTACAGAGTCACTGTTTATTCAGGGTTAGGATCACTCACTGTGTAAATGTACAGAGTCACTGTTTATTCAGGGTAAGGGTCACTCACTGTGTAACTGTACAGAGACACTGTTTATTCAGGGTAAGGATCAATCACTGTGTAACTGCACAGAGTCACTGTTTATTCAGGGTAACGATCACTCACTGTGTTACTGTACAGAGTCACTGTTTATTCAGGGTAATGGACACTCACTGTGTAACTGTACAGTGTCACTGTTTATTCAGGATTAGGTCTTTTCACTTTGTAACTGTACAGAATCACTGTTTATTCAGTGTAAGGGTCACTCACTGTGTAACTGCACAGAGTCACTGTTTATTCAGTGTAACGATCACTCACTGGGTAACTGTACTGAGTCAATGTTTATTCAGGGTATGGGTCACTCACTGTATAACTCTACAGAATCACTGTTTATTCAGGATTAGGTCTATTCACTGTGTAACTGTGCAGAGGCACTTATTATTCTGAGTAACTATCAAGTATTCACTCGATCATTCACTCCTGTACTGTATAGAGACAATATTTATTCATTTATAGGACCACTCACTGTGTAACTGTAAGAGGCACTGATTATTTGGGGTCAGGAAAAATCAATGGCTAACTGTACAGAGTCACTGTTTATTCAGGGTAAGGGTCACTCACCGTGTTACTGTAGAGAGTCACTGTTTATTCAGAGTAAGGATCACTCACTGTGTAACTGTACAGAGTCACTGTTTATTCAGGGTAAGGATCACTCACTGTGTAACTATACAGAGTCACTGTTTATTCAGGGTAAGTGTCACTCACTGTGTAACTGTATAGAGTCACTGTTGATTCAGTGTAAGGATCACTCACTGTGTAACTGTACAGAGTCACTGTTTATTCAGTGTAAGGATCACTCACTGTGTAACTTTACAGAGTCACTGTTTATTCAGGGTAAGGATCACTCACTGTGTTACTGTACAGAGTCACTGATTATTGAGGTGAAGGATCACTCACTATGTAACTGTACAGAGTCACTGTTTATTCAGGGTAAGGATCACTCACTGTGTTATTCTACAGATTCACTGTTTATTCAGGGTAAGGATCACTCACTGTGTAACTGTACAGAATCAGTGTTTATTCAGGGTGAGGATCACTCACTGTGTAACTGTACAGAGTCACTGTTTATTCAGCTTATGTTTCACTCACTGTGTAACTGTACAGAGTCACTGTTTATTCAAGATGAGGATCAGTCACTATGTAACTGTACAGAGTCACTGTTTATTCAGCTTAAGGTTCACTCACTGTGCAACTGTACAGAGTCACTGTAATTTCAGGGTAAGGGTCACTCCCTGTGTAACTGTACAGAGTCACTGTTTATTCTTGGTAACGATCACTCACTGTGTAACTGTACAGAGTCACTGTTTATTCAGGGTAAGGATCAATCGCTGTGTAACTGTACAGATTCAATGTTTATTCAGGGTAAGGATCACTAACTGTGTAATTGTATAGAGCCACTGTTTATTCGCGGTAAGTTTCACTCACTGTGTAACTGTACAGAGTCACTGTTTATTCAGGGTGAGGATCACTCACTGTGTAACTGTACAGAGTCACTGTTTATTCAGGGTAAGGATCACTCACTGTGTAACTTTGCAGAGTCACTGTTTATTCAGGGTAAGGATCACTCGCTGTGCAACTGTACAGATTCAATGTTTATTCAGGGTAAGGATCACTCACTGTGTAATTGTATAGAGTCATTGTTTATTCGCGGTAAGTTTCACTCACTGCGTAACTGTACAGAGTCACTGTTTATTCAGGGTGAGGATCACTCACTGTGTAACTGTACAGAGTCACTGTTTATTCAGCTTAAGTTTCACTCACTGTGTAACTGTACAGAGTCACTGTTTATTCAAGATGAGGATCAGTCACTATGTAACTGTACAGAGTCACTGTTTATACAGCTTAAGGTTCACTCACTGTGTAACTGTACAGAGTCACTGTTTATTCTGGTAACGATCACTCACTGTGTAACTGTACAGAGTTACTGTTTATTCAGTGTAAGGATCACTAACTGTGTAAATGTACAGAGTCACTGTTCAGGGTAAGGATCACTCACTGTGTTACTGTACAGAGTCACTGTTTATTCAGGTGAAGGATCACTCACTGTGTAACTGTACAGAGTCACTGTTTATTCAGGGTAAGGATCTCTCACTGTGTAACTGTACAGAGTCACTGTTTATTCAGAGTAAGGATCACTCACTGTGTAACTGTACAGAGTCACTGTTTATTCAGGGTAAGGATCACTCACTGTGTAACTGTACAGAGTCACTGATTATTCAGGGTAAGGATCACTCACTGTGTAACTGTACAGAGTCAGTGTTTATTCAGGGTGAGGATCACTAACTGTATATCTCTACAGAGCCTCTGTTTATTCAGGGTAACGAGCACTCACTGTGTAACTGTACAGAGTCAGTGTTTATTCAGGGTAAGGGTCACTCGCTGTGTAACTGTACAGAGTCACTCTTTATTCAGTCTAACAATCGCTCACTGCGTAAATACACAGAGTCACTGCTTATTCAGGGTAAGGGTCACTCACTGTGTAACTGTACAGAGTCTCCGTTTATTCAGGGTAAGTATCACTCACTTTGGAACTGTACAGTGTCACTGTTTATTCAGTGTAAGGATCACTCTCTGTGTAACTGTACAGAGTCACTGTTTATTCAGTGTAAGGGTCACTCACTGTGTAACTGTATAGAGTCACTGTTGATTCAGTGTAAGGATCACTCACTGTGTAACTGTACAGAGTCACTGTTTATTCAGGGTGAGGGTCACTCACTGTGTAACTGTACAGAGTCACTGTTTATTCAGGGTAAGGATCACTCTCTGTGTAACTGTACAGAGTCACTGTTTATTCAGTGTAATGATCACTCACTGTGTAACTTTACATTGTCACTGTTTATTCAGTGTAAGCATCACTCACTTTTATAACTGTACAGAGTCACTTTTTATTCAGGGTAAAGCTCACTCAATGTGTAACTGTATTGAGTCACTGTTTATTCAGGATTCGGACCACTAACTGTGTAAATATAAAGAGTCATTGTTTATTCAGGGTAAGGATCACTCACTGTGTAACTGTACAGAATCACTCTTTATTCATGGTGAAGGTGACTCACTGTGTAACTGTACAGATTCACTGATTATTCATGGTGAAGGTCACTCACTGTGTTAATGTGTTGAGGCACACTTAACTCAGTGTAAGAATCATTAACTCATTTACTGTTCATAGTCAGTGTTTATTCAGCAGGGCAGAGTCACCCAATGCATAAACATACAGAGCCAATGGTTATTTAGAAGGGTAAAGATCATTGATTGTGTAACTGTGCAGAGGCAATGTTTACTCAGTGTAAGGATCAATCACTCTGGTACTGAGAGAATGATTGTTTGTTCAGGGTAAGGGTCACACACTCTTTAAGTGTATAGAGTCACTGTTTAGTCAGGACTAAGATCGCTCACTGTGTAACTGTACAGAGTCACTGTTTATTCAGGGTAAAGGTCACTCACTGTGTAACTGTACAGAGTCACTGTTTATTCAGGGTGAGGATCACTCACTGTGTAACTGTACAGAGTCACTGTTTATTCAGGGTAAGGATCACTAACTGTGTAACTGTACAGAGTCACTGTTTATTCAGCATCAGGATTACTCGTTGCGTAACTGTAGAGATTCACAGTTTATTCAGCTTCAGGATTACTCACTGTGTAAAACTACAGAATCACTGTTTATTCAGGGTAATGATCACTCACTGTGTAACTGTACAGAGTCACTGTTTATTCAGGGTGAGGATCACTCACTGTGTAACTGTAGAGAGTCACTGTTTATTCAGCTTAAGGTTCACGCACTGTGTAACTGTACAGTGTCACTGTTCAATCAGGGTGAGGATCACTCACTGTGTAACTGTACAGTGTCACTGTTTATTCAGCTTAAGGTTCACTCACTGTGTAACTGTACAGAGTCAATGTTTATTCAGGGTGAGGATCACTCACTATATAATTGTACAGAGTCACTGTTTAATCAGGATAAGGGTCACTCCCTGTGTAATGTACAGAGTCACTGTTTAATCAGGGTAAGGATCACTCACTGTGTAAGTGTACAGAGTCACTGTTTATTCAGGGTAAGTATCACTCACTGTGTAACTGTACAGAGTCACTGTTTATTCAGGGTAAGGATCACTCACTGTGTAACTGTACAGAGTCAGTGTTTATTCAGGGTAAGGATCACTCACTGTGTAACTGTACAGAGTCACTGTTTATTCAGTGTAAGGATCATTCACTGTGTAACTGCACAGAGTCACTGTTTATTCAGGGTAAGGATCACTCACTGTGCAACTGTACAGAGTCACTGTTTATTCAGGGTAAGGATCACAGACTGTGTTACTGTACAGAGTCACTGTTTACTCAGGGCAAGGAACACTCACTGTGTAACTGTACAGAGTCACTGTTTATTCAGGGTAAGGATCACTCACTGTGTAACTTTGCAGAGTCACTGTTTATTCAGGGTAAGGATCACTCGCTGTGTAACTGTACATATTCACTGTTTATTCAGGGTAAGGATCACTCACTGTGTAATTGTATAGAGTCACTGTTTATTCGAGGTAAGTTTCACTCACTGTATAACTGTGCAGAGTCACTGTTTATTCAGGGTGAGGATCACTCACTGTGTAACTGTACAGAGTCACTGTTTATTCAGCTTAAGATTCACTCACTGTGTAACTGTACAGAGTCACTGTTTATTCAGGATTAGGATCACTCACTATGTATCTGAACAGACTCACTGTTTATTCAGCTTAAGGTTCACTCACTGTGTAACTGTAGAGAGTCACTGTTTTTTCAGGGTAAGGGTCACTCCCTGTGTAACTGTACAGAGTCACTGTTTATTCTGGGTAACGATTAATCACTGTGTAACTTTACAGAGTCACTGTTTATTCAGGGTAAGGATCACTCACTGTGTTACTGTACAGAGTCATTGTTTATTCAGGGTAAGGATCACTCACTGTGTAACTGTACAGAGTCAGTGTTTATTCAGGGTGAGGATCACACACTGTGTAACTGTACAGAGTCACTCTTTATTCAGGGGAAGGATCACTCACTGTGTAACTGTACAGAGTCACTTTTATTCAGGGTAAGGATCACTCACTGTGTAACTGTACAGAGTCACTGTTTATTCAGGGTAAGGGTCACTCACTGTGTAACTGTACAGAGTCACTGTTTATTCAGGGTAAGGAATACTCACTGTGTAACTGTACAGAGTCACTGTTTATTCAGGGTGAGGATCACTCACTGTGTAGCTGTACAGAGTAACTCTTTATTCAGGGGAAGGATCACTCTCTGTGTAACTGCACAGATTCACTGTTTATTCAGGGTAAGGATCACTCACGGTGTAACTGTACAGAGTCACTGTTTATTCAGGGTAAGGATCACTCACTGTGTAACTGTACAGAGTCACTTTTTATTCAGTGTAAAGGTCACTCAATGTGTAACTGTACAGAGTCACTGTTTATTCAGGGTAAGGATCACTCTCTGTGTAACTGTACAGAGTCACTGTTTATTCAGTGTAATGATCACTCACTGTGTAACTTTACAGTGTCACTGTTTATTCAGTGTAAGCATCACTCACTTTTATAACTGTACAGAGTCCCTTTTTATTCAGGGTAAAGCTCACTCAATGTGTAACTGTATTGAGTCACTGTTTATTCAGGATTCGGACCACTAACTGTGTAAATATAAAGAGTCATTGTTTATTCAGGGTAAGGATCACTCACTGTGTAACTGTACAGAATCACTCTTTATTCATGGTGAAGGTGACTCACTGTGTAACTGTACAGATTCACTGTTTATTCATGGTGAAGGTGACTCACTGTGTTAATGTGTTGAGGCACACTTAACTCAGTGTAAGAATCATTAACTCATTTACTGTTCATAGTCAGTGTTTATTCAGCAGGGTAGAGTCACCCAATGCATAAACATACAGAGCCAATGGTTATTTAGAAGGGTAAAGATCATTGATTGTGTAACTGTGCAGAGGCAATGTTTACTCAGTGTAAGGATCAATCACTCTGATACTGAGAGAATGATTGTTTGTTCAGGGTAGGGGTCACACACTCTTTTAGTGTATAGAGTCACTGTTTAGTCAGGACTAAGATCGCTCACTGTGTAACTGTACAGAGTCACTGTTTATTCAGGGTAAAGGTCACTCACTGTGTAACTGTACAGAGTCACTGTTTATTCAGGGTGAGGATCACTCACTGTGTAACTGTACAGAGTCACTGTTTATTCAGGGTAAGGATCACTAACTGTGTAACTGTACAGAGTCACTGTTTATTCAGCATCAGGATTACTCGTTGCGTAACTGTAGAGATTCACAGTTTATTCAGCTTCAGGATTACTCACTGTGTAAAACTACAGAATCACTGTTTATTCAGGGTAATGATCACTCACTGTGTAACTGTACAGAGTCACTGTTTATTCACGGTAAGGATCACTCACTGTTTAACTGTACAGAGTCACTGTTTATTCAGCGTCAGGATCACTCACTGTGTAACTGTACAGAGTCACTGTTTATTCAGGGTAATGGTCACTCATGGTGTAACTGTACAGAGTCGGTGTTTATTCAGGGTAAGGGTCACTCACTGTTTAACTGTACAGAATCACTGTTTAATTAGGGTAAGCGTCACTCACTGTGTAACTGTACAGAGTCACTGTTTATTCAGGGTAAGGATCACTCACGGTGTAACTGTACAGAGTGACTGTTTATTCAGGATAAGGATCACTCACTGTGTAACTTTACAGAGTCACTGTTTATTCAGGGTAAAGGTCACTCACTGTGTAACTGTACAGAGTCACTGTTTATTCAGGGTTAAGGTCACTCACTGTGTAACTGTACAGAGTCACTGTTTATTCAGGGTAAGGATCACTCACTGTGCAACTGTACAGATTCACTGTTTATTCAGGGTAAGGATCACTCACTGTTTTACTGTACAGAATCACTGTTTATTCAGGGTAAGCGTTTTTCACTGTATAACTGTACAGAGTCACTGTTTATTCAAGGTTAGGGTCACCCACTGTGTAACTGTACAGAGTCACTGTTTATCCAGGGTAAGGGTCACTCACTGTGTAACTGTACAGAGTCACTCTTTATTCAGGGTAAGGAGCACTCACTGTGTAACTGTACAGAGCCACTGTTTATTCAGGGTAGGGATCACTCATTGTGTAACTGTACAGAGTCACTGTTTATTCAGGATAAGAATCACTCACTGTGTAACTGTACAGAGTCACTGTTTATTCAGGGTAAGGATCACTCACTGTGTTACTGTACAGAGTCAGTGTTTATTCAGGGGAAGGATCACTCACTGTGTAACTGTACAGAGTCACTGTTTATTCAGCGTCAGGATCACTCACTGTGTAACTGTACAGAGTCACTGTTTATTCAGGGTAAAGGTCACACACGGTGTAACTGTACAGAGTCGGTGTTTATTCAGGGTAAGGGTCACTCACTGTTTAACTGTACAGTGTCACTGTTTAATCAGGGTAAGCGTCACTCACTGTGTAACTGTACAGAATCACTGTTTATTCAGGGTAAGGATCACTCACTGTGTAACTGTACAGAGTCAGTGTCTATTCAGCGTCAGGATCACACACTGTGTAACTGTACAGAGTCACTGTTTATTCATGGTAAATGTCACACACGGTTTTAGTGTACAGAGTCGGTTTTTATTCAGGGTAAGGGTCACTCACTGTGTAACTGTACAGAGTCGGTGTTTATTCAGGGTAAGAGTCACTCACTGTGTAACTGTACAGACTCACTGTTTATTCAGGGTAAGGATCACTCACTGTGTAACTGTACAGAGTCACTGTTTATTCAGAGTGAGGAACACTCACTGTGTAACTGTACAGAGTCACTGTTTATTCAGGGTGAGGATCACCCACTGTGTAACTGTACAGAGTCACTGTTTATTCAGGGTATGAATCATTCACTGTGTAACTGTACAGAGTCACTGATTATTCAGGGTATGGATCACTCACTGTTTAACTGTACAGAGTCAATGTTTATTCAGGGTAAAGATCACTCACTGTGTAACTGTACAGAGTCACTTTTTATTCAGGGTAAGGATCACTCTCTGTGTAACTGTACAGAGTCACTGTTTATTCAGGGTAAGGATCACTCACTGTGTAACTGTACAGAGTCGGTGTTTATTCAGGGTATGAGACACTCACTGTGTAACTGTACAGACTCACTGTTTATTCAGGGTAAGGATCACTCACTGTGTAACTGTACAGAGTCACTGTATTTAATCAGAGTGAGGAACACTCACTGTGTAACTGTACGTAGTCACTGCTTATTCAGGGTAAAGATCACACACTGTGTAACTGTACTGAGTCAATGTTTATTCAGGGTAAGGATCACTCACGGTGTAACTGTACAGAGTCACTGTTTATTCAGGATAAGGAACACTAACTGTGTAACTGTACAGAGTCACTGTTAATTTTGGGTAAGGGTCACTCACTGTGTAACTGTACAGAGTCACTGTTTATTCAGGGTAAAGTTCACTCAATGTGTAACTGTACAGAGTCACTGCTTATTCAGGGTAAGGTTCAAGCACTTTGTTACTGCACAGAGTCACTGTTTATTCAGCGTCAGGATCACTCAATGTATAACTGTACGGAGTCACTGTTTATTCAGGGGAAGGATCACTCACTGTGTAACTTTACAGAGTCACTGCTTTTTCAGGGTAAGGATCACTCACTGTGTAACTGTACAGAGTCACTGTTTATTCAGGGTGAGGATCACCCACTGTGTAACTGTGCAGAGTTACTGTTTATTCAGGGTATGAATAATTCACAGTGTAACTGTACAGAGTCACTGTTTATTCTGGGTATGGATCACTCACTGTGTAACTGTACAGAGTCAATGTTTATTCAGGGTATAGATCACTCACTGTGTAACTGTACAGAGTCACTGTTTATTCAGGGGAAGTATCACTCTCTGTGTAACTGTACAGAGTCACTGTTTATTCAGGGTGAGGATCACTCACTGTGTAACTGTACAGAGTCACTGTTTATTCAGGGTAAAGGTCACTCAGTGTGTAACTGTACAGAGTCACTGTTTATTCAGGGTAAGGGGCACTCCCTGTGTAACTGTACAGAGTCACTGTTTATTCAGGGTAAAGGTCACTCACTGTTTAACTGTACAGAGTCACTCTTTATTCAAGGTAAAGGTCACTCACTGTGTAACCGTACAGAGTCACTGTTTATTCTGGGTAAGGATCACTCACTGTGCCTCTGTACAGATTCACTGTTTATTCAGGGTAAGGATCACTCACTGTGTAAGTGTACAGAATCACTGTTTATTCAGGGTAAGCGTCACTCACTGTGTAACTGTACAGAGTCACTGTTTATTCAGCGTCAGGATCACTAACTGAGGAACTGTACGGACTCACTGTTTATTCAGGGTAAAAGGTCACACAAGGTGTAACTGTACAGAGTCGGTGTTTATTCAGGGTAAGGGTCACTCACTGTTTAACTGTACAGAGTCACTGTATAATCAGGGTAAGCGTCACTCACTGTGTAACTGTACAGAGTCACTGTTTATTCAGGGTAAGGATCACTCACTGTGTAACTGTACAGAGTCACTGTCTATTCAGCGTCAGGATCATTCACTGTGTAACTGTACAGAGTCACTTTTTATTCAGGGTAAAGGTCACACATGGTGTTACTGTACAGAGTCGGTGTTTATTCAGGGTAAGGGTCACTCACTGTTTAACTGTACAGCATCGGTGTTTATTCAGGGTAAGGTCACTCACTGTGTAACTGTACAGACTCACTGTTTATTCAGGGTAAGGATCACTCACTGTGTAACTGTACAGATTCACTGTTTATTCAGAGTGAGGATCACTCACTGTGTAACTGTACAGAGTCACTGTTTTTCAGGGTAAAGGTCACACACTGTGTAACTGTGCAGAGTCACTGTTTATTGAGGGTAAGGATCACTCAGGGTGTTACTGTACAGAGTCACTGTTTATTCAGGATAAGGATCACTCACTGTGTAACTGTACAGAGTCACTGTTTATTCAGGGTAAGGGTCACTCACTGTGTAACAGTACAGAGTCACTGTTTATTCAGGGTAAAGGTCACTCAATGTGTAACTGTACAGAGTCACTGTTTATTCAGGGTAAGGGTCACTCACTGTGTAACTGCACAGAGTCACTGTTTATTCAGCGTCAGGATCACTCAATGTGTTACTGTACAGAGTCACTGTTTATTCAGGGTAAGGATCCCTCACTGTGTAACTGTACAGAGTCACTGTTTATTCAGGGTAAGGATCACTCACTGTGTAACTGTACAGAGTCACTGTTTAATCAGGGTGAGGATCACCCACTGTGTAACTGTACAGAGTCACTGTTTATTCAGGGTTTGAATCATTCACTGTGTAACTGTACAGAGTCACTGATTATTAAGGGTATGGATCACTCACTGTGTAACTGTACAGAGTCAATGTTTATTCAGGGTAAAGATCACTCACTGTGTAACTGTACAGAGTCACTATTTATTCAGGGTAAGGATCACTCTCTGTGTAACTGTACAGAGTCACTGTTTATTCAGGGTAAGGATCACTCACTGTGTAACTGTACAGAGTCGGTGTTTATTCAGGGTAAGAGTCAACTCACTGTGTAACTGTACAGAGTCACTGTTTATTCAGGGTAATGATCACTCACTGTGTATCTGTACAGAGTCACTGTTTATTCAGAGTGAGGAACACTCACTGTTTAACTGTACATAGTCACTGTTTATTCAGGGTAAGGTCACACACTGTGTAACTGTACTGAGTCAATGTTTATTCAGGGTAAGGATCACTCACGGAGTAACTGCACAGAGTAACTGTTCATTCAGGATAAGGATCACTAACTGTGTAACTGTACAGAGTCACTGTTAATTTTGGGTAAGGGTCACTCACTGTGTAACTGTACAGAGTCACTGTTTTTTCAGGGTAAAGTTCACTCAATGTGTAACTGTACAGAGTCACTGTTTATTCAGGGTAAGGATCACGCACTTTGTTACTGCACAGAGTCACTGTTTATTAAGCGTCAGGATCACTCAATATGTAACTGTACGGAGTCACTGTTTATTCAGGGTAAGGATCACTCACTGTGTAACTGTACAGAGTCACTGTTTTTTCAGGGTAAGGATCACTCACTGTGTAACTGGACAGAGTCACTGTTTATTCAGGGTAAGGATCACTCACTGTGTAACTGTACAGAGTCACTGTTTATTCAGGGTGAGGATCACCCACTGTGTAACTGTGCAGAGTCACTGTTTATTCAGGGTATGAATAATTCACAGTGTAACTGTACAGAGTCACTGTTTATTCAGGGTATGGATCACTCACTGTGTAACTGTACAGAGTCAATGTTTATTCAGGGTATAGATCACTCATTGTGTATCTGTACAGAGTCACTGTTTATTCAGGGTAAGTATCACTCTCTGTGTAACTGTACAGAGTCACTGCTTATTCAGGGTGAGGATCACTCACTGTGTAACTGTACAGAGTCACTGTTTATTCAGGGTAAACGTCACTCAGTGTGTAACTGTACAGAGTCACTGTTTATTCAGGGTAGGGGTCACGCCCTGTGTAACTGTACAGAGTCACTGTTTATTCAGGGTAAAGGTCACTCACTCTGTAACTGTACAGAGTCACTGTTTATTCAAGGTAAAGGTCACTCACTGTGTAACCGTACAGAGTCACTGTTTATTCTGTGTAAGGATCACTCACGGTGCCTCTGTACAGATTCACTGTTTATTCAGGGTAAGGATCACTCACTTTGTAACTGTACAGAGTCCCTGTATATTCAGGGTTAGCGTCACTCACTGTGTAACTGTACAGTGTCACTGTTTATTCAGGGTAAGGATCGCTCACTGTGTAACTGTACAGAGTCACTGTTTATTCTGGGTAAGGATCACTCACTGTTTAACTGTACAGAGCCACTGTTTATTCAGGGTAAGGATCACTCTCTGTGTAACTGTACAGAGTCACTGTTTATTCAGGGCAAGGATCACTCACTGTGTAACTGTACAGAGTCACTGTTTATTCAGGGTAAGGATCACTCACTGTGCAACTGTACAGAGTCACTGTTTATTCAGGGTAAGGATCACTCAATGTGTAACTGTACAGAGTCACTGTTTATTCTGCGTCAGGATCACTCACTGTGTAACTGTACAGAGTCACTGTTTATTCAGGGTAAAGGTCACACACGGTGTAACTGTACTGAGTCGGTGTTTATTCAGGGTAAGGGTCACTCACTGTTTAACTGTACAGAGTCACTGTTTAATCAGGGTAAGCGTCACTCACTGTGTAACTGTACAGAGTCACTGTTTATTCAGGGTAAGGGTCACTCACGGTGTAACTGTACAGAGTCACTGTTTATTCAGGATAAGGAACACTCACTGTGTAACTGTACAGAGTCACTATTTATTCAGGGTAAATGTCACTCACTGTGTAACTGTACAGAGTCACTGTTTATTCCGGGTAAGGATCACTAACTGTGCAACTGTACAGATTCACTGTTTATTCAGGGTAATGATCACTCACTGTGTAACTGTACAGAATCACAGTTTATTCAGGGTAAGCGTCACTCACTGTGTAACTGTACAGAGTCACTGTTTATTCAGGGTTAGGGTCACTCACTGTGTAACTGTACAGAGTCACTGTTTATTCAGGGTAAGGGTCACTCACTGTGTAACTGTACAGAGTCACTGTTTATTCAGGGTAAGAGGCACTCACTGTGTAACTGTACAGAGCCACTGTTCATTCTGGGTAAGGGTCACTCATTGTGTAACTGTACTGAGTCACTGTTTATTCAGGATAAGGATCACTCACGGTGTAACTGTACAGAGTCACTGTTTATTCAGGGTAAAGGTCACACACGGTGTAACTGTACAGATTCGGTGTTTATTCTGGGTAAGGGTCACTCACTGTGCAACTGTACAGATTCACTGTTTATTAAGGGTAAGGAACACTCACTGTGTAACTGTACAGAGTCAGTGTTTATTCAGGGTAAGGATCACTCACTGTGTAACTGTACAGAGTCACTGTTTATTCAGCGTCAGGATCACTCACTGTGTAATTGTACAGAGTCACTGTTTATTCAGGGTAATGGTCACACACGGTGTAACTATGCAGAGTCGGTGTTTAATCAGGGTAAGGGTCACTCACTGTTTAACTGTACAGTGTCACTGTTTAATCAGGGTAAGCGTCACTCACTGTGTAACTGTACAGAGTCACTGTTTATTAAGGTAACGATCAATCACTGTGTAACTGTACAGAGTCACTGTCTATTCAGCGTCAGGATGACTCACTGTGTAAATGTACAGAGTCACAGTTTATTCAGGGTAAAGGTCACAAATGGTGT
Organism: Cetorhinus maximus; assembly: GCF_964194155.1. Lineage (NCBI taxonomy): Eukaryota > Metazoa > Chordata > Chondrichthyes > Lamniformes > Cetorhinidae > Cetorhinus > Cetorhinus maximus. Next base: position 254,304 of record NW_027596313.1, read on the forward strand.
AACTGTACAGAGTCGGTGTTTATTCAGGGTAAGGGTCACTCACTGTGTAACTGTACTGAGTCGGTGTTTATTCAGGGTGAGGGTCACTCACTGTGTAACTGTACAGAGTCACTGTTTATTCAGGGTAAGGATCACTCACGGTGTAACTGTACAGAGTCACTGTTTATTCAGGATAAGGATCACTAACTTTGTAACTGTACAGAGTCACTGTTAATTCAGGGTAAGTGCCACTCACTGTGTAACTGTAGAGAGTCACTGTTTATTCAGGGTAAAGGTCAGTCAATGTGTAACTGTACAGAGTCACTGTTTATTCAGGGTATGGATCACTCACTGTGTTACTGCACAGAGTCACTGTTTATTCAGTGTCAGGATACCTGAATGTGTAACTGTACAGAGTCACTGTTTATTCAGGGTAAGGATCACTCACTGTGTAACTGTACAGAGTCACTGTTTATTCAGGGTAAGGTTCACTCACTGTGTAACTGTACAGAGTCACTGTTTTTCAGGGTAAAGGTCACACACTGTGTAACTGTGCAGAGTCACTGTTTATTGAGGGTAAGGATCACTCAGGGTGTTACTGTACAGAGTCACTGTTTATTCAGGATAAGGATCACTCACTGTGTAACTGTACAGAGTCACTGTTTATTCAGGGTAAGGGTCACTCACTTTGTAACAGTACAGAGTCAATGTTTATTCAGGGTAAAGGTCACTCAATGTGTAACTGTACAGAGTCACTGTTTATTCAGGGTAAGGGTCACTCACTGTGTAACTGCACAGAGTCACTGTTTATTCAGCGTCAGGATCACTCAATGTGTTACTGTACAGAGTCACTGTTTATTCAGGGTAAGGATCACTCACTGTGTAACTGTACAGAGTCACTGTTTATTCAGGGTAAGGATCACTCGCTGTGTAACTGTACAGAGTCACTGTTTATTCAGGGTGAGGATCACCCACTGTGTAACTGTACAGAGTCACTGTTTATTCAGGGTATGAATCATTCACTGTGTAACTGTACAGAGTCACTGATTATTCAGGGTAAGGATCACTCTCTGTGTAACTGTAAAGAGTCACTGTATATTCAGGGTAAGGATCACTCACTGTGTAACTGTACAGAGTCGGTGTTTATTCAGGGTAAGAGTCAACTCACTGTGTAACTGTACAGACTCACTGTTTATTCAGGGTAAGGATCACTCACTGTGTATCTGTACAGAGTCACTGTTTATTCAGAGTGAGGAACACTCACTGTTTAACTGTACATAGTCACTGTTTTTTCAGGGTAAGGTCACACACTGTGTAACTGTACTGAGTCAATGTTTATTCAGGGTAAGGATCACTCACGGAGTAACTGTACAGAGTAACTGTTTATTCAGGATAAGGATCACTAACTGTGTAACTGTACAGAGTCACTGTTAATTTTGGGTAAGGGTCACTCACTGTGTAACTGTACAGAGTCACTGTTTTTTCAGGGTAAAGTTCACTCAATGTGTAACTGTACAGAGTCACTGTTTATTCAGGGTAAGGATCACGCACTTTGTTACTGCACAGAGTCACTGTTTATTAAGCGTCAGGATCACTCAATATGTAACTGTACAGAGTCACTGTTCATTCAGGGTAAGGATCACTCACTGTGTTACTGTACAGAGTCACTGTTTTTTCAGGGTAAGGATCACTCACTGTGTAACTGGACAGAGTCACTGTTTATTCAGGGTAAGGATCACTCAATGTGTAACTGTACAGAGTCACTGTTTATTCAGGGTGAGGATCACCCACTGTGTAACTGTGCAGAGTCACTCTTTATTCAGGGTATGAATAATTCACAGTGTAACTGTACAGAGTCACTGTTTATTCAGGGTATGGATCATTCACTGTGTAACTGTACAGAGTCAATGTTTATTCAGGGTATAGATCACTCACTGTGTATCTGTACAGAGTCACTGTTTATTCAGGGTAAGTATCACTCTCTGTGTACCTGTACAGAGTCACTGCTTATTCAGGGTGAGGATCACTCACTGGGTAACTGTACAGAGTCACTGTTTATTCAGGGTAAACGTCACTCAGTGTGTAACTGTACAGAGTCACTGTTTATTCAGGGTAAGGGTCACTCCCTGTGTAACTGTACAGAGTCACTGTTTATTCAGGGTAAAGGTCACTCACTCTGTAACTGTACAGAGTCACTGTTTATTCAAGGTAAAGGTCACTCACTGTGTAACCGTACAGAGTCACTGTTTATTCTGGGTAAGGATCACTCACGGTGCCTCTTTACAGATTCACTGTTTATTCAGGGTAAGGATCACTCACTTTGTAACTGTACAGAGTCACTGTATATTCAGGGTTAGCGTCACTCACTGTGTAACTGTACAGTGTCACTGTTTATTCAGGGTAAGGATCGCTCACTGTGTAACTGTACAGAGTCACTGTTTATTCTGGGTAAGGATCACTCACTGTTTAACTGTACAGAGCCACTGTTTATTCAGGGTAAGGATCACTCACTGTGTAACTGTACAGAGTCACTGTTTATTCAGGTTAAGGATCACTCACTGTGCAACTGTACAGAGTCACTGTTTATTCAGGGTAAGGATCACTCAATGTGTAACTGTACAGAGTCACTGTTTATTCTGCGTCAGGATCACTCACTGTGTAACTGTACAGAGTCACTGTTTATTCAGGGTAAAGGTCACACACGGTGTAACTGTACTGAGTCGGTGTTTATTCAGGGTAAGGGGCACTCACTGTTTAACTGTACAGAGTCACTGTTTAATCAGGGTAAGCGTCACTCACTGTGTAACTGTACAGAGTCAGTGTTTATTCAGGGTAAGGGTCACTCACGGTGTAACTGTACAGAGTCACTGTTTATTCAGGATAAGGAACACTCAGTGTGTAACTGTACAGAGTCACTATTTATTCAGGGTAAATGTCACTCACTGTGTAACTGTACAGAGTCACTGTTTATTCAGGGTAAGGATCACTCACTGTGCAACTGTACAGATTCACTGTTTATTCAGGGTAAGGATCACTCACTGTGTAACTGTACAGAATCACAGTTTATTCAGGGTAAGCGTCACTCACTGTGTAACTGTACAGAGTCACTGTTTATTCAGGGTTAGGGTCACTCAATGTGTAACTGTACAGAGTTACTGTTTATTCAGGGTAAGGGTCACTCACTGTGTAACTGTACAGAGTCACTGTTTATTCAGGGTAAGAGGCACTCACTGTGTAACTGTACAGAGCCACTGTTTATTCTGGGTAAGGGTCACTCATTGTGTAACTGTACTGAGTCACTGTTTATTCAGGATAAGGATCACTCACTGTGTAACTGTACAGAGTCACTGTTTATTCAGGGTAAAGGTCACACACGGTGTAACTGTACAGATTCGGTGTTTATTCTGGGTAAGGGTCACTCACTGTGCAACTGTACAGATTCACTGTTTATTAAGGGTAAGGAACACTCACTGTGTAACTGTACAGAGTCAGTGTTTATTCAGGGTAAGGATCACTCACTGTGTAACTGTACAGAGTCACTGTTTATTCAGCGTCAGGATCACTCACTGTGTAATTGTACAGAGTCACTGTTTATTCAGGGTAATGGTCACACACGGTGTAACTGTGCAGAGTCGGTGTTTAATCAGGGTAAGCGTCACTCACTGTGTAACTGTACAGAGTCACTGTTTATTAAGGTAAGGATCAATCACTGTGTAACTGTACAGAGTCACTGTCTATTCAGCGTCAGGATGACTCACTGTGTAAATGTACAGAGTCACAGTTTATTCAGGGTAAAGGTCTCAAATGGTGTAACTGTACAGAGTCGGTGTTTATTCAGGGTAAGGGTCACTCACTGTGTAACTGTACTGAGTCGGTGTTTATTCAGGGTGAGGGTCACTCACTGTGTAACTGTACAGAGTCACTGTTTATTCAGGTTAAGGATCACTCACGGTGTAACTGTACAGAGTCACTGTTTATTCAGAGTGAGGATCACTCACTGTGTAACTGTACAGAGTCACTGTTTATTCAGGGTAAGGATCACTCACGGTGTAACTGTACAGAGTCACTGTTTATTCAGGATAAGGATCACTAACTTTGTAACTGTACAGAGTCACTGTTAATTCAGGGTAAGGGCCACTCACTGTGTAACTGTAGAGAGTCACTGTTTATTCAGGGTAAAGGTCAGTCAATGTGTAACTGTACAGAGTCACTGTTTATTCAGGGTATGGATCACTCACTGTGTTACTGCACAGAGTCACTGTTTATTCAGTGTCAGGATACCTGAATGTGTAACTGTACAGAGTCACTGTTTATTCAGGGTAAGGATCACTCACTGTGTAACTGTACAGAGTCACTGTTTATTGAGGGTAAGGTTCGCTCACTGTGTAACTGTACAGAGTCACTGTTTATTCAGGGTGAGGATCACCCACTGTTTAACTGTGCAGAGTCACTGTTTATTCAGGGTATGAATAATTCACAGTGTAACTGTACAGCGTCACTGTTTACTTAGGGTATGGATCACTCACTGTGTAACTGTACAGAGTCAATGTTTATTCAGGGTAAAGATCACTCACTGTGTAACTGTACAGAGTCACTGTTTATTCAGGGTAAGGATCACTCTCTGTGTAACTGTACAGAGTCACTGCTTATTCAGGGTAAGGATCACTCACTGTGTAACTGTACAGAGTCACTGTTTATTCAGGGTAAAGGTCACTCACTGTGTAACTGTACAGTGTCACTGTTTATTCAGGGTAAGGATTACTCACTGTGCAACTGTACAGATTCTCTGTTTATTGAGGGTAAGGATCACTCACTGTGTAACTGTACAGAATCACTGTATTTCAGGGTAAGCGTCACTCACTATGTAAATGTACAGAATCCTTGTTCATTCAGGGTTATGGTCACTCACTGTGTAACTTTACAGAGTCACTGTATATTCAGGGTAAGGGACACTCACTGTGTAACTGTACAGAGTCATTGTTTATTCAGGGTAAGGATCACTCACTGTGTAACTGTAAAGAGCCACTGTTTATTCAGGGTAAGGATCACTCACTGTGTAACTGTACAGAGTCACTGTTTATTCAGGGTAAGGATCACTCACTGTGTAACGGTACAGAGTCACTGCTTATTCAGGGTAAGGATCACTCACTGTGTAACTGTACAGAGTCACTGTTTAATCAGCGTCAGGATCACTCACTGTGTAACTGTAAAGAGTCACTGTTTATTCAGGGTAAAGGTCACACAAGGTGTAACTGTACAAAGTCGGTGTTTATTCAGGGTATGGGTCACTCACTGTTTAACTGTACAGAGTCACTGTATAATCAGGGTTAGCGTCACTCACTGTGTATCTGTACAGAGTCACTGTTTATTCTGGGTAAGGATCACTCACTGTGTAACTGTACAGAGTCACTGTCTATTCAGCGTCAGGATCACTCACTGTGTAACTGTACAGAGTCACTGTTTAATCAGGGTAAAGGTCACACATGGTGTAACTGTACTGAGTCGGTGTTTATTCAGGGTAAGGGTCACTCACTGTGTAACTGTACAAAGTCGGTGTTTATTCAGGGTAAGGGTCACTCACTGTGTAACTGTACAGACTCACTTTTCATTCAGGGTAAGGATCACTCACTGTGTAACTGTAAAGAGTCACTGTTTATTCAGAGTGAGGATCACTCAATGTGTTTCTGTACAGAGTCACTGTTTTTTTAAGGGTAAAGGTCACACACTGTGTAACTGTACAATCTCACTGTTTATTCAGGGTAAGGATCACTCACGGTGTAACTGTACAGAGTCACTGTTTATTCAGGATATGGATCACTTACTGTGTAACTGTCCAGAGTCACTGTTTATTCATGGTAAGGGTCACTCACTGTGTAACTGTACAGAGTCACTGTTTATTCAGGGTAAGGATCACTCTCTGTGTAACTGTACAGAGTCACTGCTTATTCAGGGTAAGGATCACTCACTGTGCAACAGTACAGAGTCACTGTTTATTCAGGGTAAAGACAACTAAGTGTGTAACTGTACAGAGTCACTGTTTATTCAGGGTAAAGGTCACTCACTGTGTAACTGTACAGAGTCACTGTTTATTCAGGGTAAAGGTCACTCACTGTGTAACTGTACATTGTCACTGTTTATTCAGGGTAAGGATCACTCACTGTGCAACTGTACAGATTCTCTGATAATTGAGGGTAAGGATCACTCACTGTGTAACTGTATAGAATCACTGTATTTCAGGGTAAGCGTCAATCACTGTGTAACTGTACAGAGTCACTGTTTATTCAGGGTTATGGTCACTCACTGTGTAACTTTACAGAGTCACTGTTTATTCAGGGTAAGGGTCACTCACTGTGTAACTGTACAGAGTCACTGTTTATTCAGGGTAAGGATCACTCACTGTGTAACTGTACAGAGCCACTGTTTATTCAGGGTAAGGATCACTCACTGTGTAACTGTACAGAGTCACTGTTTATTCAGGGTAAGGATCACTCACTGTGTAACGGTACAGAGTCACTGTTTATTCAGGGTAAGGATCACTCACTGTGTGACTGTACAGAGTCACTGTTTATTCAGGGTAAGGATCACTCACTGTGTAACTGTACAGAGTCACTGTCTATTCAGGGTAAAGTTCACACAATGTGTAACTGTACAGAGTCGGTGTTTATTCAGGGTACGGGTCACTCACTGTTTAACTGTACAGAGTCACTGTATAATGAGGGTTAGCGTCACTCACTGTGTAACTGTACAGAGTCACTGTTTATTCAGGGTAAGGATCACTCACTGTGTAACTGTACAGAGTCACTGTCTATTCAGCGTCAGGATCACTCACTGTGTAACTGTACAGAGTCACTGTTTAATCAGGGTATAGGTCACACATGGTGTAACTGTACAGAGTCGGTGTTTATTCAGGGTAAGTTTCACTCACTGTGTAACTGTACAGAGTCGGTGTTTATTCAGGGTAAGGGTCACTCACTGTGTAACTGTACAGACTCACTGTTCATTCAGGGTAAGGATCACTCACTGTGTAACTGTAAAGAGTCACTGTTTATTCAGAGTGAGGATCACTCACTGTGTACCAGTACAGAGTCACTGTTTTTTATGGGTAAAGGTCACACACTGTGTAACTGTACAGTGTCACTGTTTATTCAGGGTAAGGATCACTCACGGTGTAACTGTACAGAGTCACTGTTTATTCAGGATATCGATCACTTACTGTGTAACTGTCCAGAGTCACTGTTTATTCAGGGTAAGGGTCACTCACTGTGTAACTGTACAGAGTCGCTGTTTATTCAGGGTAAAGGTCACTCAATGTGTAACTGTACAGAGTCAATGTTTATTCAGGGTAAGGGTCACTCACTGTGTAACTGCACAGAGTCACGGTTTATTCAGCGTCAGGATCACTCATTGTGTTACTGTACAGAGTAACTGTTTATTCAGGGTAAGGATCACTCACTGTTTAACTGTACAGAGTCACTGTTTATTCAGGGTAAGGAACACTCACTGTGTAACTGTACAGAGTCAGTGTTTATTCAGGGTGTGGATCACCCACTGTGTAACTGTACAGAGTCACTGTTTATTCAGGGTATGAATCATTCACTGTGTAACTGTACAGAGTCACTGTTTATTCAGGGTATGGATCAATCACTGTGTAACTGTACAGAGTCACTGTTTATTCAGCTTAAGGTTAACTCACTGTTACCTGTACAGAGTCACTGTTCATTCAGGGTAAGGATCACTCACTGTGTAACTGTACAGAGTCAATGTTTATTCCGGGTAAAGATCACTCACTGTGTAACTGTACAGAGTCACTGTTTATTCAGGGTAAGGATCACTCTCTGTGTAACTGTACAGAGTCACTGCTTATTCAGGGTAAGGATCACTCACTGTGTAACTGTACAGAGTCAATGTTTATTCAGGGTAAAGGTCACTCAGTGTGTAACTGTACAGAGTCACTGTTTATTCAGGGTAAAGTTCACTCACTGTGTAACTGTACAGAGTCACTGTTTGTTCAAGTTAAAGGTCACTCACTGTGTAACTGTACAGTGTCACTGTTTATTCAGGGTAAGGATCACTCACTGTGCAACTGTACATATTCTCTGTTTATTGAGGGTAAGGATCACTCACTGTGTAACTGTACAGAATCACTGTATTTAAGGGTAAACCTCACTCACTGTGTAACTGTACAGAGTCACTGTTTATTCAGGGTTATGGTCACTCACTGTGTAACTGTACAGAGTCACTGTTTATTCAGGGTAAGGATCACTCACTGTGTAACTGTACAGAGCCACTGTTTATTCAGGGTAAGGATCACTCACTGTGTAACTGTACAGAGTCACTGTTTATTCAGGGTATGGATCACTCACTGTGTAACGGTACAGAGTCACTGTTTATTCAAGGTAAGGATCACTCACTGTGTGACTGTACAGAGTCACTGTTTATTCAGGGTAAGGATCACTCACTGTGTAACTGTACAGAGTCACTGTTTAATCAGCGTCAGGATCACTCACTGTGTAACTGTACGGAGTCACTGTTTATTCAGGGTAAAGGTCACACAAGGTGTAACTGTACAAAGTCGGTGTTTATTCAGGGTAAGGGTCACTCACTGTTTAACTGTACAGAGTCACTGTATAATCAGGGTTAGCGTCACTCACTGTGTAACTGTACAGAGTCACTGTTTATTCAGGGTAAGGATCACTCACTGTGTAACTGTACAGAGTCACTGTCTATTCAGCGTCAGGATCACTCACTGTGTAACTCTACAGAGTCACTGTTTAATCAGGGTAAAGGTCCCACATGGTGTAACTGTACAGAGTCGGTGCTTATTCAGGGTAAGGGTCACTCACTGTGTAACTGTACAGAGTCGGTGTTTATTCAGGGTAAGTGTCACTCACTGTGTAACTGTACAGACTCACTGTACATTCAGGGTAAGGATCACTCACTGTCTAACTGTAAAGAGTCACTGTTTATTCAGAGTGAGGATCACTCACTGTGTCACTGTACAGAGTCACTGTTTTTTTAAGGGTAAAGGTCACACACTGTGTAACTGTACAGTGTCACTGTTTATTCAGGGTAAGGATCACTCACAGTGTAACTGTACAGAGTCACTGTTTATTCAGGATATGGATCACTTACTGTGTAACTGTCCAGAGTCACTGTTTATTCAGGGTAAGGGTCACTCACTGTGTAACTGTACAGAGTCGCTGTTTATTCAGGGTAAAGGTCACTCAATGTGTAACTGTACAGAGTCAATGTTTATTCAGGGTAAGGGTCACTCACTGTGTAACTGCAGAGAGTCACGGTTTATTCAGCGTCAGGATCACTCATTGTGTTACTGTACAGAGTCACTGTTTATTCAGGGTAAGGATCACTCACTGTGTAACTGTACAGAGTCACTGTTTATTCAGGGTATGGATCACTCACTGTGTAACTGTACAGAGTCACTGTTTATTCAGGGTGTGGATCACCCACTGTGTAACTGTACAGAGTCACTGTTTATTCAGGGTATGAATCATTCACTGTGTAACTGTACAGAGTGACTGTTTATTCAGGGTATTGATCACTCACTGTGTAACTGTACAGAGTCAATCTTTATTCAGGGTAAAGATAACTCACTGTGTAACTGTACAGAGTCACTGTTTATTCAGGGTAAGGATCACTCACTGTGTAACTGTACAGAGTCACAGTTTATTCAGGGTAAGCATCACTCACTGCTGAACTGTACAGAGTCACTTTTTATTCAGGGTAAGGATCACTCACTGTGTAATTGTACAGAGTCACTGTTTTTTCAGGGTAAGGGTCACTCACTGTGTAACTGTTCAGAGTCACTGTATATTCAGGGTAAGGATCACTCACTGTGTAACTGTACTGAGTCACTGTTTATTCAGGGTAAAGGTCACTCACTGTGTAACTGTACAGAGACACTGTTTATTCAGGGTAAGGATCACTCACTGTGTAATTGTAGAGAGTCACTGTTTTTTCAGGGTAAGGGTCACTCACTGTGTAACTGTTCAGAGTCACTGTATATTCAGGGTAAGGATAACTCACTGTGTAACTGTACAGAGTCACTGTTTATTCAGGGTAAGGATCACTCACTATGTAACTATAAGAGTCACTGTTTATTCAGGGTAAGGATCACTCACTGTGTAACTGTACAGAGTCACTGTTTATTCTGGGTAAAGGTCACTCAGTGTGTAACTGTACAGAGACACTGTTTATTCAGGGTAAGGGTCACTCCCTGTGTAACTGTACAGAGTCACTGTTTATTCAGGGTAAAGGTCACTCACTGTGTAACTGTACAGAGTCACCGTTTACTCAATGTAAGGATCACTCACTGTGTATCTGTACAGAGTCACTGTTTATTCAGGGTAAGGATCACTCACTGTGTAACTGTACAGAGTCACTGTTTATTCAGGGTGAGGTTCACCCACTGTGTAACTGTACAGAGTCATTGTTTATTCTGGCTATGAGTCAATCACTGTGTAACTGTACAGAGTAACTGTTTATTCAGAGTATGGATCACTCACTGTGTAACTGTATAGAGTCAATGTTTATTCAGCGTAAGGATCACTCACTGTGTAACTGTACAGAGTCACTGTTTATTCAGCGTAAGGATCACTCTCTGTGTAACTGTACAGAGTCACTGTTTATTCAGGGTAAGGATCACTCACTGTGTAACTGTACAGAGTCATTGTTTATTGAGGGTAAGGATCACTCACTGTGGAACTGTACAGAGTCACTGTTTATTCAGTGTACGGATCACTCACTGTGTAACTGTAAAGAGTCACTGTTTATTCAGGGTAAGGATCACTCACTGTGTAACTGTACACAGTCACTGTTTATTCAGCGTAATGGTCACTCACTGTGTAACTGTTCAGAGTCACTGTTTATTCAGGGTAGAGGTCACACACTGTGTAACTGTACAGAGTCACTGTCTATTCAGGGTCAAGTTCACTCACTGTGTAACTGTACAGAGTCACTGTTTATTCAGGGTTAGCGTCACTCACTGTGTAACTGTACAGAGTCACTGTTTATTCAGGGTAAGGATCACTCACTTTGTAACTGTACAGAGTCACTGTTTATTCTTGTTAAGGATCACTCACTGTGTAACTGTACAGATCCACTATTTATTCAGGGTAAAGATCACTCACTGTGTAACTGTACAGAGTCACTGTTTATTCAGGGTAAGGATCAATCACTGTGTAACTGTACAGAGTCACTGCTTATTCAGGGTAAGGATCACTCACTGTGTAACTGTACAGAGTCACTGTTTATTCAGGGTAAGGATCACTCACTGTGTAACTGTACAGAGTCACTGCTTATTCAGCGTCAGGATCACTCACTGTGTAACTGTACAGAGTCACTGTTTATTCAGGGTAAAGGTCACACACGGTGTAACTGTACAGAGTCGGTGTATATTCAGGGTAAGGGTCACTCACTGTTTAACTGTACAGAGTCAATGTTTAATCAGGGTAAGAGTCACTCACTGTGTAACTGTACAGAGTCAGTGTTTATTCAGGGTAAGGGTCACTCACGGTGTAACTGTACAGAGTCACTGTTTATTCAGGATAAGGATCACTCACTGTGTAACTGTACAGAGTCACTGTTTATTCAGGGTAAAGTTCACTCACTGTGTAACTGTACCAAGTCACTGTTTATTCAGGGTAAGGATCACTCACTGTGCAACTGTACAGATTCACTGTTTATTCAGGGTAAGCATCACTCACTGTGTAACTGTAAAGAATCACTGTTTATTCAGGGTAAGCGTTACTCACTGTGTAACTGTACAGAGTCACTGTTTATTCAGGGTTAGGGTCACTCACTGTGTAACTGTACAGAGTCACTGTTTATTCAGAGTAAGGGTCACTCACTGTGTAACTGTACAGAGTCACTGTTTATTCAAGGTAAGGAGCACTCACTGTGTAACTGTACAGAGCCACTGTTTATTCAGGGTAAGGATCACTCACTGTGTAACTGTACAGAGTCACTGTTTATTCAGCATAAGGATCACTCACTGTGTAACTGTACAGAGTCACTGTTTATTCAGGGTAAGGATCACTCACTGTCTAACTGTACAGAGTCACTGTTTATTCAGGGTAAGGATCACTCACTGTGTAACTGTACAGAGTCAGTGTTTATTCAGCGTCAGGATCACTCACTGTGTAACTGTACAGAGTCACTGTTTATTCAGGGTAAAGGTCACACACGGTGTAACTGTACAGAGTCGGTGTTTTTTCAGGGTAAGGGTCACTCACTGTTTAACTGTGCAGTGTCACTGTTTAATCAGGGTAAGCGTCACTCACTGTGTAACTGTACAGAGTCACTGTTTATTCAGGGTAAGGATCACTCACTGTGTAACTGTACAGAGTCACTGTCTATTCAGCGTCAGCATCACTCACTGTGTAGCTGTACAAAGTCACTGTTTATTCAGGGTAAAGGTCACACACGGTGTAACTGTACAGAGTCGGTGTTTATTCAGGCTAAGTGTCACTCACTGTGTAACTGTACAGAGTCACTGTTTATTGAGAGTGAGGATCACTCACTGTGTAACTGTACAGAGTCACTGTTTTTTCAGGGTAAAGGTCACACACTGTTTAACTGTACAGAGTCACTGTTTATTCAGGGTAAGGATCACTCACGGTGTAACTGTACAGAGTCACTGTTTATTCAGGATAAGGATCACTCACTGTGTAACTGTACAGAGTCACTGTTAATTCAGGGTAAGGGTCACTCAGTGTAAAACTGTACAGAGTCACTGTTAATTCAGGGTAAAGGTCACTCAATGTGTATCTATACAGAGTCACTGTTTATGCAGGGTAAGGGTCACTCACTGTGTAACTGCACAGAATCACTGTTTATTCAGCGTCAGGATCACTCAATGTGTAACTGTACAGAGTCACTGTTTATTCAGGGTAAGGATTAGTCACTGTGTAACTGTACAGAGTCATGGTTTTTTCAGGGTAAGGATCACTCACTGTGTAAATGTACAGAGTCACTGTTTATTCAGGGTATGGATCACTCACTGTGTTACTGTACAGAGTCACTGTTTATTCAGGGTGAGGATCACCCACTGTGTAACTGTACAGAGTCACTGTTTATTCAGGGTATGAATAATTCACAGTGTAACTGTACAGAGTCACTGTTTATTCAGGGTATGGATCACTCACTGTGTAACTGTACAGAGTCACTGTTTATTGAGTGTGAGGATCACTCACTGTGTAACTGTACAGAGTCACTGTTTTTTCAGGGTAAAGGTCACACACTGTTTAACTGTACAGAGTCACTGTTTATTCAGGGTATGGATCACTCACGGTGTAACTGTACAGAGTCACTGTTTATTCAGGATAAGGATCACTCACTGTGTAACTGTACAGAGTCACTGCTTATTCAGCGTCAGGATCACTCACTGTGTAACTGTACAGAGTCACTGTTTATTCAGGGTAAAGGTCACACACGGTGTAACTGTACAGAGTCGGTGTATATTCAGGGTAAGGGTCACTCACTGTTTAACTGTACAGAGTCACTGTTTAATCAGGGTAAGAGTCACTCACTGTGTAACTGTACAGAGTCAGTGTTTATTCAGGGTAAGGGTCACTCACGGTGTAACTGTACAGAGTCACTGTTTATTCAGGATAAGGATCACTCACTGTGTAACTGTACAGAGTCACTGTTTATTCAGGGTAAAGTTCACTCACTGTGTAACTGTACCAAGTCACTGTTTATTCAGGGTTAGGATCACTCACTGTGCAACTGTACAGATTCACTGTTTATTCAGGGTAAGGATCACTCACTGTGTAACTGTACAGAATCACTGTTTATTCAGGGTAAGCGTTACTCACTGTGTAACTGTACAGAGTCACTGTTTATTCAGGGTTAGGTTCACTCACTGTGTAACTGTACAGAGTCACTGTTTATTCAGAGTAAGGGTCACTCACTGTGTAACTGTACAGAGTCACTGTTTATTCAAGGTAAGGAGCACTCACTGTGTAACTGTACAGAGCCACTGTTTATTCAGGGTAAGGATCACTCACTGTGTAACTGTACAGAGTCACTGTTTATTCAGCATAAGGATCACTCACTGTGTAACTGTACAGAGTCACTGCTTATTCAGGGTAAGGATCACTCACTGTCTAACTGTACAGAGTCACTGTTTATTCAGGGTAAGGATCACTCACTGTGTAACTGTACAGAGTCAGTGTTTATTCAGCGTCAGGATCACTCACTGTGTAACTGTACAGAGTCACTGTTTATTCAGGGTAAAGGTCACACACGGTGTAACTGTACAGAGTCGGTGTTTTTTCAGGGTAAGGGTCACTCACTGTTTAACTGTGCAGTGTCACTGTTTAATCAGGGTAAGCGTCACTCACTGAGTAACTGTACAGAGTCACTGTTTATTCAGGGTAAGGATCACTCACTGTGTAACTGTACAGAGTCACTGTCTATTCAGCGTCAGCATCACTCACTGTGTAGCTGTACAAAGTCACTGTTTATTCAGGGTAAAGGTCACACACGGTGTAACTGTACAGAGTCGGTGTTTATTCAGGGTAAGTGTCACTCACTGTGTAACTGTACAGAGTCACTGTTTATTGAGAGTGAGGATCACTCACTGTGTAACTGTACAGAGTCACTGTTTTTTCAGGGTAAAGGTCACACACTGTTTAACTGTACAGAGTCACTGTTTATTCAGGGTAAGGATCACTCACGGTGTAACTGTACAGAGTCACTGTTTATTCAGGATAAGGATCACTCACTGTGTAACTGTACAGAGTCACTGTTAATTCAGGGTAAGGGTCACTCACTGTAAAACTGTACAGAGTCACTGTTAATTCAGGGTAAAGGTCACTCAATGTGTATCTATACAGAGTCACTGTTTATGCAGGGTAAGGGTCACTCACTGTGTAACTGCACAGAGTCACTGTTTATTCAGCGTCAGGATCACTCAATGTGTAACTGTACAGAGTCACTGTTTATTCAGGGTAAGGATTAGTCACTGTGTAACTGTACAGAGTCATGGTTTTTTCAGGGTAAGGATCACTCACTGTGTAAATGTACAGAGTCACTGTTTATTCAGGGTATGGATCACTCACTGTGTTACTGTACAGAGTCACTGTTTATTCAGGGTGAGGATCACCCACTGTGTAACTGTACAGAGTCACTGTTTATTCAGGGTATGAATAATTCACTGTGTAACTGTACAGAGTCACTGTTTATTCAGGGTATGGATCACTCACTGTGTAACTGTACAGAGTCACTGTTTATTGAGAGTGAGGATCACTCACTGTGTAACTGTACAGAGTCACTGTTTTTTCAGGGTAAAGGTCACACACTGTTTAACTGTACAGAGTCACTGTTTATTCAGGGTAAGGATCACTCACGGTGTAACTGTACAGAGTCACTGTTTATTCAGGATAAGGATCACTCACTGTGTAACTGTACAGAGTCACTGTTAATTCAGGGTAAGGGTCACTCACTGTAAAACTGTACAGAGTCACTGTTAATTCAGGGTAAAGGGCACTCAATGTGTATCTATACAGAGTCACTGTTTATGCAGGGTAAGGGTCACTCACTGTGTAACTGCACAGAGTCACTGTTTATTCAGCATCAGGATCACTCAATGAGTAACTGTACAGAGTCACTGTTTATTCAGGGTAAGGATTAGTCACTGTGTAACTGTACAGAGTCACTGTTTTTTCAGGGTAAGGATCACTCACTGTGTAATTGTACAGAGTCACTGTTTATTCAGGGTATGGATCACTCACTGTGTTACTGTACAGAGTCACTGTTTATTCAGGGTGAGGATCACCCACTGTGTAACTGTACAGAGTCACTGTTTATTCAGGGTATGAATAATTCACTGTGTAACTGTACAGAGTCACTGTTTATTCAGGGTATGGATCAATCCCTGTGTAACTGTACAGAGTCAATGTTTATTCAGGGTAAAGATCACTCACTGTGTAACTGTACAGAGTCACTGTTTATTCAGGGTAAGGATCAATCTCTGTGTAACTGTAGAGAGTCACTGCTTATTCTGGGTAAAGGTCACACATGGTGTAACTGTACAGAGTTGGTGTTTATTCAGGGCAAGGGTCACTCACTGTGTAACTGTACAGAGTCACTGTTTATTCAGGATAAGGATCACTCACTGTGTAACTGTACAGATTCACTGTTTATTCAGGGTAACGGTCACTCACTGTGTAACTGTACAGAGTCACTGTCTATTCAGGGTGAAGGTCACTCAATGTGTAACTGTACAGAGTCACTGTTTATTTAGGGTAAGGGTTACTCAGTGTGTAACTGCACAGAGTCACTGTTTATTCAGCGTCAGGATCACTCACTGTGTAACTGTACAGAGTCACTGTTTATTCAGGGTAAGGATCACTCACTGTGTAACTGTACAGAGTCACTGTTTATTCAGGGTAAGGACCACTCACTGTGTAACTGTACAGAGTCACTGTTTATTCAGCGTCAGGATCACTCACTGTGTAACTGTACAGAGCCACTGTTTATTCAGGGTATAGGTCTCACACGGTGTAACTGTACAGAGTCGGTGTTTATTCAGGGTAAGGGTCACTCACTGTTTAACTGTACAGTGTCACTGTTTAATCAGGGTAAGCATCACTCACTGTGTAACTGTACAGACTTACTGTTTATTCAGGGTAAGGATCACTCACTTTGTAACTGTACAGAGTCACTGTCTATTCAGCGTCAGCATCACTCACTGTGTAACTGTACAGAGTCACTGTTTATTCAGGGTAAAGTTCACACACGGTGTAACTTTACGGAGTCGGTGTTTATTCAGGGTAAGGGTCACTCACTGTGTAACTGTACAGAGTCGGTGGTTATTCAGGGTAAGGGTCACTCACTGTGTAACTGTACAGACTCACTGTATATTCAAGGTAAGGATCACTCACTGTGTAACTGTTCAGAGTCACTGTTTATTCAGGGTAAAGGTCACTCACTGTGTAACTGTACAGAGTCACTGTTAATTCAGGGTAAGGATCACTCACTGTGCAACTGTACAGATTCACTGTTTATTCAGGGTAAGGATCACTCACTGTGTAACTGTACAGTATCAATGTTTATTCAGGGTAAGCGTCACTCACTGTGTAACTGTACAGAGTCACTGTTTATTCAGGGTTAGCGTCACTCACTGTGTAACGGTACAGAGTCACTGTTTATTCAGGGTAAGGATCACTCACGGTGTAACTGTACAGAGTCACTGTTTATTCAGGATAAGGATCACTCACTGTGTAACTGTACAGATTCACTGTTTATTCAGGGTAACGGTCACTCACTGTCTAACGGTACAGAGTCACTGTTTATTCAGGGTGAAGGTCACTCAATGTGTAACTGTACAGAGTCACTGTTTATTTAGGGTAAGGGTCACTCACTGTGTAACTGCACAGAGTCACTGTTTATTCAGCGTCAGGATCACTCAATGTGTTACTGTACAGAGTCACTGTTTATTCAGGCTAAGGATCACTCACTGTGCAACTGTACATAGTCACTGTTTATTAAGGGTAAGGATTATCTCACTGTGTAACTTTACAGAGTCACTGTTTATTCAGGGTGAGGATCACCCACTGTGTAATTGTACAGAGTCACTGTTTATTCAGGGTATGAATCATTCACTGTGTAACTGTACAGAGTCACTGTTTATTCAGGATAAGGATCACTCACTGTGTAACTGTACAGAGTCACTGCTTATTCAGGGTAAGGATCACTCACTATGTAACTGTACAGAGTCACTGTTTATACAGGGTAAGAATCACTCACTGTGTAACTGTACAGAGTCACTATTTATTCAGCGTCAGGATCATTCAATGTGTATCTATACAGAGTCACTGTTTATGCAGGGTAAGGGTCACTCACTGTGTAACTGCTCAGAGTCACTGTTCATTCAGCGTCAGGATCACTCAATGTGTAACTGTACAGAGTCACTGTTTATTCAGGGTAAGGATTAGTCACTGTGTAACTGTACAGAGTCACTGTTTTTCAGGGAAAGGATCACTAACTGTGTAACTGTACAGAGTCACTGTTTATTCAGGGTATGGATCACTCACTGTGTAACTGTACAGAGTCACTGTTTATTCAGGGTGAGGATCACCCACTGTGTAACTGTACAGAGTCACTATTTATTCAGGGTATGAATAATTCACTGTGCAACTGTACAGAGTCACTGTTTATTCAGGGTATGGATCACTCACTGTGTAACTGTACAGAGTCAATGTTTATTCAGGGTAAAGATCACTCACTGTGTAACTGTACAGAGTCACTGTTTTTTCAGGATGAGGATCACTCACTGTGTAACTGTACAGAGTCACTGTTAATTCAGGGTAAGGGTCACTCACTGTGTAACTGTACAGAGTCACTCTTTATTCAGGGTAAAGGTCACACAAGTTGTAACTGTACAGAGTCGGTGTTTATTCAGGGTAAGGGTCACTCACTGTGTAACGGTACAGAGTCACTGTTTATTCATGGTAAGTATCACTCACTGTTTAACTGTACAGAGTCACTGTTTTTTCAGGGTAAGGATCACTCACTGTGTAACTGCACAGAGTCACTGTTTATTCAGGGTAAGGGTCACTCACTGTGTAACTGTTCAGAGTCTCCGTTTTTTCAGGGTAAGGATCACTCACTGTGTAACTGTACAGAGTCACTGTTTATTCAGGGTAAGGATCACTCACTGTGTAACGGTACAGAGTCACTGTTTATTCACGGTAAGTATCACTCACTGTTTAACTGTACAGAGTCACTGTTTATTCAGGGTAAGGATCACTCACTGTGTAACTGTACAGAGTCACTGTTTATTCTGCGTCAGGATCACTCACTGTGTAACTGTACAGAGTCACTGTTTATTCAGGGTTAAGGTCACACAAGTTGTAACTGTACAGAGTCGGTGTTTATTCAGGGTAAGGGTCACTCACTGTTTAACTGTACAGAGTCACGGTATAATCAGGGTAAGCGTCACTCACTGTGTAACTGTACAGAGTCACTGTTTATTCAGGTTTAAGGATCACTCACTGTGTAACTGTACTGAGTCACTGTCTATTCAGCGTCAGGATCACTCACTGTGTAACTGTACATAGTCACTGTTTATTTAGGGTAAAGGTCACACATGGTGTAACTGTACAGAGTCGGTGTTTATTCAGGGTAAGGGACACTCACTGTGTAACTCTACAGACTCACTGTTTATTCAGGGTAAGGATCACTGACTGTGTAACTGTACAGAGTCACTGTTTTTTCAGGGTAAAGGTCACACACTGTTTAACTGTACAGAGTCACTGTTTATTCAGGGTAAGGATCACTCACGTTGTAACTGTACAGAGTCACTGTTTATTCAGGATAAGGATCACTCACTGTGTAACTGTACAGAGTCACTGTTAATTCAGGGTAAGGGTCACTCACTGTAAAACTGTACAGAGTCACTGTTAATTCAGGTTAAAGGGCACTCAATGTGTATCTATACAGAGTCACTGCTTATGCAGGGTAAGGGTCACTCACTGTGTAACTGCACAGAGTCACTGTTTATTCAGCATCAGGATCACTCAATGAGTAACTGTACAGAGTCACTGTTTATTCAGGGTAAGGATTAGTCACTGTGTAACTGTACAGAGTCACTGTTTATTCAGGGTATGGATCACTCACTGTGTTACTGTACAGAGTCACTGTTTATTCAGGGTGAGGATCACCCACTGTGTAACTGTACAGAGTCACTGTTTATTCAGGGTATGAATAATTCACTGTGTAACTGTACAGAGTTACTGTTTATTCAGGGTATGGATCACTCACTGTGTAACTGTACAGAGTCAATGTTTATTCAGGGTAAAGATCACTCACTGTGTAACTGTACAGAGTCACTGTTTATTCAGGGTAAGGATCAATCTCTGTGTAACTGTACAGAGTCACTGCTTATTCTGGGTAAAGGTCACACATGGTGTAACTGTACAGAGTTGGTGTTTATTCAGGGTAAGGGTCACTCACTGTGTAACTGTACAGAGTCACTGTTTATTCAGGATAAGGATCACTCACTGTGTAACTGTACAGATTCACTGTTTATTCAGGGTAACGGTCACTCACTGTGTAACTGTACAGAGTCACTGTCTATTCAGGGTGAAGGTCACTCAATGTGTAACTGTACAGAGTCACTGTTTATTTAGGGTAAGGGTTACTCACTGTGTAACTGCACAGAGTCACTGTTTATTCAGCGTCAGGATCACTCAATGTGTTACTGTACAGAGTCACTGTTTATTCAGGGTAAGGATCACTCACTGTGTAACTGTACAGAGTCACTGTTTATTCAGGGTAAGGATCACTCACTGTGTAACTGTACAGAGTCACTGTTTATTCAGCGTCAGCATCACTCACTGTGTAACTGTACAGAGTCACTGTTTATTCAGGGTATAGGTCTCACACGGTGTAACTGTACAGAGTCGGTGTTTATTCAGGGTAAGGGTCACTCACTGTTTAACTGTACAGTGTCACTGTTTAATCAGGGTAAGCATCACTCACTGTGTAACTGTACAGACTTACTGTTTATTCAGGGTAAGGATCACTCACTGTGTAACTGTACAGAGTCACTGTCTATTCAGCATCAGCATCACTCACTGTGTAACTGTACAGAGTCACTGTTTATTCAGGGTAAAGGTCACACACGGTGTAACTTTACGGAGTCGGTGTTTATTCAGGGTAAGGGTCACTCACTGTGTAACTGTACAGAGTCGGTGGTTATTCAGGGTAAGGGTCACTCACTGTGTAACTGTACAGACTCACTGTATATTCAAGGTAAGGATCACTCACTGTGTACCTGTACAGAGTCACTGTTTATTCAGTGTAAGGGTCACTCACTGTGTAACTGTTCAGAGCCACTGTTTATTCAGGGTAGAGGTCACTCACTGTTTAACTGTACAGAGTCACTGTTTATTCAGGGTAAGGATTACTCACTGTGTAACTTTACAGAGTCACTGTTTATTCAGGGTGAGTATCACCCACTGTGTAACTGTACAGAGTCACTGTTTATTCAGGTTATGAATCATTCACTGTGTAACTGTACAGAGTCACTGTTTATTCAGGATAAGGATCACTCACTGTGTAACTGTACAGAGTCACTGCTTATTCAGGGTAAGGATCACTCACTATGTAACTGTACAGAGTCACTGTTTATACAGGGTAAGAATCACTCACTGTGTAACTGTACAGAGTCACTATTTATTCAGCGTCAGGATCACTCACTGTGTAACTGTACAGAGTCACTGATTATTCAGGGTAAAGGTCACACACGGTGTAACTGTACAGAGTCGGTGTTTATTCAGGGTAAGGGTCACTCACTGTGTAACTGTACAGAGTCGGTGGTTATTCAGGGTAAGGGTCACTCACTGTGTAACTGTACAGACTCACTGTTTATTCAGGGTAAGGATCACTCACTGTGTACCTGTACAGAGTCACTGTTTATTCAGAGTGAGGATAACTCAATGTGTAACTGTACAGAGTCACTGTTTATTCAGGGTAAAGGTCACACACTGTGTAACTGTACAGAGTCACTGTTAATTCAGGGTAAGGGTCACTCACTGTGTAACTGTACAGAGTCACTGTTTATTCAGGGTAAAGGTAACTCAATGTGTATCTATACAGAGTCACTGTTTATGCAGGGTAAGGGTCACTCACTGTGTAACTGCACAGAGTCACTGTTCATTCAGCGTCAGGATCACTCAATGTGTAACTGTACAGAGTCACTGTTTATTCAGGGTAAGGATTAGTCACTGTGTAACTGTACAGAGTCACTGTTTTTTCAGGGAAAGGATCACTAACTATGTAACTGTACAGAGTCACTGTTTATTCAGGGTATGGATCACTCACTGTGTAACTGTACAGAGTCACTGTTTATTCAGGGTGAGGATCACCCACTGTGTAACTGTACAGAGTCACTGTTTATTCAGGGTATGAATAATTCACTGTGCAACTGTACAGAGTCACTGTTTATTCAGGGTATGGATCACTCACTGTGTAACTGTACAGAGTCAATGTTTATTCAGGGTAAAGATCACTCACTGTGTAACTGTACAGAGTCACTGTTTTTTCAGGATAAGGATCACTCACTGTGTAACTGTACAGAGTCACTGTTAATTCAGGGTAAGGGTCACTCACTGTGTAACTGTACAGAGTCACTCTTTATTCAGGGTAAAGGTCACACAATTTGTAACTGTACAGAGTCGGTGTTTATTCAGGGTAAGGGTCACTCACTGTTTAACTGTACAGAGTCACTGTTTTTTCAGGGTAAGTATCACTCACTGTGTAACTGTACAGAGTCACTGTTTATTCAGGGTAAGGTCACTCACTGTGTAACTGTTCAGAGCCTCCGTTTTTTCAGGGTAAGGATCACTCACTGTGTAACTGTACAGAGTCACTGTTTATTCAGGGTAAGGATCACTCACTGTGTAACGGTACAGAGTCACTGTTTATTCATGGTAAGGATCACTCACTGTGTAACTGTGCAGAGTCACTGTTTATTCAGGGTAAGGATCACTCACTGTGTAACTGTACAGAGTCACTGTTTATTATGCGTCAGGATCACTCACTGTGTAACTGTACAGAGTCACTGTTTATTCAGGGTTAAGGTCACACAAGTTGTAACTGTACAGAGTCGGTGTTTATTCAGGGTAAGGGTCACTCACTGTTTAACTGTACCGAGACACGGTATAATCAGGGTAAGCGTCACTCACTGTGTAACTGTACAGAGTCACTGTTTATTCAGGTTTAAGGATCACTCACTGTGTAACTGTACAGAGTCACTGTCTATTCAGCGTCAGGATCACTCACTGTGTAAATGTACATAGTCACTGTTTATTCAGGGTAAAGGTCACACATGGTGTAACTGTACAGAGTCGGTGTTTATTCAGGGTAAGGGACACTCACTGTGTAACTGTACAGACTCACTGTTTATTCAGGGTAAGGATCACTGACTGTGTAACTGTACAGAGTCACTGTTTATTCAGAGTGAGGATCACTCAATGTGTTACTGTACAGAGTCACTGTTTATTCAGGGTAAGGATCACTCACTGTGTAACTGTACAGAGTCACTGTTTATTCAGGGAAAGGATCACTCACTGTGTAACTGTACAGAGTCACTGTTTATTCAGGGTGAGGATCACAATCTGTGTAACTGTACAGAGTCACTGTTTATTCAGGGTATGAATCATTCACTGTGAAACTGTACAGAGTCACTGTTTCTTCAGGGTATGGATCACTCACTGTGTAACTGTACAGAGTCAATGTTTATTCAGGGTAAAGGTCACTCACTGTGTAACTGTACAGAGTCACTTTATATTCAGGGTAAGGACCAATCTCTGTGTAACTGTATAGAGTCACTGTTTATTCAGGGTAAGGATCACTCACTGTGTAACTGTACAGAGTCACTGTTTATTCAGGGTAAGGATCAATCACTGTGGAACTGTACAGAGTCACTTTTTATTCAGGGTAAGGATCACTCACTGTGTAATTGTACAGAGTCACTGTTTATTCAGGGTAAGGATCACTCACTGTGGATCTGTACAGAGTCCCTGTTTATTCAGTGTAAGGGTCACTCACTGTGTAACTGTACAGAGTCACTGTTTATTCAGGGTAAAGGTCACACACTGTGTAACTGTACAGAGTCACTGTTTATTCAGGGTAAGGATCACTCACGGTGTAACTGTACAGAGCCACTTTTTATTCAGGATAAGGATCACTCACTGTGTAACTGTACAGAGTCACTGTTAATTCAGCGTAAGGGTCACTCACTGTGTTACTGTACAGAGTCACTGTATATTCAGGGTAAGGATCACTCACTGTGTAACTGTACAGAGTCACTGTTTATTCAGGGTTAGGGTCACTCACTGTGTAACTGTACAGAGTCACTGTATATTCAGGGTAAGGATCACTCACTGTGTAACTGTACAGAGTCACTGTTTATTCTGGGTAAGGATTACTAACTGTGCAACTGTACAGTGTCACTATTTATTCAGGGTAAAGGTCACACACGGTGTAACTGTACAAAGTCGGTCTATATTCAGGGTAAGGGTCAATCACTGTTTAACTGTACAGAGTCACTGTTTAATCAGGGTAAGCGTCACTCACTGTGTAACTGTACAGAGTCAGTGTTTATTCAGGGTACGGGTCACTCACGGTGTAACTGTACAGATTCACTGTTTATTCAGGATAAGTATCACTCACTGTTTAACTGTACAGAGTCACTGTTTATTCAGGGTAAAGGTCACTCACTGTGTAACTGTACCGAGTCACTGTTTATTCAGTGTAAGGATCTCTCAATGTGCAACTGTACAGATTCACTGTTTATTCAGGGTAAGGATCACTCACTGTGTAAATGTACAGAATCACTGTTTATTCAGGGTAAGCGTTACTCACTGTGTAACTGTACAGAGTCACTGTTTATTCAGGGTTAGGGTCACTCACTGTGTAACTGTACAGAGTCACTGTTTATTCAGAGTAAGGGTCGCTCACTGTGTAACTGTACAGAGTCACTGTTTCTTCAGGGTAAGGAGCACTCACTGTGTAACTGTACAGAGCCACTGTTTATTCAGGGTAAGGATCACTCACTGTGTAACTGTACAGAGTCACTGTTTATTCAGCATAAGGATCACTCAATGTGTAACTGTACAGAGTCACTGTTTATTCAGGGTAAGGATCACTCACTGTGTAACTGTACAGAGTCACTGCTTATTCAGGGTAAGGATCACTCACTGTGTAACTGTACAGAGTCACTCTATATTCAGCGTCAGGATCACTCACTGTCTAACTGTACGGAGTCGCTGTTTATTCAGGACAAAGTTCACACACGGTGTAACTGAACAGAGTCGGTGTTTATTCAGGGTAAGGGTCACTCACTGTGTAACTGTACAGAGTCACTGTTTATTCAGGGTAAGGATCACTCACTGTGTAACTGTACAGAGTCACTGTCTATTCAGCGTCAGCATCATTCACTGTGTAACTGTACAAAGTCACTGTTTATTCAGGGTAAAGTTCACACACGGTGTAACTGTACAGAGTCGGTGTTTATTCAGGGTAAGTGTCACTCACTGTGTAACTGTACAGAGTCGGTGTTTATTCAGGGTAAGGATCACTCACTGTGTAACTGTACAGACTCACTGTTTTTCAGGATAAGGATCACTCACAGTGTAACTGTTAAGAGTCACTGTTTATTCAGAGTGAGGATCACTCACTGTGTAACTGTACAGAGTCACTGCTTATTCAGGGTAAAGGTCACACACTGTTTAACTGTACAGAGTCACTGTTTATTCAGGGTAAGGATCACTCATGGTGTTACTGTACAGAGTCACTGTTTATACAGGATAAGAATCACTCACTGTGTAACTGTACAGAGTCACTGTTAATTCAGGGTGAGGGTCAATCACTGTGTAACTGTACAGAGTCACTGTTAATGCAGGGTAGAGGTCACTCAATGTGAATCTGTACAGAGTCACTGTTTATGCAAGGTAAGGGTCACTCACTGTGTAACTGCACAGAGTCACTGTTTATTAAGCGTCAGGATCACTCAATGTGTAACTGTACAGAGTCAATGTTTATTCAGGGTAAGGATTAGTCACTGTGTAACTGTACAGAGTCATTGTTTTTTCAGGGTAAGGATCACTCACTGTGTAACTGTACAGAGTCACTGTTTATTCAGGGTAAGTATCACTCACTGTGTAACTGCACAGAGTCACTGTTTATTCAGGGTGAGGATCACCCACTGTGTAACTGTACAGAGTCACTGTTTATTCAGGGTATGAATAATTCACTGTGTAACTGTACAGAGTCACTGTTTATTCAGTGTATGGATCACTCACTGTGTAACTGTACAGAGTCAATGTTTATTCAGGGTAAAGATCACTCATTGTGTAGCTGTACAGAGTCACTGTTAATTCAGGGTAAGGATCACTCTCTGTGTAACTGTACAGAGTCACTGCTTATTCAGGGTAAGGATCACTCACTGTGTAAATGTACAGAGTTACTGTTTATTCAGGTTAAGGATCACTCACTGTGGAACTGTACAGAGTCACTGTTTATTCAGGGTAAGGATAGCTCACTGTGTAACTGTACAGAGTCACTGTTTATTCAGGGTATGGGTCACTCACTGAGTAACTGTTCAGAGTCTCCGTTTTTTCATGTTAAGGGTCACTCACTGTGTAACTGTACAGAGTCACTGTTTATTCAGGGTAAGGATCACTCACTGTGTAACGGTACAGAGTCACTGTTTATTCAGGGTAAGGATCACTCACTGTGTAACTGTACAGAGTCACTGTTTATTCAGCGTCAGGATCACTCACTGTGTAACTGTACGGAGTCACTGTTTATTCAGGGTAAAGTTCACACAAGGTGTAACTGTGCAGAGTCGGTGTTTATTCAGGGTACGGGTCACTCACTGTTTAACTGTACAGAGTCACTGTATAATCAGGGTAAGCGTCACTCACTGTGTAACTGTACAGAGTCACTGTGTATTCAGGGTAAGGATCACTCACTGTGTAACTGTACAGAGTCACTGCCTATTCAGCGTCAGGATCACTCACTGTGTAACTGTACAGAGGCATTGTTTATTCAGGGTAAAGGTCACAAATGGTGTAACTGTACAGAGTCGGTGTTTATTCAGGATAAGGGTCACTCACTGTGTAACTGTACAGAGTCGGTGTTTATTCAGGGTAAGGTTCACTCACTGTGTAACTGTACAGACTCACTGTTTATTCAGAATAAGGATCACTCACTGTGTAACTGTACAGAGTCACTGTTTATTCAGAGTGAGGATCACTCACTGTGTAACTGTACAGAGTCACTGTTTTTTCAGGGTAAAGGTCACACACTGTGTAACGGTACAGAGTCACTGTTTATTCAGGGTAAGGATCACTCACGGTGTAACTGTACAGAGTCACTGTTTATTCAGGATAAGGATCACTCACTGTGTAACTGTACAGATTCACTGTTTATTCAGGGTAACGGTCACTCACTGTGTAACTGTACAGAGTCACTGTTTATTCAGGGTGAAGGTCACTCAATGTGTAACTGTACAGAGTCAATGTTTATTCAGGGTAAAGATCACTCACTGTGTAACTGTACAGAGTCACTTTATATTCAGGGTAAGGACCAATCTCTGTGTAACTGTATAGAGTCACTGTTTATTCAGGGTAAGGATCACTCACTGTGTAACTGTACAGAGTCACTGTTTATTCAGGGTAAGGATCAATCACTGTGGAACTGTACAGAGTCACTTTTTATTCAGGGTAAGGATCACTCACTGTGTAATTGTACAGAGTCACTGTTTATTCAGGGTAAGGATCTCTCACTGTGGATCTGTACAGAGTCCCTGTTTATTCAGTGTAAGGGTCACTCACTGTGTAACTGTACAGAGTCTCTGTTTATTCAGGGTAAAGGTCACACACTGTGTAACTGTACAGAGTCACTGTTTATTCAGGGTAAGGATCACTCACGGTGTAACTGTACAGAGCCACTTTTTATTCAGGATAAGGATCACTCACTGTGTAACTGTACAGAGTCACTGTTAATTCAGCGTAAGGGTCACTCACTGTGTTACTGTACAGAGTCACTGTATATTCAGGGTAAGGATCACTCACTGTGTAACTGTTCAGAGTCACTGTTTATTCAGGGTTAGGGTCACTCACTGGGTAACTGTACAGAGTCACTGTATATTCAGGGTTAGAATCACTCACTGTGTAACTGTACAGAGTCACTGTTTATTCTGGGTAAGGATTACTAACTGTGTAACTGTACAGTGTCACTATTTATTCAGGGTAAAGCTCACACACGGTGTAACTGTACAAAGTCGGTCTATATTCAGGGTAAGGGTCACTCACTGTTTAACTGTACAGAGTCACTGTTTAATCAGGGTAAGCGTCACTCACTGTGTAACTGTACAGAGTCAGTGTTTATTCAGGGTAAGGGTCACTCACGGTGTAACTGTACAGATTCACTGTTTATTCAGGATAAGTATCACTCACTGTGTAACTGTGCAGAGTCACTGTTTATTCAGGGTAAAGGTCACTCACTGTGTAACTGTACCGAGTCACTGTTTATTCAGGGTAAGGATATCTCACTGTGCAACTGTACAGATTCACTGTTTATTCAGGGTAAGGATCACTCACTGTGTAACTGTACAGAATCACTGTTTATTCACGGTAAGCGTTACTCACTGTGTAACTGTACAGAGTCACTGTTTATTCAGGGTTAGGGTCACTCACTGTGCAACTGTACAGAGTCACTGTTTATTCAGAGTAAGGGTCACTCACTGTGTAACTGTACAGAGTCACTGTTTATTCAGGGTAAGGAGCACTCACTGTGTAACTGTACAGAGCCACTGTTTATTCAGGGTAAGGATCACTCACTGTGTAACTGTACAGAGTCAATGTTTATTCAGCATAAGGATCACTCAATGTGTAACTGTACAGAGTCACTGTTTATTCAGGGTAAGGATCACTCACTGTGTAACTGTACAGAGTCACTGCTTATTCAGGGTAAGGATCACTCACTGTGTAACTGTACAGAGTCACTCTATATTCAGCGTCAGGATCACTCACTGTCTAACTGTACGGAGTCACTGTTTATTCAGGATAAAGGTCACACACGGTTTAACTGAACAGAGTCGGTGTTTATTCAGGGTAAGGGTCACTCACTGTTTAAAAGTACAGTGTCACTGTTTATTAAGGGTAAGCGTCACTCACTGTGTAACTGTACAGAGTCACTGTTTATTCAGGGTAAGGATCACTCACTGTGTAACTGTACAGAGTCACTGTCTATTCAGCGTCAGCATCACTCACTGTGTAACTGTACAAAGTCACTGTTTATTCAGGGTAAAGTTCACACACGGTGTAACTGTACAGAGTCGGTGTTTATTCAGGGTAAGTGTCACTCACTGTGTAACTGTACAGAGTCGGTGTTTATTCAGGGTAAGGATGACTCACTGTGTAACTGTACAGACTCACTGTTTTTCAGGATAAGGATCACTCACAGTGTAACTGTTAAGAGTCACTGTTTATTCAGAGTGAGGATCACTCACTGTGTAACTGTACAGAGTCACTGCTTATTCAGGGTAAAGGTCACACACTTTTTAACTGTACAGAGTCACTGTTTATTCAGGGTAAGGATCACTCATGGAGTAACTGTACAGAGTCACTGTTTATTCAGGATAAGAATCACTCACTGTGTAACTGTACAGAGTCACTGTTAATTCAGGGTGAGGGTCAATCACTGTGTAACTGTACAGAGTCACTGTTAATGCAGGGTAGAGGTCACTCAATGTGAATCTGTACAGAGTCACTGTTTATGCAAGGTAAGGGTCACTCACTGTGTAACTGCACAGAGTCACTGTTTATTCAGCGTCAGGACCACTCAATGTGTAACTGTACAGAGTCACTGTTTATTCAGGGTAAGGATTAGTCACTGTGTAACTGTACAGAGTCACTGTTTTTTCAGGGTAAGGATCACTCACTGTGTAACTGTACAGAGTCACTGTTTATTCAGGGTAAGTATCACTCACTGTGTAACTGCACAGAGTCACTGTTTATTCAGGGTGAGGATCACCCACTGTGTAACTGTACAGAGTCACTGTTTATTCAGGGTATGAATAATTCACTGTGTAACTGTACAGAGTCACTGTTTATTCAGTGTATGGATCACTGACTGTGTAACTGTACAGAGTCAATGTTTATTCAGGGTAAAGATCACTCATTGTGTAGCTGTACAGAGTCACTGTTAATTCAGGGTAAGGATCACTCTCTGTGTAACTGTACAGAGTCACTGTTTATTCAGGGTAAGGATAGCTCACTGTGTAACTGTACAGAGTCACTGTTTATTCAGGGTAAGGGTCACTCACTGTGTAACTGTTCAGAGTCTCCGTTTTTTCATGTTAAGGGTCACTCACTGTGTAACTGTACAGAGTCACTGTTTATTCAGGGTAAGGATCACTCACTGTGTAACGGTACAGAGTCACTGTTTATTCAGGGTAAGGATCACTCACTGTGTAACTGTACAGAGTCACTGTTTATTCAGCGTCAGGATCACTCACTGTGTAACTGTACGGAGTCACTGTTTATTCAGGGTAAAGTTCACACAAGGTGTAACTGTACAGAGTCGGTGTTTATTCAGGGTACGGGTCACTCACTGTTTAACTGTACAGAGTCACTGTATAATCAGGGTAAGCGTCACTCACTGTGTAACTGTACAGAGTCACTGTGTATTCAGGGTAAGGATCACTCACTGTGTAACTGTACAGAGTCACTGCCTATTCAGCGTCAGGATCACTCACTGTGTAACTGTACAGAGGCATTGTTTATTCAGGGTAAAGGTCACAAATGGTGTAACTGTACAGAGTCGGTGTTTATTCAGGATAAGGGTCACTCACTGTGTAACTGTACAGAGTCGGTGTTTATTCAGGGTAAGGTTCACTCACTGTGTAACTGTACAGACTCACTGTTTATTCAGAATAAGGATCACTCACCGTGTAACTGTACAGAGTCACTGTTTATTCAGAGTGAGGATCACTCACTGTGTAACTGTACAGAGTCACTGTTTTTTCAGGGTAAAGGTCACACACTGTGTAACGGTACAGAGTCACTGTTTATTCAGGGTAAGGATCACTCACGGTGTAACTGTACAGAGTCACTGTTTATTCAGGATAAGGATCACTCACTGTGTAACTGTACAGATTCACTGTTTATTCAGGGTAACGGTCACTCACTGTGTAACTGTACAGAGTCACTGTTTATTCAGGGTGAAGGTCACTCAATGTGTAACTGTACAGAGTCACTGTTTATTTAGGGTAAGGGTCACTCACTGTGTAACTGCACAGAGTCACTGTTTATTCAGCGTCAGGATCACTCAATGTGTTACTGTACAGAGTCACTGTTTATTCAGGGTAAGGGTCACTCACTGTTTAACTGTACAGAGTCACTGTTTAATCAGGGTAAGCGTCACTCACTGTGTAACTGTACAGAGTCAGTGTTTATTCAGGGTAAGGGTCACTCACGGTGTAACTGTACAGATTCACTGTTTATTCAGGATAAGTATCACTCACTGTGTAACTGTGCAGAGTCACTGTTTATTCAGGGTAAAGGTCACTCACTGTGTAACTGTACCGAGTCACTGTTTATTCAGGGTAAGGATATCTCACTGTGCAACTGTACAGATTCACTGTTTATTCAGGGTAAGGATCACTCACTGTGTAACTGTACAGAATCACTGTTTATTCACGGTAAGCGTTACTCACTGTGTAACTGTACAGAGTCACTGTTTATTCAGGGTTAGGGTCACTCACTGTGTAACTGTACAGAGTCACTGTTTATTCAGAGTAAGGGTCACTCACTGTGTAACTGTACAGAGTCACTGTTTATTCAGGGTAAGGAGCACTCACTGTGTAACTGTACAGAGCCACTGTTTATTCAGGGTAAGGATCACTCACTGTGTAACTGTACAGAGTCAATGTTTATTCAGCATAAGGATCACTCAATGTGTAACTGTACAGAGTCACTGTTTATTCAGGGTAAGGATCACTCACTGTGTAACTGTACAGAGTCACTGCTTATTCAGGGTAAGGATCACTCACTGTGTAACTGTACAGAGTCACTCTATATTCAGCGTCAGGATCACTCACTGTCTAACTGTACGGAGTCACTGTTTATTCAGGATAAAGGTCACACACGGTTTAACTGAACAGAGTCGGTGTTTATTCAGGGTAAGGGTCACTCACTGTTTAAAAGTACAGTGTCACTGTTTATTAAGGGTAAGCGTCACTCACTGTGTAACTGTACAGAGTCACTGTTTATTCAGGGTAAGGATCACTCACTGTGTAACTGTACAGAGTCACTGTCTATTCAGCGTCAGCATCACTCACTGTGTAACTGTACAAAGTCACTGTTTATTCAGGGTAAAGTTCACACACGGTGTAACTGTACAGAGTCGGTGTTTATTCAGGGTAAGTGTCACTCACTGTGTAACTGTACAGAGTCGGTGTTTATTCAGGGTAAGGATGACTCACTGTGTAACTGTACAGACTCACTGTTTTTCAGGATAAGGATCACTCACAGTGTAACTGTTAAGAGTCACTGTTTATTCAGAGTGAGGATCACTCACTGTGTAACTGTACAGAGTCACTGCTTATTCAGGGTAAAGGTCACACACTTTTTAACTGTACAGAGTCACTGTTTATTCAGGGTAAGGATCACTCATGGAGTAACTGTACAGAGTCACTGTTTATTCAGGATAAGAATCACTCACTGTGTAACTGTACAGAGTCACTGTTAATTCAGGGTGAGGGTCAATCACTGTGTAACTGTACAGAGTCACTGTTAATGCAGGGTAGAGGTCACTCAATGTGAATCTGTACAGAGTCACTGTTTATGCAAGGTAAGGGTCACTCACTGTGTAACTGCACAGAGTCACTGTTTATTCAGCGTCAGGACCACTCAATGTGTAACTGTACAGAGTCACTGTTTATTCAGGGTAAGGATTAGTCACTGTGTAACTGTACAGAGTCACTGTTTTTTCAGGGTAAGGATCACTCACTGTGTAACTGTACAGAGTCACTGTTTATTCAGGGTAAGTATCACTCACTGTGTAACTGCACAGAGTCACTGTTTATTCAGGGTGAGGATCACCCACTGTGTAACTGTACAGAGTCACTGTTTATTCAGGGTATGAATAATTCACTGTGTAACTGTACAGAGTCACTGTTTATTCAGTGTATGGATCACTGACTGTGTAACTGTACAGAGTCAATGTTTATTCAGGGTAAAGATCACTCATTGTGTAGCTGTACAGAGTCACTGTTAATTCAGGGTAAGGATCACTCTCTGTGTAACTGTACAGAGTCACTGTTTATTCAGGGTAAGGATAGCTCACTGTGTAACTGTACAGAGTCACTGTTTATTCAGGGTAAGGGTCACTCACTGTGTAACTGTTCAGAGTCTCCGTTTTTTCATGTTAAGGGTCACTCACTGTGTAACTGTACAGAGTCACTGTTTATTCAGGGTAAGGATCACTCACTGTGTAACGGTACAGAGTCACTGTTTATTCAGGGTAAGGATCACTCACTGTGTAACTGTACAGAGTCACTGTTTATTCAGCGTCAGGATCACTCACTGTGTAACTGTACGGAGTCACTGTTTATTCAGGGTAAAGTTCACACAAGGTGTAACTGTACAGAGTCGGTGTTTATTCAGGGTACGGGTCACTCACTGTTTAACTGTACAGAGTCACTGTATAATCAGGGTAAGCGTCACTCACTGTGTAACTGTACAGAGTCACTGTGTATTCAGGGTAAGGATCACTCACTGTGTAACTGTACAGAGTCACTGCCTATTCAGCGTCAGGATCACTCACTGTGTAACTGTACAGAGGCATTGTTTATTCAGGGTAAAGGTCACAAATGGTGTAACTGTACAGAGTCGGTGTTTATTCAGGATAAGGGTCACTCACTGTGTAACTGTACAGAGTCGGTGTTTATTCAGGGTAAGGTTCACTCACTGTGTAACTGTACAGACTCACTGTTTATTCAGAATAAGGATCACTCACCGTGTAACTGTACAGAGTCACTGTTTATTCAGAGTGAGGATCACTCACTGTGTAACTGTACAGAGTCACTGTTTTTTCAGGGTAAAGGTCACACACTGTGTAACGGTACAGAGTCACTGTTTATTCAGGGTAAGGATCACTCACGGTGTAACTGTACAGAGTCACTGTTTATTCAGGATAAGGATCACTCACTGTGTAACTGTACAGATTCACTGTTTATTCAGGGTAACGGTCACTCACTGTGTAACTGTACAGAGTCACTGTTTATTCAGGGTGAAGGTCACTCAATGTGTAACTGTACAGAGTCACTGTTTATTTAGGGTAAGGGTCACTCACTGTGTAACTGCACAGAGTCACTGTTTATTCAGCGTCAGGATCACTCAATGTGTTACTGTACAGAGTCACTGTTTATTCAGGGTAAGGATCACTCACTGTGTAACTGTACAGAGTCACTGTTTATTCAGGGTAAGAATTACTCACTGTGCAACTGTACAGAGTCACTGTTTATTCAGGGTGAGGATCACCCACTGTGTAACTGTACAGAGTCACTGTTTATTCAGGGTATGAATCATTCACTGTGTAACTGTACAGAGTCACTGTTTATTCAGGATAAGGATCACTCACTGTGTAACTGTACAGAGTCACTGTTTATTCAGGGTAAGGATCACTCACTGTGTAACTGTACAGAGTCACTGTTTATTCAGGGTAAGGAACACTCACTGTGTAACTGTACAGAGTCACTGTTTATTCAGCGTCAGGATCACTCACTGTGTAACTGTACAGAGTCACTGTTTATTCAGGGTAATGTCACACACGGTGTAACTGTACAGAGTCGGTGTTTATTCAGGGTAAGGGTTACTCACTGTTTAACTGTACAGTGTCACTGTTTAGTTTGGGTAAGCGTCACTCACTGTGTAACTGTGCAGACTCACTGTTTATTCAGGGTAAGGATCACTCACTGTGTAACTGTACAGAGTCAATGTTTATTCAGGGTAAAGATCACTCACTGTGTAACTGTACAGAGTCACTGTTTTTTCAGGATAAGGATCACTCACTGTGTAACTGTACAGAGTCACTGTTAATTCAGGGTAAGGGTCACTCACTGTGTAACTGTACAGAGTCACTCTTTATTCAGGGTAAAGGTCACACAAGTTGTAACTGTACAGAGTCGGTGTTTATTCAGGGTAAGGGTCACTCACTGTTTAACTGTACAGAGTCACTGTTTTTTCAGGGTAAGGATCACTCACTGTGTAACTGTACAGAGTCACTGTTTATTCAGGGTAAGGGTCACTCATTGTGTAACTGTTCAGAGTCTCCGTTTTTTCAGGGTAAGGATCACTCACTGTGTAACTGTACAGAGTCACTGTTTATTCAGGGTAAGGATCACTCACTGTGTAACTGTACAGAGTCACTGCTTATTCAGGGTAAGGATCACTCACTGTGTAACTGTACAGAGTCACTCTATATTCAGCGTCAGGATCACTCACTGTCTAACTGTACGGAGTCACTGTTTATTCAGGATAAAGGTCACACACGGTTTAACTGAACAGAGTCGGTGTTTATTCAGGGTAAGGGTCACTCACTGTTTAAAAGTACAGTGTCACTGTTTATTAAGGGTAAGCGTCACTCACTGTGTAACTGTACAGAGTCACTGTTTATTCAGGGTAAGGATCACTCACTGTGTAACTGTACAGAGTCACTGTCTATTCAGCGTCAGCATCACTCACTGTGTAACTGTACAAAGTCACTGTTTATTCAGGGTAAAGTTCACACACGGTGTAACTGTACAGAGTCGGTGTTTATTCAGGGTAAGTGTCACTCACTGTGTAACTGTACAGAGTCGGTGTTTATTCAGGGTAAGGATGACTCACTGTGTAACTGTACAGACTCACTGTTTTTCAGGATAAGGATCACTCACAGTGTAACTGTTAAGAGTCACTGTTTATTCAGAGTGAGGATCACTCACTGTGTAACTGTACAGAGTCACTGCTTATTCAGGGTAAAGGTCACACACTTTTTAACTGTACAGAGTCACTGTTTATTCAGGGTAAGGATCACTCATGGAGTAACTGTACAGAGTCACTGTTTATTCAGGATAAGAATCACTCACTGTGTAACTGTACAGAGTCACTGTTAATTCAGGGTGAGGGTCAATCACTGTGTAACTGTACAGAGTCACTGTTAATGCAGGGTAGAGGTCACTCAATGTGAATCTGTACAGAGTCACTGTTTATGCAAGGTAAGGGTCACTCACTGTGTAACTGCACAGAGTCACTGTTTATTCAGCGTCAGGACCACTCAATGTGTAACTGTACAGAGTCACTGTTTATTCAGGGTAAGGATTAGTCACTGTGTAACTGTACAGAGTCACTGTTTTTTCAGGGTAAGGATCACTCACTGTGTAACTGTACAGAGTCACTGTTTATTCAGGGTAAGTATCACTCACTGTGTAACTGCACAGAGTCACTGTTTATTCAGGGTGAGGATCACCCACTGTGTAACTGTACAGAGTCACTGTTTATTCAGGGTATGAATAATTCACTGTGTAACTGTACAGAGTCACTGTTTATTCAGTGTATGGATCACTGACTGTGTAACTGTACAGAGTCAATGTTTATTCAGGGTAAAGATCACTCATTGTGTAGCTGTACAGAGTCACTGTTAATTCAGGGTAAGGATCACTCTCTGTGTAACTGTACAGAGTCACTGTTTATTCAGGGTAAGGATAGCTCACTGTGTAACTGTACAGAGTCACTGTTTATTCAGGGTAAGGGTCACTCACTGTGTAACTGTTCAGAGTCTCCGTTTTTTCATGTTAAGGGTCACTCACTGTGTAACTGTACAGAGTCACTGTTTATTCAGGGTAAGGATCACTCACTGTGTAACGGTACAGAGTCACTGTTTATTCAGGGTAAGGATCACTCACTGTGTAACTGTACAGAGTCACTGTTTATTCAGCGTCAGGATCACTCACTGTGTAACTGTACGGAGTCACTGTTTATTCAGGGTAAAGTTCACACAAGGTGTAACTGTACAGAGTCGGTGTTTATTCAGGGTACGGGTCACTCACTGTTTAACTGTACAGAGTCACTGTATAATCAGGGTAAGCGTCACTCACTGTGTAACTGTACAGAGTCACTGTGTATTCAGGGTAAGGATCACTCACTGTGTAACTGTACAGAGTCACTGCCTATTCAGCGTCAGGATCACTCACTGTGTAACTGTACAGAGGCATTGTTTATTCAGGGTAAAGGTCACAAATGGTGTAACTGTACAGAGTCGGTGTTTATTCAGGATAAGGGTCACTCACTGTGTAACTGTACAGAGTCGGTGTTTATTCAGGGTAAGGTTCACTCACTGTGTAACTGTACAGACTCACTGTTTATTCAGAATAAGGATCACTCACTGTGTAACTGTACAGAGTCACTGTTTATTCAGAGTGAGGATCACTCACTGTGTAACTGTACAGAGTCACTGTTTTTTCAGGGTAAAGGTCACACACTGTGTAACGGTACAGAGTCACTGTTTATTCAGGGTAAGGATCACTCACGGTGTAACTGTACAGAGTCACTGTTTATTCAGGATAAGGATCACTCACTGTGTAACTGTACAGATTCACTGTTTATTCAGGGTAACGGTCACTCACTGTGTAACTGTACAGAGTCACTGTTTATTCAGGGTGAAGGTCACTCAATGTGTAACTGTACAGAGTCACTGTTTATTTAGGGTAAGGGTCACTCACTGTGTAACTGCACAGAGTCACTGTTTATTCAGCGTCAGGATCACTCAATGTGTTACTGTACAGAGTCACTGTTTATTCAGGGTAAGGATCACTCACTGTGTAACTGTACAGAGTCACTGTTTATTCAGGGTAAGAATTACTCACTGTGCAACTGTACAGAGTCACTGTTTATTCAGGGTGAGGATCACCCACTGTGTACCTGTACAGAGTCACTGTTTATTCAGGGTATGAATCATTCACTGTGTAACTGTACAGAGTCACTGTTTATTCAGGATAAGGATCACTCACTGTGTAACTGTACAGAGTCACTGTTTATTCAGGGTAAGGATCACTCACTGTGTAACTGTACAGAGTCACTGTTTATTCAGGGTAAGGAACACTCACTGTGTAACTGTACAGAGTCACTGTTTATTCAGCGTCAGGATCACTCACTGTGTAACTGTACAGAGTCACTGTTTATTCAGGGTAATGTCACACACGGTGTAACTGTACAGAGTCGGTGTTTATTCAGGGTAAGGGTTACTCACTGTTTAACTGTACAGTGTCACTGTTTAGTTTGGGTAAGCGTCACTCACTGTGTAACTGTGCAGCCTCACTGTTTATTCAGGGTAAGGATCACTCACTGTGTAACTGTACAGAGTCAATGTTTATTCAGGGTAAAGATCACTCACTGTGTAACTGTACAGAGTCACTGTTTTTTCAGGATAAGGATCACTCACTGTGTAACTGTACAGAGTCACTGTTAATTCAGGGTAAGGGTCACTCACTGTGTAACTGTACAGAGTCACTCTTTATTCAGGGTAAAGGTCACACAAGTTGTAACTGTACAGAGTCGGTGTTTATTCAGGGTAAGGGTCACTCACTGTTTAACTGTACAGAGTCACTGTTTTTTCAGGGTAAGGATCACTCACTGTGTAACTGTACAGAGTCACTGTTTATTCAGGGTAAGGGTCACTCATTGTGTAACTGTTCAGAGTCTCCGTTTTTTCAGGGTAAGGATCACTCACTGTGTAACTGTACAGAGTCACTGTTTATTCAGGGTAAGGATCACTCACTGTGTAACGGTACAGAGTCACTGTTTATTCATGGTAAGGATCACTCACTGTGTAACTGTACAGAGTCACTGTTTATTCAGGGTAAGGATCACTCACTGTGTAACTGTACAGAGTCACTGTTTATTCTGCGTCAGGATCACTCACTGTGTAACTGTACAGAGTCACTGTTTATTCAGGGTTAAGGTCACACAAGTTGTAACTGTACAGAGTCGGTGTTTATTCAGGGTAAGGGTCACTCACTGTTTAACTGTACAGAGTCACGGTATAATCAGGGTAAGCGTCACTCACTGTGTAACTGTACAGAGTCACTGTTTATTCAGGTTTAAGGATCACTCACGGTGTAACTGTACAGAGTCACTGTCTATTCAACGTCAGGATCACTCACTGTGTAACTGTACATAGTCACTGTTTATTCAGGGTAAAGGTCACACATGGTGTAACTGTACAGAGTCGGTGTTTATTCAGGGTAAGGGACACTCACTGTGTAACTGTACAGACTCACTGTTTATTCAGGGTAAGGATCACTGACTGTGTAACTGTACAGAGTCACTGTTTATTCAGAGTGAGGATCACTCACTGTGTAACTGTACAGAGTCACTGTTTTTTAAGCGTAAAGGTCACACACTGTGTAACTGTACAGAGTCACTGTTTATTCAGGGTAAGGAACACTCAAGGTGTAACTGTACAGTGTCACTGTTTATTCAGGATAAGGATCACTCACTGTGTAACTGTACAGAGTCACTTTTTATTCAGGGTAAGGGTCACTCACTGTGTAACTGTACAGAGTCACTGTTTTTTCAGGGTAAAGGTCACTCAATGTGTAACATAACAGAGTCACTGTTTATTCAGGGTAAGGAGCACTCACTGTGTAACTGTACAGAGTCACTGTTTATTCAGGGTGAGGATCACAATCTGTGTAACTGTACAGAGTCACTGTTTATTCAGGGTATGAATCATTCACTGTGAAACTGTACAGAGCCACTGTTTCTTCAGGGTATGGATCACTCACTGTGTAACTGTACAGAGTCAATGTTTATTCAGGGTAAAGATCACTCACTGTGTAACTGTACAGAGTCACTTTATATTCAGGGTAAGGACCAATCTCTGTGTAACTGTATAGAGTCACTGTTTATTCAGGGTAAGGATCACTCACTGTGTAACTGTACAGAGTCACTGTTTATTCAGGGTAAGGATCAATCACTGTGGAACTGTACAGAGTCACTGTTTATTCAGGGTAAGGATCACTCACTGTGGGTCTGTACAGAGTCACTGTTTATTCAGGGTAAAGGTCACACACTGTGTAACTGTACAGAGTCACTGTTTATTCAGGGTAAGGATCACTCACGGTGTAACTGTACAGAGCCACTTTTTATTCAGGATAAGGATCACTCACTGTGTTACTGTACAGAGTCACTGTATATTCAGGGTAAGGATCACTCACTGTGTAACTGTACAGAGTCACTGTTTATTCAGGGTTAGGGTCACTCACTGTGAAACTGTACAGAGTCACTGTATATTCAGGGTAAGGATCACTCACTGTGTAACTGTACAGAGTCACTGTTTATTCTGGGTAAGGATCACTAACTGTGTAACTGTACAGTGTCACTATTTATTCAGGGTAAAGCTCACACACGGTGTAACTGTACAAAGTCGGTCTATATTCAGGGTAAGGGTCACTCACTGTTTAACTGTGCAGAGTCACTGTTTAATCAGGGTAAGCGTCACTCACTGTGTAACTGTACAGAGTCACTGTTAATGCAGGGTAGAGGTCACTCAATGTGAATCTGTACAGAGTCACTGTTTATGCAAGGTAAGGGTCACTCACTGTGTAACTGCACAGTGTCACTGTTTATTCAGCGTCAGGATCACTCAATGTGTAACTGTACAGAGTCACTGTTTATTCAGGGTAAGGATTAGTCACTGTGTAACTGTACAGAGTCACTGTATTTTCAGGGTAAGGATCACTCACTGTGTAACTGTACAGAGTCACTGTTTATTCAGGGTAAGTATCACTCACTGTGTAACTGCACAGAGTCACTGTTTATTCAGGGTGAGGATCACCCACTGTGTAACTGTACAGAGTCACTGTTTATTCAGGGTATGAATAATTCACTGTGTAACTGTACAGAGTCACTGTTTATTCAGTGTATGGATCACTCACTGTGTAACTGTACAGAGTCAATGTTTATTCAGGGTAAAGATCACTCATTGTGTAGCTGTACAGAGTCACTGTTAATTCAGGTTAAGGATCACTCACTGTGGAACTGTACAGAGTCACTGTTTATTCAGGGTAAGGATAGCTCACTGTGTAACTATACAGAGTCACTGTTTATTCAGGGTAAGGGTCACTCACTGTGAAACTGTTCAGAGTCTCCGTTTTTTCATGTTAAGGGTCACTCACTGTGTAACTGTACAGAGTCACTGTTTATTCAGAGTAAGGGTCAATCACTGTGTAACTGTACAGAGTCACTGTTAATTCAGGGTAAGGAGCACTCACTGTGTAACTGTACAGAGCCACTGTTTATTCAGGGTAAGGATCACTCACTGTGTAACTGTACAGAGTCACTGTTTATTCTGCATAAGGATCACTCAATGTGTAACTGTACAGAGTCACTGTTTATTCAGGGTAAGGATCACTCACTGTGTAACTGTACAGAGTCACTGCTTATTCAGGGTAAGGATCACTCACTGTGTAACTGTACAGAGTCACTCTATATTCAGCGTCAGGATCACTCACTGTCTAACTGTACGGAGTCACTGTTTATTCAGGATAAAGGTCACACACGGTGTAACTGAACAGAGTCGGTGTTTATTCAGGGTAAGGGTCACTCACTGTTTAAAAGTACAGTGTCACTGTTTAATCAGGGTAAGCGTCACTCACTGTGTAACTGTACAGAGTCACTGTTTATTCAGGGTAAGGATCACTCACTGTGTAAATGTACAGAGTCACTGTCTATTCAGCGTCAGCATCACTCACTGTGTAACTGTACAAAGTCACTGTTTATTCAGGGTAAAGTTCACACACGGTGTAACTGTACAGAGTCGGTGTTTATTCAGGGTAAGTGTCACTCACTGTGTAACTGTACAGAGTCGGTGTTTATTCAGGGTAA
This sequence comes from Cetorhinus maximus, assembly GCF_964194155.1. Lineage (NCBI taxonomy): Eukaryota > Metazoa > Chordata > Chondrichthyes > Lamniformes > Cetorhinidae > Cetorhinus > Cetorhinus maximus. The sequence goes on from NW_027596313.1 coordinate 295,751, forward strand.
GGATCACTCACTGTGTAACTGTACAGACTCACTGTTTTTCAGGATAAGGATCACTCACAGTGTAACTTTTAAGAGTCACTGTTTATTCAGAGTGAGGATCACTCACTGTGTAACTGTACAGAGTCACTGCTTATTCAGGGTAAAGGTCACACACTGTTTAACTGTACAGAGTCACTGTTTATTCAGGGTAAGGATCACTCATGGTGTAACTGTACAGAGTCACTGTTTATTCAGGATAAGAATCACTCACTGTGTAACTGTACAGAGTCACTGTTAATTCAGGGTGAGGGTCAATCACTGTGTAACTGTACAGAGTCACTGTTAATGCAGGGTAGAGGTCACTCAATGTGAATCTGTACAGAGTCACTGTTTATGCAAGGTAAGGGTCACTCACTGTGTAACTGCACAGAGTCACTGTTTATTCAGCGTCAGGATCACGCAATGTGTAACTGTACAGAGTCACTGTTTATTCAGGGTAAGGATTAGTCACTGTGTAACTGTACAGAGTCACTGTTTTTTCAGGGTAAGGATCACTCACTGTGTAACTGTACAGAGTCACTGTTTATTCAGGGTAAGTATCACTCACTGTGTAACTGCACAGAGTCACTGTTTATTCAGGGTGAGGATCACCCACTGTGTAACTGTACAGAGTCACTGTTTATTCAGGGTATGAATAATTCACTGTGTAACTGTACAGAGTCACTGTTTATTCAGTGTATGGATCACTCACTGTGTAACTGTACAGAGTCAATGTTTATTCAGGGTAAAGATCACTCATTGTGTAGCTGTACAGAGTCACTGTTAATTCAGGTTAAGGATCACTCACTGTGGAACTGTACAGAGTCACTGTTTATTCAGGGTAAGGATAGCTCACTGTGTATCTATACAGAGTCACTGTTTATTCAGGGTAAGGGTCACTCACTGTGTAACTGTTCAGAGTCTCCGTTTTTTCATGTTAAGGGTCACTCACTGTGTAACTGTACAGAGTCACTGTTTATTCAGGGTAAGGATCACTCACTGTGTAAAGGTACAGAGTCACTGTTTATTCAGGGTAAGGATCACTCACTGTGTAACTGTACAGAGTCACTGTTTATTCAGCGTCAGGATCACTCACTGTGTAACTGTACGGAGTCACTGTTTATTCAGGGTAATGTTCACACAAGGTGTAACTGTACAGAGTCGGTGTTTATTCAGGGTATGGGTCACTCACTGTTTAACTGTACAGAGTCACTGTATAATCAGGGTAAGCGTCACTCACTGTGTAACTGTACAGAGTCACTGTGTATTCAGGGTAAGGATCACTCACTGTGTAACTGTACAGAGTCACTGCCTATTCAGCGTCAGGATCACTCACTGTGTAACTGTACAGAGGCATTGTTTATTCAGGGTAAAGGTCACAAATGGTGTAACTGTACAGAGTCGGTGTTTATTCAGGATAAGGGTCACTCACTGTGTAACTGTACAGAGTCGGTGTTTATTCAGGGTAAGGTTCACTCACTGTGTAACTGTACAGACTCACTGTTTATTCAGAATAAGGATCACTCACTGTGTAACTGTACAGAGTCACTGTTTATTCAGAGTGAGGATCACTCGCTGTGTAACTGTACAGAGTCACTGTTTTTTCAGGGTAAAGGTCACACACTGTGTAACGGTACAGAGTCACTGTTTATTCAGGGTAAGGATCACTCACGGTGTAACTGTACAGAGTCACTGTTTATTCAGGATAAGGATCACTCACTGTGTAACTGTACAGATTCACTGTTTATTCAGGGTAACGGTCACTCACTGTGTAACTGTACAGAGTCACTGTTTATTCAGGGTGAAGGTCACTCAATGTGTAACTGTACAGAGTCACTGTTTATTTAGGGTAAGGGTCACTCACTGTGTAACTGCACAGAGTCACTGTTTATTCAGCGTCAGGATCACTCAATGTGTTACTGTACAGAGTCACTGTTTATTCAAGGTAAGGATCACACACTGTGTAACTGTACAGAGTCACTGTTTATTCAGGGTAAGGATTACTCACTGTGCAACTGTACAGAGTCACTGTTTATTCAGGGTGAGGATCACCCACTGTGTAACTGTACAGAGTCACTGTTTATTCAGGGTATGAATCATTCACTGTGTAACTGTACAGAGTCACTGTTTATTCAGGATAAGGATCACTCACTGTGTAACTGTACAGAGTCACTGTTTATTCAGGGTAAGGATCACTCACTGTGTAACTGTACAGAGTCACTGTTTATTCAGGGTAAGGAACACTCACTGTGTAACTGTACAGAGTCACTGTTTATTCAGCGTCAGGATCACTCACTGTGTAACTGTACAGAGACACTGTTTATTCAGGGTAATGTCACACACGGTGTAACTGTACAGAGTCGGTGTTTATTCAGGGTAAGGGTTACTCACTGTTTAACTGTACAGTGTCACTGTTTAGTTTGGGTAAGCGTCACTCACTGTGTAACTGTGCAGACTCACTGTTTATTCAGGGTAAGGATCACTCACTGTGTAACTGTACAGAGTCAATGTTTATTCAGGGTAAAGATCACTCACTGTGTAACTGTACAGAGTCACTGTTTTTTCAGGATAAGGATCACTCACTGTGTAACTGTACAGAGTCACTGTTAATTCAGGGTAAGGGTCACTCACTGTGTAACTGTACAGAGTCACTCTTTATTCAGGGTAAAGGTCACACAAGTTGTAACTGTACAGAGTCGGTGTTTATTCAGGGTAAGGGTCACTCACTGTTTAACTGTACAGAGTCACTGTTTTTTCAGGGTAAGGATCACTCACTGTGTAACTGTACAGAGTCACTGTTTATTCAGGGTAAGTGTCACTCATTGTGTAACTGTTCAGAGTCTCCGTTTTTTCAGGGTAAGGATCACTCACTGTGTAACTGTACAGAGTCACTGTTTATTCAGGGTAAGGATCACTCACTGTGTAACGGTACAGAGTCACTGTTTATTCATGGTAAGGATCACTCACTGTGTAACTGTACAGAGTCACTGTTTATTCAGGGTAAGGATCACTCACTGTGTAACTGTACAGAGTCACTGTTTATTCTGCGTCAGGATCACTCACTGTGTAACTGTACAGAGTCACTGTTTATTCAGGGTAAGGATCACTCACTGTGTAAATGTACAGAGTCACTGTCTATTCAGCGTCAGCATCACTCACTGTGTAACTGTACAAAGTCACTGTTTATTCAGGGTAAAGTTCACACACGGTGTAACTGTACAGAGTCGGTGTTTATTCAGGGTAAGTGTCACTCACTGTGTAACTGTACAGAGTCGGTGTTTATTCAGGGTAAGGATCACTCACTGTGTAACTGTACAGACTCACTGTTTTTCAGGATAAGGATCACTCACAGTGTAACTGTTAAGAGTCACTGTTTATTCAGAGTGAGGATCACTCACTGTGTAACTGTACAGAGTCACTGCTTATTCAGGGTAAAGGTCACACACTGTTTAACTGTACAGAGTCACTGTTTATTCAGGGTAAGGATCACTCATGGTGTAACTGTACAGAGTCACTGTTTATTCAGGATAAGAATCACTCACTGTGTAACTGTACAGAGTCACTGTTAATTCAGGGTGAGGGTCAATCACTGTGTAACTGTACAGAGTCACTGTTAATGCAGGGTAGAGGTCACTCAATGTGAATCTGTACAGAGTCACTGTTTATGCAAGGTAAGGGTCACTCACTGTGTAACTGCACAGAGTCACTGTTTATTCAGCGTCAGGATCACTCAATGTGTAACTGTACAGAGTCACTGTTTATTCAGGGTAAGGATTAGTCACTGTGTAACTGTACAGAGTCACTGTTTTTTCAGGGTAAGGATCACTCACTGTGTAACTGTACAGAGTCACTGTTTATTCAGGGTAAGTATCACTCACTGTGTAACTGCACAGAGTCACTGTTTATTCAGGGTGAGGATCACCCACTGTGTAACTGTACAGAGTCACTGTTTATTCAGGGTATGAATAATTCACTGTGTAACTGTACAGAGTCACTGTTTATTCAGTGTATGGATCACTCACTGTGTAACTGTACAGAGTCAATGTTTATTCAGGGTAAAGATCACTCATTGTGTAGCTGTACAGAGTCACTGTTAATTCAGGTTAAGGATCACTCACTGTGGAACTGTACAGAGTCACTGTTTATTCAGGGTAAGGATAGCTCACTGTGTATCTATACAGAGTCACTGTTTATTCAGGGTAAGGGTCACTCACTGTGTAACTGTTCAGAGTCTCCGTTTTTTCATGTTAAGGGTCACTCACTGTGTAACTGTACAGAGTCACTGTTTATTCAGGGTAAGGATCACTCACTGTGTAACGGTACAGAGTCACTGTTTATTCAGGGTAAGGATCACTCACTGTGTAACTGTACAGAGTCACTGTTTATTCAGCGTCAGGATCACTCACTGTGTAACTGTACGGAGTCACTGTTTATTCAGGGTAATGTTCACACAAGGTGTAACTGTACAGAGTCGGTGTTTATTCAGGGTACAGGTCACTCACTGTTTAACTGTACAGAGTCACTGTATAATCAGGGTAAGCGTCACTCACTGTGTAACTGTACAGAGTCACTGTGTATTCAGGGTAAGGATCACTCACTGTGTAACTGTACAGAGTCACTGCCTATTCAGCGTCAGGATCACTCACTGTGTAACTGTACAGAGGCATTGTTTATTCAGGGTAAAGGTCACAAATGGTGTAACTGTACAGAGTCGGTGTTTATTCAGGATAAGGGTCACTCACTGTGTAACTGTACAGAGTCGGTGTTTATTCAGGGTAAGGTTCACTCACTGTGTAACTGTACAGACTCACTGTTTATTCAGAATAAGGATCACTCACTGTGTAACTGTACAGAGTCACTGTTTATTCAGAGTGAGGATCACTCGCTGTGTAACTGTACAGAGTCACTGTTTTTTCAGGGTAAAGGTCACACACTGTGTAACGGTACAGAGTCACTGTTTATTCAGGGTAAGGATCACTCACGGTGTAACTGTACAGAGTCACTGTTTATTCAGGATAAGGATCACTCACTGTGTAACTGTACAGATTCACTGTTTATTCAGGGTAACGGTCACTCACTGTGTAACTGTACAGAGTCACTGTTTATTCAGGGTGAAGGTCACTCAATGTGTAACTGTACAGAGTCACTGTTTATTTAGGGTAAGGGTCACTCACTGTGTAACTGCACAGAGTCACTGTTTATTCAGCGTCAGGATCACTCAATGTGTTACTGTACAGAGTCACTGTTTATTCAGGGTAAGGATCACTCACTGTGTAACTGTACAGAGTCACTGTTTATTCAGGGTAAGGATTACTCACTGTGCAACTGTACAGAGTCACTGTTTATTCAGGGTGAGGATCACCCACTGTGTAACTGTACAGAGTCACTGTTTATTCAGGGTATGAATCATTCACTGTGTAACTGTACAGAGTCACTGTTTATTCAGGATAAGGATCACTCACTGTGTAACTGTACAGAGTCACTGTTTATTCAGGGTAAGGATCACTCACTGTGTAACTGTACAGAGTCACTGTTTATTCAGGGTAAGGAACACTCACTGTGTAACTGTACAGAGTCACTGTTTATTCAGCGTCAGGTTCACTCACTGTGTAACTGTACAGAGTCACTGTTTATTCAGGGTAATGTCACACACGGTGTAACTGTACAGAGTCGGTGTTTATTCAGGGTAAGGGTTACTCACTGTTTAACTGTACAGTGTCACTGTTTAGTTTGGGTAAGCGTCACTCACTGTGTAACTGTGCAGACTCACTGTTTATTCAGGGTAAGGATCACTCACTGTGTAACTGTACAGAGTCAATGTTTATTCAGGGTAAAGATCACTCACTGTGTAACTGTACAGAGTCACTGTTTTTTCAGGATAAGGATCACTCACTGTGTAACTGTACAGAGTCACTGTTAATTCAGGGTAAAAGTTACTCACTGTGTAACTGTACAGAGTCACTCTTTATTCAGGGTAAAGGTCACACAAGTTGTAACTGTACAGAGTCGGTGTTTATTCAGGGTAAGGGTCACTCACTGTTTAACTGTACAGAGTCACTGTTTTTTCAGGGTAAGGATCACTCACTGTGTAACTGTACAGAGTCACTGTTTATTCAGGGTAAGGGTCACTCATTGTGTAACTGTTCAGAGTCTCCGTTTTTTCAGGGTAAGGATCACTCACTGTGTAACTGTACAGAGTCACTGTTTATTCAGGGTAAGGATCACTCACTGTGTAACGGTACAGAGTCACTGTTTATTCATGGTAAGGATCACTCACTGTGTAACTGTACAGAGTCACTGTTTATTCAGGGTAAGGATCACTCACTGTGTAACTGTACAGAGTCACTGTTTATTCTGCGTCAGGATCACTCACTGTGTAACTGTACAGAGTCACTGTTTATTCAGGGTTAAGGTCACACAAGTTGTAACTGTACAGAGTCGGTGTTTATTCAGGGTAAGGGTCACTCACTGTTTAACTGTACAGAGTCACGGTACAATCAGGGTAAGCGTCACTCACTGTGTAACTGTACAGAGTCACTGTTTATTCAGGTTTAAGGATCACTCACTGTGTAACTGTACAGAGTCACTGTCTATTCAACGTCAGGATCACTCACTGTGTAACTGTACATAGTCACTGTTTATTCAGGGTAAAGGTCACAAATGGTGTAACTGTACAGAGTCGGTGTTTATTCAGGGTAAGGGACACTCACTGTGTAACTGTACAGACTCTCTGTTTATTCAGGGTAAGGATCACTGACTGTGTAACTGTACAGAGTCACTGTTTATTCAGAGTGAGGATCACTCACTGTGTAACTGTACAGAGTCACTGTTTTTTCAGCGTAAAGGTCACACACTGTGTAACTGTACAGAGTCACTGCTTATTCAGGGTAAGGAACACTCAAGGTGTAACTGTACAGAGTCACTGTTTATTCAGGATAAGGATCACTCACTGTGTAACTGTACAGAGTCACTTTTTATTCAGGGTAAGGGTCACTCACTGTGTAACTGTACAGAGTCACTGTTTTTTCAGGGTAAAGGTCACTCAATGTGTAACATAACAGAGTCACTGTTTATTCAGGGTAAGGGTCACTCACTGTGTAACTGCACAGTGTCACTGTTTATTCAGCGTCAGGATCACTCAATGTGTTACTGTACAGAGTCACTGTTTATTCAGGGTAAGGATCACTCACTGTGTAACTGTACAGAGTCACTGTTTATTCAGGGAAAGGAGCACTCACTGTGTAACTGTACAGAGTCACTGTTTATTCAGGGTGAGGATCACAATCTGTGTAACTGTACAGAGTCACTGTTTATTCAGGGTATGAATCATTCACTGTGAAACTGTACAGAGTCACTGTTTCTTCAGGGTATGGATCACTCACTGTGTAACTGTACAGAGTCAATATTTATTCAGGGTAAAGATCACTCACTGTGTAACTGTACAGAGTCACTTTATATTCAGGGTAAGGACCAATCTCTGTGTAACTGTATAGAGTCACTGTTTATTCAGGGTAAGGATCACTCACTGTGTAACTGTACAGAGTCACTGTTTATTCAGGGTAAGGATCAAACACTGTGGAACTGTACAGAGTCACTTTTAATTCAGGGTAAGGATCTCTCACTGTGTAATTGTACAGAGTCACTGTTTATTCAGGGTAAGGATCACTCACTGTGGGTCTGTACAGAGTCCCTGTTTATTCAGTGTAAGGGTCACTCACTGTGTAACTGTACAGAGTCACTGTTTATTCAGGGTAAAGGTCACACACTGTGTAACTGTACAGAGTCACTGTTTATTCAGGGTAAGGATCACTCACGATGTAACTGTACAGAGCCACTTTTTATTCAGGATAAGGATCACTCACTGTGTAACTGTACAGAGTCACTGTTAATTCAGCGTAAGGGTCACTCACTGTGTTACTGTACAGAGTCACTGTATATTCAGGGTAAGGATCACTCACTGTGTAACTGTACAGAGTCAATGTTTATTCAGGGTTAGGGTCACTCACTGTGAAACTGTACAGAGTCACTGTATATTCAGGGTAAGGATCACTCACTGTGTAACTGTACAGAGTCACTGTTTATTCTGGGTAAGGATCACTAACTGTGTAACTGTACAGTGTCACTATTTATTCAGGGTAAAGGTCACACACGGTGTAACTGTACAAAGTCGGTCTATATTCAGGGTAAGGGTCACTCACTTTTTAACTTTACAGAGTCACTGTTTAATCAGGGTAAGCGTCACTCACTGTGTAACTGTACAGAGTCAGTGTTTATTCAGGGTAAGGGTCACTCACGGTGTAACTGTACAGATTCACTGTTTATTCAGGATAAGTATCACTCACTGTGTAACTGTACAGAGTCACTGTTTATTCAGGGTAAAGGTCACTCACTGTGTAACTGTACCGAGTCACTGTTTATTCAGGGTAAGGATCTCTCACTGTGCAACTGTACAGATTCACTGTTTATTCAGGGTAAGGATAACTCACTGTGTAACTGTACAGAATCACTGTTTATTCAGGGTAAGCGTTACTCACTGTGTAACTGTACAGATTCACTGTTTATTCAGGGTTAGGGTCACTCACTGTGTAACTGTACAGAGTCACTGTTTATTCAGAGTAAGGGTCACTCACTCTGTAACTGTACAGAGTCACTGTTAATTCAGGGTAAGGAGCACTCACTGTGTAACTGTACAGAGCCACTGTTTATTCAGGGTAAGGATCACTCACTGTGTAACTGTACAGAGTCACTGTTTATTCGGCATAAGGATCACTCAATGTGTAACTGTACAGAGTCACTGTTTATTCAGGGTAAGGATCACTCACTGTGTAACTGTACAGAGTCACTGCTTATTCAGGGTAAGGATCACTCACTGTGTAACTGTACAGAGTCACTCTATATTCAGACTCAGGATCACTCACTGTCTAACTGTACGGAGTCACTGTTTATTCAGGATAAAGGTCACACACGGTGTAACTGAACAGAGTCGGTGTTTATTCAGGGTAAGGGTCACTCACTGTTTAAAAGTACAGTGTCACTGTTTAATCAGGGTAAGCGTCACTCACTGTGTAACTGTACAGAGTCACTGTTTATTCAGGGTAAGGATCACTCACTGTGTAACTGTACAGAGTCACTGTCTATTCAGCGTCAGCATCACTCACTGTGTAACTGTACAAAGTCACTGTTTATTCAGGGTAAAGTTCACACACGGTGTAACTGTACAGAGTCGGTGTTTATTCAGGGTAAGTGTCACTCACTGTGTAACTGTACAGAGTCGGTGTTTATTCAGGGTAAGGATCACTCACTGTGTAACTGTACAGACTCACTGTTTTTCAGGATAAGGATCACTCACAGTGTAACTGTTAAGAGTCACTGTTTATTCAGAGTGAGGATCACTCACTGTGTAACTGTACAGAGTCACTGCTTATTCAGGGTAAAGGTCACACACTGTTTAACTGTACAGAGTCACTGTTTATTCAGGGTAAGGATCACTCATGGTGTAACTGTACAGAGTCACTGTTTATTCAGGATAAGAATCACTCACTGTGTAACTGTACAGAGTCACTGTTAATTCAGGGTGAGGGTCAATCTCTGTGTAACTGTACAGAGTCACTGTTTATTCAGGGTAGAGGTCACTCAATGTGAATCTGTACAGAGTCACTGTTTATGCAAGGTAAGGGTCACTCACTGTGTAACTGCACAGAGTCACTGTTTATTCAGCGTCAGGATCACTCAATGTGTAACTGTACAGAGTCACTGTTTATTCAGGGTAAGGATTAGTCACTGTGTAACTGTACAGAGTCACTGTTTTTTCAGGGTAAGGATCACTCACTGTGTAACTGTACAGAGTCACTGTTTATTCATGGTAAGTATCACTCACTGTGTAACTGCACAGAGTCACTGTTTATTCAGGGTGAGGATCACCCACTGTGTAACTGTACAGAGTCACTGTTTATTCAGGGTATGAATAATTCACTGTGTAACTGTACAGAGTCACTGTTTATTCAGTGTATGGATCACTCACTGTGTAACTGTACAGAGTCAATGTTTATTCAGGGTAAAGATCACTCATTGTGTAGCTGTACAGAGTCACTGTTAATTCAGGTTAATGATCAATCACTGTGGAACTGTACAGAGTCACTGTTTATTCAGGGTAAGGATAGCTCACTGTGTAACTATACAGAGTCACTGTTTATTCAGGGTAAGGGTCACTCACTGTGTAACTGTTCAGAGTCTCCGTTTTTTCATGTTAAGGGTCACTCACTGTGTAACTGTACAGAGTCACTGTTTATTCAGGGTAAGGATCACTCACTGTGTAACGGTACAGAGTCACTGTTTATTCAGGGCAAGGATCACTCACTGTGTAACTGTACAGAGTCACTGTTTATTCAGCGTCAGGATCACTCACTGTGTAACTGTACGGAGTCACTGTTTATTCAGGGTAAAGTTCACACAAGGTGTAACTGTACAGAGTCGGTGTTTATTCAGGGTACGGGTCACTCACTGTTTAACTGTACAGAGTCACTGTATAATCAGGGTAAGCGTCACTCACTGTGTAACTGTACAGAGTCACTGTGTTTTCAGGGTAAGGATCACTCACTGTGTAACTGTACAGAGTCACTGCCTATTCAGCGTCAGGATCACTCACTGTGTAACTGTACAGAGGCATTGTTTATTCAGGGTAAAGGTCACAAATGGTGTAACTGTACAGAGTCGGTGTTTATTCAGGATAAGGGTCACTCACTGTGTAACTGTACAGAGTCGGTGTTTATTCAGGGTAAGGTTCACTCACTGTGTAACTGTACAGACTCACTGTTTATTCAGAATAAGGATCACTCACTGTGTAACTGTACAGAGTCACTGTTTATTCAGAGTGAGGATCACTCACTGTGTAACTGTACAGAGTCACTGTTTTTTCAGGGTAAAGGTCACACACTGTGTAACGGTACAGAGTCACTGTTTATTCAGGGTAAGTATCACTCACGGTGTAACTGTACAGAGTCACTGTTTATTCAGGATAAGGATCACTCACTGTGTAACTGTACAGATTCACTGTTTATTCAGGGTAACGGTCACTCACTGTGTAACTGTACAGAGTCACTGTTTATTCAGGGTGAAGGTCACTCAATGTGTAACTGTAAAGAGTCACTGTTTATTTAGGGTAAGGGTCACTCACTGTGTAACTGCACAGAGTCACTGTTTATTCAGCGTCAGGATCACTCAATGTGTTACTGTACAGAGTCACTGTTTATTCAGGGTAAGGATCACTCACTGTGTAACTGTACAGAGTCACTGTTTATTCAGGGTAAGGATTACTCACTGTGCAACTGTACAGAGTCACTGTTTATTCAGGGTGAGGATCACCCACTGTGTAACTGTACAGAGTCACTGTTTATTCAGGGTATGAATCATTCACTGTGTAACTGTACAGAGTCACTGTTTATTCTGGATAAGGATCAATCACTGTGTAACTGGACAGAGTCACTGTTTATTCAGGGTAAGGATCACTCACTGTGTAACTGTACAGAGTCACTGTTTATTCAGGGTAAGGAACACTCACTGTGTAACTGTACAGAGTCACTGTTTATTCAGCGTCAGGATCACTCACTGTGTAACTGTACAGAGTCACTGTTTATTCAGGGTAATGTCACACACGGTGTAACTGTACAGAGTCGGTGTTTATTCAGGGTAAGGGTTACTCACTGTTTAACTGTAGAGTGTCACTGTTTAGTCTGGGTAAGCGTCACTCACTGTGTAACTGTGCAGACTCACTGTTTATTCAGGGTAAGGATCACTCACTGTGTAACTGTACAGAGTCACTGCCTATTCAGCGTCAGGATCACTCACTGTGTAACTGTACAGAGTCACTGTTTATTCAGGGTAAAGGTCACAAACGGTGTAACTGTACAGAATCGGTGTTTATTCAGGGTAAGTGTCACTCACTGTGTAACTGTACAGAGTCGGTGGTTATTCAGGGTAAGGGTCACTTACTGAGTAACTGTACAGACTCACTGTTTATTCAGGGGACGGATCACTCACTGTGTAGCTGTACAGAGTCACTGTTTATTCAGAGTGAGGATCACTCACTGTGTAACTGTACAGAGTCACTGTTTATTCAGGGTAAAGGTCACACACTGTGTAACTGTACAGAGTCACTGTTTATTCAGGGTAAGGATCCCTCACGGTGTTACTGTACAGAGTCTCTGTTTATTCAGGATAAGGATCACTCACCGTGTAACTGTACAGAGTCACTGTTAATTCAGGGTAAAGGTCACTCACTGTGTAACTGTACAGAGTCACTGTTAATTCAAGGTAAGGGTCACTCAATGTGTAACTGTACAGAGTCACTGTTTATGCAGGGTAAGGGTCACTCACTGTGTAACTGCACAGAGTCACTGTTTATTCAGCGTCAGGATCACTCAATGTGTAACTGTACAGATTCACTGTTTTTTCAGGGTAAGGATCACTCACTGTGTAACTGTACAGAGTCACTGTTTATTCAGGGTAAGGGTCACTCACTGTGTAACTGTTTAGAGTCTACGTTTTTTCAGGGTAAGGATCAATCACTGTGTAACTGTACAGAGTCACTGCTTATTCAGGGTGAGGATCACTCACTGTGTAACGGTACAGAGTCACTGTTTATTCATGGTAAGGATCACTCACTGTGTTACTGTACAGAGTCACTGTTTATTCAGGGTAAGGATCAGTCACTGTGTTACTGTACAGAGTCACTGTTTATTCAGCGTCAGGATCACTCACTGTGTAACTGTACAGAGTCACTGTATATTCAGGGTAAAGGTCACACAAGTTGTAACTGTACAGAGTCGGTGTTTATTCAGTTTAAGGGTCACTCACTGTTTAACTGTACAGAGTCACGGTATAATCAGGGTAAGCGTCACTCACTGTGTAACTGTACAGAGGCACTGTTTATTCAGGGTAAGGATCACTCATCGTGTAACTGTACAGAGTCACTGTCTATTCAGCGTCAGGATCACTCACTGTGTAACTGTGCAGAGTCAATGTTTATTCTGGGTAAGGGTCACTCACGGTGTAACTGTACAGAGTCACTGTTTATTCAGGATAACGATCACTCACTGTGTAACTGTACTGAGTCACTGTTTATACAGGGTAAGCGTCACTCACTGTGTAACTTTACAGAGTCAATGTTTATTCTGGGTAAGGGACACTCACTGTGTAACTGTACAGACTCACTGTTTATTCAAGGTAAGGGTCACTCACTGTGTAACTGTACAGAGTCACTGTTTATTCAGGGTATGAATCATTCACTGTGAAACTGTACAGAGTCACTGTATATTCAGGGTATGGATCACTCACTGTGTAACTGTACAGAGTCAATGTTTATTCAGGGTAAAGATCACTCACTGTGTAACTGTACAGTGTCACTATTTATTCAGGGTAAGGATCACTCTCTGTGTAACTGTATAGAGTCACTGTTTATTCAGGGTAAGGATCACTCACTGTGTAACTGTACAGAGTCACTGTTTATTCAGGGTAAGGATCAATCACTGTGGAAGTGTACAGAGTCACTTTTTATTCAGGGTAAGGATCATTCACTGTGTAATTGTACAGAGTCACTGTTTATTCAGGGTAAGGATCACTCACTGTGTAACTGTACAGAGTCACTGTTTAATCAGGGTAAGCGTCACTCACTGTGTAACTTTACAGAGTCAATGTTTACTCTGGGTAAGGGTCACTCACGGTGTAACTGTACAGAGTCACTGTTTATTCAGGATAACGATCACTCACTGTGTAACTGTACTGAGTCACTGTTTATACAGGGTAAAGTTCACTTACTGTGTAACTGTACAGAGTCACGGTTTATTCAGGGTAAGGATCACTCACCGTGCAACTGTACAGATTCACTGTTTATTCAGGGTAAGGATCACTCACTGTGTAACTGTACAGAATCACTGTTTATTCAGGGTAAAAGTCACTCACTGTGTAACTGTACAGAGTCACTGTTTATTCAGGGTTAGGGTCACACACTGTGTAACTGTACAGAGCCACTGTTTATTCAGGGTAAGGATCACTCACTGTGTAACTGTACAGAGTCACTGTCTATTCAGCGTCAGCATCACTCACTGTGTAACTGTACAAAGTCATTGTTTATTCAGGGTAAAGTTCACACACGGTGTAACTGTACAGAGTCGGTGTTTATTCAGGGTAAGTGTCACTCACTGTGTAACTGTACAGAATCGGTGTTTATTCAGGGTAAGGTTCACTCACTGTGTAACTGTACAGACTCACTGTTTTTCAGGATAAGGATCACTCACAGTGTAACTGTTAAGAGTCACTGTTTATTCAGAGTGAGGATCACTCACTGTGTAACTGTACAGAGTCACTGCTTATTCAGGGTAAAGGTCACACACTGTTTAACTGTACAGAGTCACTGTTTATTCAGGGTAAGGATCACTCATGGTGTAACTGTACAGAGTCACTGTTTATTCAGGATAAGAATCACTCACTGTGTAACTGTACAGAGTCACTGTTAATTTAGGGTAAGGGTCAATCACTGTGTAACTGTACAGAGTCACTGTTAATGCAGGGTAGAGGTCACTCAATGTGAATCTGTACAGAGTCACTGTTTATGCAAGGTAAGGGTCACTCACTGTGTAACTGCACAGAGTCACTGTTTATTCAGCGTCAGGATCACTCAATGTGTAACTGTACAGAGTCACTGCTTATTCAGGGTAAGGATTAGTCACTGTGTAACTGTACAGAGTCACTGTTTTTTCAGGGTAAGGATCACTCACTGTGTAACTGTACAGAGTCACTGTTTATTCAGGGTAAGTATCACTCACTGTGTAACTGCACAGAGTCACTGTTTATTCAGGGTGAGGATCTCCCACTGTGTAACTGTACAGAGTCACTGTTTATTCAGGGTATGAATAATTCACTGTGTAACTGTACAGAGTCACTGTTTATTCCGTGTATGGATCACTCACTGTGTAACTGTACAGAGTCAATGTTTATTCAGGGTAAAGATCACTCATTGTGTAGCTGTACAGAGTCACTGTTAATTCAGGGTAAGGATCACTCTCTGTGTAACTGTACAGAGTCACTGCTTATTCAGGGTAAGGATCACTCACTGTGTAAATGTACAGAGTCACTGTTTATTCAGGTTAAGGATCACTCACTGTGGAACTGTACAGAGTCACTGTTTATTCCGGGTAAGGATAGCTCACTGTGTAACTGTACAGAGTCACTGTTTATTCAGGGTAAGGGTCACTCACTGTGTAACTGTTCAGAGTCTCCGTTTTTTCATGTTAAGGGTCACTCACTGTGTAACTGTACAGAGTCACTGTTTATTCAGGGTAAGGATCACTCACTGTGTAACGGTACAGAGTCACTGTATATTCAGGGTAAGGATCACTCACTGTGTAACTGTACAGAGTCACTGTTTATTCAGCGTCAGGATCACTCACTGTGTAACTGTACGGAGTCACTGTTTATTCAGGGTAAAGTTCACACAAGGTGTAACTGTACAGAGTCGGTGTTTATTCAGGGTACGGGTCACTCACTGTTTAACTGTACAGAGTCACTGTATAATCAGGGTAAGCGTCACTCACTGTGTAACTGTACAGAGTCACTGTGTATTCAGGGTAAGGATCACTCACTGTGTAACTGTACAGAGTCACTGCCTATTCAGCGTCAGGATCACTCACTGTGTAACTGTACAGAGGCATTGTTTATTCAGGGTAAAGGTCACAAATGGTGTAACTGTACAGAGTCGGTGTTATTCAGGATAAGGGTCACTCACTGTGTAACTGTACAGAGTCGGTGTTTATTCAGGGTAAGGTTCACTCACTGTGTAACTGTACAGACTCACTGTTTATTCAGAATAAGGATCACTCAATGTGTAACTGTACAGAGTCACTGTTTATTCAGAGTGAGGATCACTCACTGTGTAACTGTACAGAGTCACTGTTTTTTCAGGGTAAAGGTCACACACTGTGTAACGGTACAGAGTCACTGTTTATTCAGGGTAAGGATCACTCACGGTGTAACTGTACAGAGTCACTGTTTATTCAGGATAAGGATCACTCACTGTGTAACTGTACAGATTCACTGTTTATTCAGGGTAACGGTCACTCACTGTGTAACTGTACAGATTCACTGTTTATTCAGGGTGAAGGTCACTCAATGTGTAACTGTACAGAGTCACTGTTTATTTAGGGTAAGGGTCACTCACTGTGTAACTGCACAGAGTCACTGTTTATTCAGCGTCAGGATCACTCAATGTGTTACTGTACAGAGTCACTGTTTATTCAGGGTAAGGATCACTCACTGTGTAACTGTACAGAGTCACTGTTTATTCAGGGTAAGGATTACTCACTGTGCAACTGTACAGAGTCACTGTTTATTCAGGGTGAGGATCACCCACTGTGTAACTGTACAGAGTCACTGTTTATTCAGGGTATGAATCATTCACTGTGTAACTGTACAGAGTCACTGTTTATTCAGGATAAGGATCACTCACTGTGTAACTGTACAGAGTCACTGTTTATTCAGGGTAAGGATCACTCACTGTGTAACTGTACAGAGTCACTGTTTATTCAGGGTAAGGAACACTCACTGTGTAACTGTACAGAGTCACTGTTTATTCAGTGTCAGGTTCACTCACTGTGTAACTGTACAGAGTCACTGTTTATTCAGGGTAATGTCACACACGGTGTAACTGTACAGAGTCGGTGTTTATTCAGGGTAAGGGTTACTCACTGTTTAACTGTAGAGTGTCACTGTTTAGTCTGGGTAAGCGTCACTCACTGTGTAACTGTGCAGACTCACTGTTTATTCAGGGTAAGGATCACTCACTGTGTAACTGTACAGAGTCACTGTCTATTCAGCGTCAGGATCACTCACTGTGTAACTGTACAGAGTCACTGTTTATTCAGGGTAAAGGTCACACACGGTGTAACTGTACAGAGTCGGTGTTTATTCAGGGTAAGTGTCACTCACTGTGTAACTGTACATAGTCGGTGGTTATTCAGGGTAAAGGTCACTTACTGAGTAACTGTACAGACTCACTGTTTATTCAGGGTAAGGATCACTCACTGTGTAGCTGTACAGAGTCACTGTTTATTCAGAGTGAGGATCACTCACTGTGTAACTGTACAGAGTCACTGTTTATTCAGGGTAAAGGTCACACACTGTGTAACTGTACAGAGTCACTGTTTATTCAGGGTAAGGATCACTCACGGTGTAACTGTACAGAGTCACTGTTTATTCAGGATAAGTATCACTCACTGTGTAACTGTACAGAGTCACTGTTAATTCAGGGTAAGGGTCACTCACTGTGTAACTGTACAGAGTCACTGTTAATTCAGGGTAAAGGTCACTCAATGTGTAACTGTACAGAGTCACTGTTTATGCAGGGTATGGGTCACTCACTGTGTAACTGTACAGAGTCACTGTTTATTCAGCGTCAGGATCACTCAATGTGTAAATGTACAGATTCACTGTTTTTTCAGGGTAAGGATCACTCACTGTGTAACTGTACAGAGTCACTGTTTATTCAGGGTAAGGGTCACTCACTGTGTAACTGTACAGAGTCACTGCTTATTCAGGGTGAGGATCACTCACTGTGTAACGGTACAGAGTCACTGTTTATTCATGGTAAGGATCACTCACTATGTAACTGTACAGAGTCACTGTTTATTCAGGGTAAGGATCACTCACTGTGTAACTGTACAGAGTCACTGTATATTCAGGGTAAAGGTCACACAAGTTGTAACTGTACAGAGTCGGTGTTTATTCAGTTTAAGGTTCACTCACTGTTTAACTGTACAGAGTCACGGTATAATCAGGGTAAGCTTCACTCACTGTGTAACTGTACAGAGGCACTGTTTATTCAGGGTAAGGATCACTCACTGTGTAACTGTACAGAGTCACTGTCTATTCAGCGTCAGGATCACTCACTGTGTAACTGTGCAGAGTCACTGTTTATTCAGGGTAAAGTTCACACATGGTGTAACTGTACAGAGTCGGTGTATATTCAGGGTAAGGGACACTCACTGTGTAACTGTATAGAGTCCCTGTTTATTCAGGGTAAGGATCAGTCACTGTGTAACTGTACAGAGTCACTGTTTATTCAGGGTGAGGATCACCCAATGTGTAACTGTACAGAGTCACTGTTTATTCAGGGTATGAATCATTCACTGTGAAACTGTACAGAGTCACTGTTTATTCAGGGTATGGATCACTCACTGTGTAACTGTACAGAGTCAATGTTTATTCAGGGTAAAGATCACTCACTGTGTAACTGTACAGTGTCACTATTTATTCAGGGTAAGGATCACTCTCTGTGTAACTGTATAGAGTCCCTGTTTATTCAGGGTAAGGATCACTCACTGTGTAACTGTACAGAGTCACTGTTTATTCAGGGTAAGGATCAATCACTGTGGAACTGTACAGAGTCACTTTTTATTCAGTGTAAGGATCATTCACTGCGTAATTGTACAGAGTCACTGTTTATTCAGGGTAAGGATCACTCACTGTGTAACTGTACAGAGTCACTGTTTAATCAGGGTAAGCGTCACTCACTGTGTAACTTTACAGAGTCAATGTTTATTCAGGGTAAGGGTCACTCACGGTGTAACTGTACAGAGTCACTGTTTATTCAGGATAACGATCACTCACTGTGTAACTGTACTGGGTCACTGTTTATACAGGGTAAAGTTCACTCACTGTGTAACTGTACCGAGTCACTGTTTATTCAGGGTAAGGATCACTCACTGTGCAACTGTACAGATTCACTGTTTATTCAGGGTAAGGATCACTCACTGTGTAACTGTACAGAATCACTGTTTATTCAGGGTAAAAGTCACTCACTGTGTAACTGTACAGAGTTACTGTTTATTCAGGGTTAGGGTCACACACTGTGTAACTGTACAGAGCCACTGTTTATTCAGGGTAAGGATCACTCACTGTGTAACTGCACAGAGTCACTGTCTATTCAGCGTCAGGATCACTCACTGTGTAACTGTACAGAGTCACTGTTTATTCAGGGTAAAGTTCACGCACGGTGTAACTGTACAGAGTCGGTGTTTATTCAGGGTAAGGGTCACTCACTGTGTAACTGTACAGAGTCGTTGTTTATTCAGGGTAAGTGTCACTCACTGTGTAACTGTACAGACTGACTGTTTATTCAGGGTAAGGATCACTCACTGTGTAACTGTACTGAGTAACTGTTTATTCAGAGTGAGGATCACTCACTGTGTAACTGTACAGAGTCACTGTTTATTCAGATTAAAGGTCACACACTGTGTAACTGTACAGAGTCACTGTTTATTCAGGGTAAGGATCACTCACGGAGAAACTGTACAGAGTCACTGTTTATTCAGGATAAGGATCACTCACTGTGTAAGTGTACAGAGTCACTGTTAATTCAGGGTAATGGTCACTCACTGTGTAACTGTACAGAGTCACTGTTTATTCAGGGTAAAGGTCACTCAATGTGTAACTGTACAGAATCACTGTTTATGCAGGGTAAGGGTCACTCACTGTGTAACTGCACAGAGTCACTGTTTATTCAGCGTCAGGATCACTCAATGTGTAACTGTACAGAGTCACTGTTTATTCAGGGTAAGGATCAGTCACTGTGTAACTGTACAGAGTCACTTTTTTTTCAGGGTAATTAATCACTCACTGTGTAACTGTACAGTGTCACTGTTTATTCAGGGTTAGCGTCACTCAATGTGTAAATGTACAGAGTCACTGTTTATTTAGGGTTAGCGTCACTCACTGTGTAACTGTACAGAGTAACTGTTTATTCAGGGTAAGGATCACTCACTGTGTAACTGTACAGAGTCACTGTTTATTCTGGGTAAGGATCACTCACTGTTTAACTGTACAGAGCCACTGTTTATTCAGGGTAAGGATCACTCACTGTGTAACTGTACAGAGTCACTGTTTATTCAGGGTAAGGATCACTCACTGTGTAACTGTACAGAGTCACTGTTTATTCAGGGTAAGGATCACTAACTGTGTAACTGTACAGAGTCAATTTGTATTCAGCGTCAGGATCACTCACTGTGTAACTGTACAGAGTCACTGTTTATTCAGGGTAAAGATCACACACGGTGTAACTGTACAGAGTCAGTGTTTATTCATGGTAAGGCTCACTCACTGTTTAACTGTACAGAGTCATTGTTTCATCAGGGTAAGCGTCCTTCACTGTGTAACTGTACAGATT
The DNA here is from genome assembly GCF_964194155.1 of Cetorhinus maximus. Taxonomy (NCBI): domain Eukaryota; kingdom Metazoa; phylum Chordata; class Chondrichthyes; order Lamniformes; family Cetorhinidae; genus Cetorhinus; species Cetorhinus maximus. Next base: position 315,981 of record NW_027596313.1, read on the forward strand.
CACTGTTTATTCAGGGTAAGGGTCACTCACGGTGTAACTGTACAGAGTCACTGTTTATTCAGGATAAGGATCACTCACTGTGTAAATGTACTGAGTCACTGTTTATTCAGGGTAAAGTTCACTCACTGTGTAACTGTACCGAGTCACTGTTTATTCAGGGTAAGGATCACTCACTGTGCAACTGTACAGATTCACTGCTTATTCAGGGTAAGGATCACTCACTGTGTAACTGTACTGAATCACTGTTTATTCAGCGTAAATTCACTCACTGTGTAACTGTACAGAGTCACTGTTTATTCAGTGTTAGTGTCACACACTGTGTAACTGTACAGAGTCACTGTTTATTCAGGGTAAGGGTCACTCACTGTGTAACTGTACATAGTCACTGTTTATTCAGGGTAAGAGCACTCACTGTGTAACTGTACAGAGCCACTGTTTATTCATGGTAAGGATCACTCACTGTGTAAATGTACAGAGTCACTGTTTATTCAGCGCCAGGATCACTCACTGTGTAACTGTACAGAGTCACTGTTTATTCAGGGTAAAGTTCACACACGGTGTAACTGTATAGAGTCGGTGTTTTTTCAGGGTAAGGGTCACTCACTGTGTAACTGTACAGAGTCACTGTTTATTCAGGTTAAGGATCACTCACTGTGGAACTGTATAGAGTCACTGTTTATTCAGGGTCAGGATACCTCACTGTGTAACTGTACAGAGTCACTGTTTATTCAGGGTAAAGTTCACACACGGTGTAACTGTACAGAGTCGGTGTTTTTCAGGGTAAGGGTCACTCACTGTGTAACTGTACAGAGTCACTGTTTATTCAGGTTAAGGATCATCACTTTGGAACTGTACAGAGTCACTGTTTATTCAGGGTAAGGATAACTCACTGTGTAACTGTACAGAGTCACTGTTTATTCAGGGTAAGGGTCACTCACTGTGTAACTGTACAGAGTCACTGTTTATTCAGGGTTAGCATCACTCACTGTGTAACTGTACAGAGTCACTGTTTATTCAGGGTTAGCGTCACTCACTGTGTAACTGTACAGAGTAACTGTTTATTCAGGGTAAGGATCACTCACTGTGTAACTGTACAGAGTCACTGTTTATTCTGGGTAAGGATCACTCACTGTTTAACTATACAGAGCCACTGTTTATTCAGGGTAAGGATCACTCACTGTGTAACTGTACAGAGTCACTGTTTATTCAGGGTAAGGATCACTCACTGTGTAACTGTACAGAGTTACTGTTTATTCAGGGTAAGGATCACTCACTGTGTAACTGTACAGAGTTTCTGTTTATTCAGGGTATGGATCACTCACTGTGTAACTGTACAGAGTCAATGTTTATTCAGCGTCAGGATCACTCACTGTGTAACTGTACAGAGTCACTGTTTATTCAGGGTAAAGGTCACACACGGTGTAACTGAACATTGTCAGTGTTTATTCATGGTAAGTGTCATTCACTGTTTAACTGTACAGAGTCACTGTTTAATCAGGGTAAGCGTCACTCACTGTGTAACTGTACAGATTCACTGTTTATTCAGGGTAAGGGTCACTCACGGTGTAACTGTACAGAGTCACTGTTTATTCAGGATAAGGATCACTCACTGTGTAACTGTACTGAGTCACTGTTTATTCAGGGTAAAGTTCACTCACTGTGTAACTGTACCGAGTCACTGTTTATTCAGGGTAAGGATCACTCACTGTGCAACTGTACAGATTCACTGTTTATTCAGGGTAAGGATCACTCACTGTGTAACTGTACAGAATCACTGTTTATTCAGGGTAAAAGTCACTCACTGTGTAACTGTACAGAGACACTGTTTATTCAGGGTTAGGGTCACACACTGTGTAACTGTACAGAGTCACTGTTTATTCAGGGTAAGGGTCACTCACTGTGTAAATGTACAGAGCCACTGTTTATTCAGGGTAAGGATCACTCACTGTGTAACTGTACAGAGTCACTGTTTATTCAGGATAAGGATCACTCACTGAGTAACTGTACAGAGTCACTGCTTATTCAGGGTAAGGTTCACTCACTGTGTAACTGTACAGAGTCACTGTTTATTCAGGGTAAGGATCACTCACTGTGTAACTGTACAGAGTCACTGTTTATTCAGCGCCAGGATCACTCACTGTGTAACTGTACAGAGTCACTGTTTATTCAGGGTAAAGTTCACACACGGTGTAACTGTATAGAGTCGGTGTTTTTTCAGGGTAAGGGTCACTCACTGTGTAACTGTACAGAGTCACTGTTTATTCAGGTTAAGGATCACTCACTGTGGAACTGTATAGAGTCACTGTTTATTCAGGGTCAGGATACCTCACTGTGTAACTGTACAGAGTCACTGTTTATTCAGGGTAAGTGTCACACACTGTGTAACTGTTCAGAATCTCCGTTTTTTCAGGGTAAGGATCACTCACTGTGTAACTGCACAGAGTCACTGTTTATTCAGGGTAAGGATCACTCACTGTGTAACTGTACAGAGTCACTGTTTATTCAGGGTAAGGATCACTCACTGTGTAATTGTACAGAGTCACTGTTTATTCAGGGTAAGGATCACTCACTGTGTAACTGTACAGAGTCAATGTTTATTCAGGGTAAAGATCACTCACTATGTAACTGTACAGAGTCACTGTTTATTCAGGTTAAGGATCACTCACTGTGGAACTGTACAGAGTCACTGTTTATTCAGAGTAAGGATAACTCACTGTGTAACTGTACAGAGTCACTGTTTATTCAGGGTAAGGATCACTCACTGTGTAACTGTACAGAGTCACTGTTTATTCAGGGTAAGGATCACTCACTGTGTAACTGTACAGAGTCACTGTTTATTCATGGTAAGGATCACTCACTGTGTAACTGTACAGAGTCACTGTTTATTCTGGTTAAGAATCACTCACTGTGTAAATGTACTGAGTCACTGTTTATTCAGGGTAAGGATCACTTACTGTGTAACTTTACAGAGTCACTGCTTATTCAGGGTAAGGATCACTGACTGTGTACCTGTACAGAGTCACTGTTTATTCAGGGGAATGAACACTAACTTAGAAACTGTACAGAGTCACTGTTTATTCAGGGTAAGGATCACTCACTGTGTAACTGTACAGATTCACTGTTTATTCAAGGTAAGGATCACTCACTGTTTAACTGTACAGAGTCACTGTTTATTCAGGGTAAGGATCACTTACTGTGTAACTGTACAGAGTCACTTTTTATTCAGGGTGAGGATCACTCACTGTGTAACTGTACAGAGTCACTGTATATTCAGTGTAACGATCACTCACTGTGTAACTGTACAGAGTCACTGTTTATTCAGGGTAAGGATCACTCACTGTGTAACTGTACAGAGTCACTGTTTATTCAGAGTGAGGAACAATCACTGTGTAACTGTCCAGAGTCACTGTTTATTCAGGGTATGGATATCTCACTTTGTAACTGTACAGAGTCACTGTTTATTCAGGAATGTAATAATCACTCACTGTGTATCTCAACAGAGTCACTGTTTATTCAGGGTAAGAATCACTCACTGTGTAAATGTACAGAGTCACTGTTTATTCAGGGTAAGGATCACTTACTGTGTAACTGTACAGAGTCACTGTTTATTCAGGGTGAGGATCACTCACTGTGTACCTGTACAGAGTCACTATTTATTCAGGGTAAGGAACACTAACTTAGTAACTGTACAGAGTCACTGTTTATTCAGGGTAAGGATGACTCACTGTGTAACTGTACAGAGTCACTGTTTATTCAGGGTAAGGATCACTCACTGTGTAACTGTACAGAGTCACTGTTTATTCAGGGTAAGGATCACTCACTGTTTAACTGTACAGAGTCACTGTTTATTCAGGGTGTGGATCAATCACTGTGTAACTGTACAGAGTCACTGTTTATTCAGGGTAAGGATCACTCACTGTGTAACTGTACAGAGTCACTGTTTATTCAGGGTAAGAATCACTCACTGTGTAACTGTACAGAGTCACTGTTTATTCAGAGTGAGGAACAATCACTGTGTAACTGTACAGAGTCACTGTTTATTCAGGGTATGGATATCTCACTGTGTAACTGTACAGAGTCACTGTTTATTCAGGAATGTTATAATCACTCACTGTGTATCTGAACAGAGTCACTGTTTATTCAGGGTAAGGATCACTCACTGTGTTAATGTACAGAGTCACTGTTTATTCAGGGTGAGGGTCACCCACTGTGTAACTGTACAGAGTGACCATTTATTCAGGGTAAGTGTCACTCACTTTTTAATTGTACAGGGTCACTGTTTATTCAGGGCAAGGTTCACTCACTGTGTAACTGTACAGAGTCACTGTTTATTCAGTGTAAGGATCTCTCACTGTGTAACTGTACAGAGTCACTGCTTATACAGGGTAAGGATCACTCACTGTGTAACTGTACAGAGTCACTGTTTATGCAGGGTAAGGGTCACTCACTGTGTAACTGCACAGATTCACTGTTTATTCAGCGTTAGGATCACTCAATGTGTAACTGTACAGAGTCACTGTTTAATCAGGGTAAGGATCAGTCACTGTATAACTGTACAGAGTCACTGTTTTTTCAGGGTAATTAATCACTCACCGTGTAACTGTACAGAGTCACTGTTTATTCAGGGTAAGGATCACTCACTGTGTAACTGTACAGAGTCACTGTTTATTCAGGGTGAGGATCACCCACTGTGTAACTGTACAGAGTCACTGTTTATTCAGGGTATGAATAATTCACTGTGTTACTGTACGGAGTCACTGTTTATTCAGGGTATGGATCACTCACTGTGTAACTGTACAGAGTCAATGTTTATTCAGGGTAAAGATCACTCACTGTGTAACTGTACAGAGTCACTGTTTGTTCAGGGTAAGGATCACTCTCTGTGTAACTGTACAGAGTCACTGCTTATTCAGGGTAAGGATCACTCACTGTGTAACTGTACAGAGTCACTGTTTATTCAGGTTAAGGATCACTCACCATGGAACTGTACAGAGTCACTGTTTATTCAGGGTAAGGATAACTCACTGTGTAACTGTACAGAGTCACTGTTTATTCAGGGTAAGGATCACTCACTGTGCAACTGTACAGATTCACTGTTTATTCAGGGTAAGGATCACCCACTATGTAACTGTACAGAATCACTGTTTATTCAGGGTAATGGTCACTCACTGTGTAACTGTACAGAGTCACTGTTTATTCAGGGTAAGGATCACTCACTGTGTAAGTGTACAGAGTCACTGTTTATTCAGGGTAAGGATCACTCACTGTGTAACTGTTCAGAGTCACTGTTTATTCAGGGTAAGGATCACTCACTGTGTATCTGTACAGAGTCACTGTTTATTCATGGTAAGGATCACTCACTGTGTAACTGTACAGAGTCACCGTTTATTCAGGGTAAGGATCACTTACTGTGTAACTTTACAGAGTCACTGTTTCTTCAGGAATGTAAGAATCAACTCACTGTGTAACTGTACAGAGTCACTGTTTATTCAGGGTAAGGATCACTCACTGTGTAACTGTACAGAGTCACTGTTTATTCAGGGTAAGGGTCACTCACTGTGTAAATGTACAGAGTCACTGTTTATTCAGGGTAAGGATCACTCACTTTGTAACTGTACAGATTCACTGTTTATTCATGGTAAGGATCACTCATTGTGTAACTGTACAGTGTCACTGTTTATTCAATGTAAGGATCACTCATTGTGTAACTGTACAGAGTCACTCTTTATTCAGGTTAAGACCACTCACTATGTAACTGTACAGAGTCACTGTTTATTCAGGGGGTGGATCACTCATTGTGTAACTGTACAGAGTCACTGTTTATTCAGTGTAAGTATCACTCACTGTGTAACTGTACAGAGTCACTGTTTATTCAGGGTAAGGATCACTCACTGTGTAACTGTACAGCGTCACTGTTTATTCAGGGTGAGGATCACCAACAGTGTAACTGTACATAGTCACTGTTTATTCAGGGTATGGATCACTCACTGCGTAACTGTACAGAGTCAATGTTTATTCAGGGTAAATATCACTCACTGTGTATCTGTACAGAGTCACTTTTTATTCATGGTAAGGATCACTCTCTGTGTAACTGTACAGAGTCACTGTGTATTCAGGGTAAGGATCACACACTGTGAAACTGTACAGAGTCACTGTTTATTCAGGGTAAGGAACACTCACTGTGGAACTGTACAGAGTCACTGTTTATTCAGGGTAAGGATCACTCACTGTGTAACTGTACAGAGTCACTGTTTATTCAGGGTAAGGGTCACTCACTGTGTAACTGTTCAGAGTCACTGTTTATTCAGGGTTATGATCACTCACTGTGTAACTGTACAGAGTCACTGTTTATTCAGGGTAAAGTACACTCAGTCTGTAATTGTACAGAGTCACTGTTTATTCAGGGTCAGGGTCACTCCCTGTGTAACTGTTCAGAGTCACTGTTTATTCAGGGTAAAGGTCACTCACTGTGTAACTGTACAGAGTCACCGTTTATTCAAGGTAAGGATCACTCACTGTGTAACTGTATAGAGTCACTGTTTATTCAGGGTGAGGATCACCCACTGTGTAACTGTACAGATCACTGTTAATTCAGGGTATGGATCACTCACTGTGTAACTGTACAGAGTCAATGTTTATTCTGGGTAAAGATCACTCACTGTGTAAATGTACAGAGTCACTGTTTATTCTGCGTATGGATCACTCTCTGTGTAACTGTACAGAGTCACTGCTTATTCAGGGTAAGTATCACTCACTGTGTAACTGTACAGAGTCACTGTTTATTCAGGGAAAGGATCACTCACTGTGGAACTGTACAGAGTCATTGTTTATTCAGGGTAAGGATCACTCACTGTGGAACTGTACAGAGTCACTGCTTATTCAGTGTAAAGGTCACTCACTGTGTAACTGTTCAGAGTCACTGTTTATTCAGGGTAAGGATCACTCACTGTGTAACTGTCCAGAGTCACTGTTTCTTCAGGGTAAAGGTCACTCACTGTGTAACTGTACAGAGTCACTGTTTATTCAGGGTAAGGATCACTCACTGTGCAACTGTACAGATTCACTGTTATTCAGGGTAAGGATCACCCACTGTGTAACTGTACAGAATCACTGTTTATTCAGGGTAAGCGTCACTCACTGTGTAACTGTACAGAGTCACTGTTTATTCAGGGTTAGGGTCACTCACTGTGTAACTGTACAGACTCACTGTTTATTCATGGTAAGCGTCACTCACTGTGTAACAGTAGAGAGTCACTGTTTATTCAGGGTAAGGATCACTCACTGTGTCACTGTACAGTGTCACTGTTTATGCAGCTTCAGGATCACTCACTGTGTAACTGTACAGAGTCACTGTTTATTCAGGGTTAAGGTCACACACGGTGTAACTGTACATAGTCGGTGTTTATTCAGGGTAAGGGTCACTCACTGTGTAACTGTACTGAGTAAGTGTTTATTCAGGGTAAGGGTCACTCACTGTGTAACTGTACATACTCACTGTTTATTCAGGGTAAGGATCACTCACTGTGCAACTGTACAGAGTCACTGTTTATTCAGAGTGAGGATCACTCACTGTGTAACTGTACAGAGTCACTGTTTATTCAGGGTAAAGGTCACACACTGTGTAACTGTACAGAGTCACTGTTTATTCAGGGTAAAGGTCACTCAATGTGTAACTGTACAGAGTCACTGTTTATTCAGGGTAAGGGTCACTCACTCTGTAACTTTACAGAGTCACTGTATATTCAGGGTTAAGTTCACTCACTGTGTAACTGTACAGAGTCACTGTTTATTCAGGGTAAGGGTCACTCACTGTGTAACTGCACAGAGTCACTGTTTATTCAGCGTCAGGATCACTCAATGTATAACTGTACAGAGTCACTGTTTATTCAGGGTAAGGATCACTCACTGTGTAACTGTACAGAGTCACCTTTTTTTCACGGTAAGGATCACTCACTGTGTAAATGTACAGAGTCACTGTTTATTCAGGGTAAGGATCACTCACTCTGTAACTGTACAGAGTCACTGTTTATTCAGGGTGAGGATCACCCAATGTGTAACTGTACAGAGTCACTGTTTATTCAGGGTATGAATCATTCACTCTGTAAATGTACAGAGTCACTCTTTATTCAGGGTATGGATCACTCACCGTGTAACTGTACAGAGTCAATGTTTATTCAGGGTAATGATCACTCACTGTGTAACTGTACAGAGTCACTGTTTATTCAGGGTAAGGATCACTCTCTGTGTAACTGTACAGAGTCACTGCTTATTCAGGGTAAGGATCACTCACTGTGTAACTGTACAGAGTCACTGTTTATTCAGTTTAATGATCACTCACTGTGGAACTGTTGAGATTCACTGTTTATTCAGGGTAAGGATAACTCACTGTGTAACTGTACAGAGTCACTGTTTATTCAGGGTAAGTGTTACTCACTGTGTAACTGTTCAGAGTCTCTGTTTTTTCAGGGTAAGGATCACTCACTGTGTAACTGTACAGAGTCACTGTTTATTCAGGGTAATGGTCACTCACTGTGTAACTGTACAGAGTCACTGTTTATTCAGGGTAAGGATCACTCATTGAGTAAATGTACAGAGTCACTGTTTATTCAGGGAAATGATAACTCACTGTGTAACTGTACAGAGTCACTGTTTATTCAGGGTAAGGTTTCACTCAATGTGTAACTGTACAGAGTCACTGTTTATTCAGGGTAAGGATCACTCACTGTGTAACTGTACAGAGTCACTCTTTATTCAGGGTAAGGGTCACTCACTGTGTAAATGTACAGAGTCACTGTTTATTCAGGGTAAGGATCACTCACTTTGTAACTGTACAGATTCACTGTTTATTCATGGTAAGGATCACTCATTGTGTAACTGTACAGTGTCACTGTTTATTCAATGTAAGGATCACTCATTGTGTAACTGTACAGAGTCACTGTTTATTCAGGTTAAGACCACTCACTATGTAACTGTACAGAGTCACTGTTTATTCAGGGGGTGGATCACTCATTGTGTAACTGTACAGAGTCACTGTTTATTCAGTGTAAGTATCACTCACTGTGTAACTGTACAGAGTCACTGTTTATTCAGGGTAAGGATCACTCACTGTGTAACTGTACAGCGTCACAGTTTATTCAGGGTGAGGATCACCAACAGTGTAACTGTACATAGTCACTGTTTATTCAGGGTATGGATCACTCACTGCGTAACTGTACAGAGTCAATGTTTATTCAGGGTAAATATCACTCACTGTGTATCTGTACAGAGTCACTTTTTATTCATGGTAAGGATCACTCTCTGTGTAACTGTACAGAGTCACTGTGTATTCAGGGTAAGGATCACACACTGTGTAACTGTACAGAGTCACTGTTTATTCAGGGTAAGGAACACTCACTGTGGAACTGTACAGAGTCACTGTTTATTCAGGGTAAGGGTCACTCACTGTGTAACTGTTCAGAGTCACTGTATATTCAGGGTTATGATCACTCACTGTGTAACTGTACAGAGTCACTGTTTATTCAGGGTAAAGTACACTCAGTCTGTAATTGTACAGAGTCACTGTTTATTCAGGGTCAGGGTCACTCCCTGTGTAACTGTTCAGAGTCACTGTTTATTCAGGGTTAAGTTCACTCACTGTGTAACTGTACAGAGTCACCGTTTATTCAAGGTAAGGATCACTCACTGTGTAACTGTATAGAGTCACTGTTTATTCAGGGTGATGATCACCCACTGTGTAACTGTACAGATCACTGTTAATTCAGGGTATGGATCACTCACTGTGTAACTGTACAGAGTCAATGTTTATTCTGGCTAAAGATCACTCACTGTGTAAATTAGAGAGTCACTGTTTATTCAGCGTATGGATCACTCTCTGTGTAACTGTACAGAGTCACTGCTTATTCAGTGTAAAGGTCACTCACTGTGTAACTGTTCAGAGTCACTGTTTATTCAGGGTAAGGATCACTCACTGTGTAACTGTCCAGAGTCACTGTTTCTTCAGGGTAAAGTTCACTCACTGTGTAACTGTACAGAGTCACTGTTTATTCAGGGTAAGGATCACTCACTGTGCAACTGTACAGATTCTCTGTTTATTCAGGGTAAGGATCACTCACTGTGTAACTGTACAGAATCACTGTTTATTCAGGGTAAGCGTCACTCACTGTGTAACTGTACAGAGTCACTGTTTATTCAGGGTTAGGGTCACTCACTGTGTAACTGTACAGACTCACTGTTTATTCATGGTAAGCGTCACTCACTGTGTAACAGTAGAGAGTCACTGTTTATTCAGGGTAAGGATCACTCACTGTGTCACTGTACAGTGTCACTGTCTATGCAGCTTCAGGATCACTCACTGTGTAACTGTACAGAGTCACTGTTTATTCAGGGTTAAGGTCACACAAGGTGTAACTGTACATAGTCGGTGTTTATTCAGGGTAAGGGTCACTCACTGTGTAACTGTACTGAGTAAGTGTTTATTCAGGGTAAGGGTCACTCACTGTGTAACTGTACATACTCACTGTTTATTCAGGGTAAGGATCACTCACTGTGCAACTGTACAGAGTCACTGTTTATTCAGAGTGAGGATCACTCACTGTGTAACTGTACAGAGTCACTGTTTATTCAGGGTAAAGGTCACACACTGTGTAACTGTACAGAGTCACTGTTTATTCAGGGTAAAGGTCACTCAATGTGTAACTGTACAGAGTCACTGTTTATTCAGGGTAAGGGTCACTCACTCTGTAACTTTACAGAGTCACTGTATATTCAGGGTAAGGGTCACTCACTGTGTAACTGCACAGAGTCACTGTTTATTCAGCGTCAGGATCACTCAATGTATAACTGTACAGAGTCACTGTTTATTCAGGGTAAGGATCACTCACTGTGTAACTGTACAGAGTCACCTTTTTTTCACGGTAAGGATCACTCACTGTGTAAATGTACAGAGTCACTGTTTATTCAGGGTAAGGATCACTCACTCTGTAACTGTACAGAGTCACTGTTTATTCAGGGTGAGGATCACCCAATGTGTAACTGTACAGAGTCACTGTTTATTCAGGGTATGAATCATTCACTCTGTAAATGTACAGAGTCACTCTTTATTCAGGGTATGGATCACTCACCGTGTAACTGTACAGAGTCAATGTTTATTCAGGGTAATGATCACTCACTGTGTAACTGTACAGAGTCACTGTTTATTCAGGGTAAGGATCACTCTCTGTGTAACTGTACAGAGTCACTGCTTATTCAGGGTAAGGATCACTCACTGTGTAACTGTACAGAGTCACTGTTTATTCAGTTTAATGATCACTCACTGTGGAACTGTTGAGAGTCACTGTTTATTCAGGGTAAGGATAACTCACTGTGTAACTGTACAGAGTCACTGTTTATTCAGGGTAAGTGTTACTAACTGTGTAACTGTTCAGAGTCTCTGTTTTTTCAGGGTAAGGATCACTCTCTCTGTAACTGTACAGAGTCACTGTTTATTCAGGGTAAGGTTTCACTCAATGTGTAACTGTACAGAGTCACTGTTTATTCAGGGTAAGGATCACTCACTGTGTACCTGTACAGAGTCACTCTTTATTCAGGGTAAGGATCAATCACTGTATAACTGTACAGAGTCACTGTTTATTCAGCGTATGGATATCTCACTCTTTAACTGTACAGAGTCACTGATATTCAGGGTAAGGATCACTCACTGTTTAACTGTACAGAGTCACTGTTTATTCAGGAATGTAAGAATCAACTCACTGTGTAACTGTACAGAGTCACTGTTTATTCAGGGTAAGGATCACTCACTGTGTAACTGTACAGAGTCACTGTTTATGCAGGGTAATGGTCACTCACTGTGTAACTGCACAGAGTCACTGTTTATTCAGCGTCAGGATCACTCAATGTGTAACTGTACAGAGTCACTGTTTATTCAGGGTGAGGATCACCCAATGTGTAACTGTACAGAGTCACTGTTTATTCAGGGTATGAATCATTCACTCTGTAAATGTACAGAGTCACTCTTTATTCAGGGTATGGATCACTCACCGTGTAACTGTACAGAGTCAATGTTTATTCAGGGTAATGATCACTCACTGTGTAACTGTACAGAGTCACTGTTTATTCAGGGTAAGGATCACTCTCTGTGTAACTGTACAGAGTCACTGCTTATTCAGGGTAAGGATCACTCACTGTGTAACTGTACAGAGTCACTGTTTATTCAGTTTAATGATCACTCACTGTGGAACTGTTGAGAGTCACTGTTTATTCAGGGTAAGGATAACTCACTGTGTAACTGTACAGAGTCACTGTTTATTCAGGGTAAGTGTTACTAACTGTGTAACTGTTCAGAGTCTCTGTTTTTTCAGGGTAAGGATCACTCTCTCTGTAACTGTACAGAGTCACTGTTTATTCAGGGTAAGGTTTCACTCAATGTGTAACTGTACAGAGTCACTGTTTATTCAGGGTAAGGATCACTCACTGTGTACCTGTACAGAGTCACTCTTTATTCAGGGTAAGGATCAATCACTGTATAACTGTACAGAGTCACTGTTTATTCAGCGTATGGATATCTCACTCTTTAACTGTACAGAGTCACTGATATTCAGGGTAAGGATCACTCACTGTTTAACTGTACAGAGTCACTGTTTATTCAGGAATGTAAGAATCAACTCACTGTGTAACTGTACAGAGTCACTGTTTATTCAGGGTAAGGATCACTCACTGTGTAACTGTACAGAGTCACTGTTTATGCAGGGTAATGGTCACTCACTGTGTAACTGCACAGAGTCACTGTTTATTCAGCGTCAGGATCACTCAATGTGTAACTGTACAGAGTCACTTTTTATTCAGGGTAAGGATCAGTCACTGCGTAACTGTACAGAGTCACTGTTTTTTCAGGGTAATTAATCACTCATTGTGTAACTGTACAGAGTCACTGTTTATTCAGGGTAAGGATCACTCACTGTGTAACTGTACAGAGTCACTGTTTAATCAGGGTGAGGATCACCCACTGTGTAACTGTACAGAGTCACTGTTTATTCAGGGTAAGGATCACTCACTGTTTAACTGTACAGAGTCACTGTTTATTCAGGAATGTAAGAATCAACTCACTGTGTAACTGTACAGAGTCACTGTTTATTAAGGGTAAGGATCACTCACTGTGTAACTGTACAGAGTCACTGTTTATGCAGGGTAATGGTCACTCACTGTGTAACTGCACAGAGTCACTGTTTATTCAGGGTAAGTGTTACTCACTGTGTAACTGTTCAGAGTCTCTGTTTTTTCAGCGTAAGGATCACTCACTCTGTAACTGTACAGAGTCACTGTTTATTCAGGGTAATGGTCACTCACTTTGTAACTGTACAGAGTCACTGATTATTCAGGGTAAGGATCACTCATTGAGTAAATGTACAGAGTCACTGTTTATTCAGGGAAATGATAACTCACTGTGTAACTGTACAGAGTCACTGTTTATTCAGGGTAAGGTTTCACTCAATGTGTAACTGTACAGAGTCACTGTTTATTCAGGGTAAGGATCACTCACTGTGTAACTGTACAGAGTCACTCTTTATTCAGGGTAAGGATCAATCACTGTATAACTGTACAGAGTCACTGTTTATTCAGCGTATGGATATCTCACTGTTTAACTGTACAGAGTCACTGATATTCAGGGTAAGGATCACTCACTGTTTAACTGTACAGAGTCACTGTTTATTCAGGAATGTAAGAATCAACTCACTGTGTAACTGTACAGAGTCACTGTTTATTCAGGGTAAGGATCACTCACTGTGTAACTGTACAGAGTCACTGTTTATGCAGGGTAATGGTCACTCACTGTGTAACTGCACAGAGTCACTGTTTATTCAGCGTCAGGATCACTCAATGTGTAACTGTACAGAGTCACTTTTTATTCAGGGTAAGGATCAGTCACTACGTAACTGTACAGAGTCACTGTTTTTTCAGGGTAATTAATCACTCACTGTGTAACTGTACAGAGTCACTGTTTATTCAGGGTACGGATCACTCACTGAGTAACTGTACAGAGTCACTGTTTAATCAGGGTGAGGATCACCCACTGTGTAACTGTACAGAGTCACTGTTTATTCAGGGTAAGGATCACTCACTGTTTAACTGTACAGAGTCACTGTTTATTCAGGAATGTAAGAATCAACTCACTGTGTAACTGTACAGAGTCACTGTTTATTCAGGGTAAGGATCACTCACTGTGTAACTGTACAGAGTCACTGTTTATGCAGGGTAATGGTCACTCACTGTGTAACTGCACAGAGTCACTGTTTATTCAGCGTCAGGATCACTCAATGTGTAACTGTACAGAGTCACTGTTTATTCAGGGTAAGGATCAGTCACTGTGTAACTGTACAGAGTCACTGATTTTTCAGGGTAATTAATCACTCACTGTGTAACTGTACAGAGTCACTGTTTATTAAGGGTAAGGATCACTCACTGTGTAACTGTACAGAGTCACTGTTTAATCAGGGTGAGGATCACCCACTGTGTAACTGTACAGAGTCACTGTTTATTCAGGGTATGAATAATTCACTGTGTAACTGTACAGAGTCACTGTTTATTCAGGGTATGTATCACTCAATGTGTAACTGTACAGAGTCAATGTTTATTCAGGGTAAATATCACTCACTGTGTAACTGTACAGAGTCACTGTTTATTCAGGTTAAGGATCACTCACTGTGGAACTGTACAGAGTCACTGTTTATTCAGGGTAAGGATAACTCACTGTGTAACTGTACAGAGTCACTGTTTATTCATGGTAAGGATCACTCACTGTGTAACTGTACAGATTCACTGTTTATTCAGGGTAAGGATCACTCACTGTGTAACTGTACAGAGTCACTGTTTATTCAGGGTAAGGATCACTCACTGTGTAACTGTACAGAGTCACTGTTTATTCAGGGTAAGGATCACTCACTGTGTAACTGTACAGAGTCACTGTTTATTCAGGGTGAGGATCACCCACTGTGTAACTGTACAGAGTGACCATTTATTCAGGGTAAGGGTCACTCACTTTTTAATTGTACAGGGTCACTGTTTATTCAGGGCAAGGTTCACTCACTGTGTAACTGTACAGAGTCACTGTTTATTCAGTGTAAGGATCTCTCACTGTGTAACTGTACAGAGTCACTGTTTATTCAGGGTAAGGATCGCTCACTGTTTAACTGTACAGAGTCACTGTTTATTCAGGAATGTAAGAATCAACTCACTGTGTAACTGTACAGAGTCACTGCTAATTCAGGGTAAGGATCACTCACTGTGTAACTGTACAGATTCACTGTTTATGCAGGGTAAGGGTCACTCACTGTGTAACTGCACAGAGTCACTGTTTATTCAGCGTCAGGATCACTCAATGTGTAACTGTGCAGAGTCACTGTTTAATCAGGGTAAGGATCAGTCACTGTGTAACTGTACAGAGTCACTGTTTATGCAGGGTAAGGATCACTCACTGTGTAACTGTACAGAGTCACTGTTTATTCAGGGTGAGGATCACCCACTGTGTAACTGTACAGAGTCACTGTTTATTCAGGGTATGAATAATTCACTGTGTAACTGTACAGAGTCACTGTTTATTCAGGGTATGGATCACTCTCTGTGTAACTGTACAGAGTCACTGCTTATTCAGGGTAAGGATCACTCACTGTGTAACTGTACAGAGTCTCTGTTTATTCAGATAAGGATCACTCACTATTGAACTGTACAGAGTCACTGTTTATTCAGGGTAAGGATAACTCACTGTGTAACTGTACAGAGTCACTGTTTATTCAGGGTAAGGGTCACTCACTGTGTAACTGTTCAGAGTCTCCGTTATTTCAGGGTAAGGATCACTCACTGTGTAACTGCACAGAGTCACTGTTTATTCAGGGTAAGGGTCACTCACTGTGTAACTGTACAGAGTCACTGTTTATTCAGTGTAAGGATCACTCACTGTGTAACTGTACAGAGTCACTGTTTATTCAGGGTAAGGATGACTCACTGTGTAACTGTTCAGAGTCACTGTTTATTCAGGGTAAGGATCACTCACTGTGTAACTGTACAGAGTCTCTGTATATTCAGATAAGGATCACTCACTATTGAACTGTACAGAGTCACTGTTTATTCAGGGGAAGGATAACTCACTGTGTAACTGTACAGAGTCACTGTTTATTCAGTGTAAGGATCACTCACTGTGTAACTGTACAGAGTCACTGTTTATTCATGGTAATGATCACTCACGGTGTAACTGTACAGAGACACTGTTTATTCAGGGTAAGAATCACTCACTGTGTAAATGTACAGAGTCACTGTTTATTCAGGGTAAGGATCACTCACTGTGTAACTGTACAGAGTCACTGTTTATTCAGGGTAAGGATCACTCACTGTGTAACTGTACAGAGTCACTGTTTATTCAGGGTAAGGATCACTCACTGTTTAACTGTACAGAGTCACTGTTTATTCAGGGTGTGGATCAATCACTGTGTAACTGTACAGAGTCACTGTTTATTCAGGGTAAGGATCACTCACTGTGTAACTGTACAGAGTCACTGTTTATTCAGGGTAAGGATCACTCACTGTGTAACTGTACAGAGTCACTGTTTATTCAGGGTATGGTTATCTCACTGTGTAACTGTACAGAGTCACTGTTTATTCAGGAATGTAATAATCACTCACTGTGTATCTGAACAGAGTCACTGTTTATTTAGGGTAAGGATCACTCACTGTGTAACTGTACAGAGTCACTGTTTATTCAGGGTGAGGATCACCCACTGTGTAACTGTACAGAGTGACCATTTATTCAGGGTAAGGGTCACTCACTTTTTAATTGTACAGGGTCACTGTTTATTCAGGGCAATGTTCACTCACTGTGTAACTGTACAGAGTCACTGTTTATTCAGTGTAAGGATCTCTCACTGTGTAACTGTACAGAGTCACTGCTTATACAGGGTAAGGATCACTCACTGTGTAACTGTACAGAGTCACTGTTTATGCAGGGTAAGGGTCACTCACTGTGTAACTGCACAGAGTCACTGTTTATTCAGCGTCAGGATCACTCAATGTTGAACTGTACAGAGTCACTGTTTAATCAGGGTAAGGATCAGTCACTGTGTAACTGTACAGAGTCACTGTTTTTTCAGGGTAATTAAACACTCACCGTGTAACTGTACAGAGTCACTGTTTATTCAGGGTAAGGATCACTCACTGTGTAACTGTACAGAGTCACTGTTTATTCAGAGTGAGGATCACCCACTGTGTAACTGTACACAGTCACTGTTTATTCAGGGTATGAATAATTCACTGTGTTACTGTACGGAGTCACTGTTTATTCAGGGTATGGATCACTCACTGTGTAACTGTACAGAGTCAATGTTTATTCAGGGTAAAGATCACTCACTGTGTATCTGTACAGAGTCACTTTTTATTCAGGGTAAGGATCACTCTCTGTGTAACTGCACAGAGTCACTGTTTATTCAGGTTAAGGATCACTCACCATGGAACTGTACAGAGCCACTGTTTATTCAGGGTAAGGATAACTCACTGTGTAACTGTACAGAGTCACTGTTTATTCAGGGTAAGGGTCACTCAATGTGTAACTGTTCAGAGTCTCCGTTTTTTCAGGGTAAGGATCACTCACGGTGTAACTGCACAGAGTCACTGTTTATTCAGGGTAAGGGTCACTCACTGTGTAACTGTACAGAGTCACTGTTTATTCAGGGTAAGGATCACTCACTGTGTAACTGTACAGAGTCACTGTTTATTCAGGGTAAGGATCACTCACTGTGTAACTGTTCAGAGTCACTGTTTATTCAGGGTAAGGATCACTCACTGTGTATCTGTACAGAGTCACTGTTTATTCATGGTAAGGATCACTCACTGTGTAACTGTACAGAGTCACCGTTTATTCAGGGTAAGAATCACTCACTGTGTAAATGTACAGAGTCACTGTTTATTCAGGGTAAGGATCACTTACTGTGTAACTTTACAGAGTCACTGTTTCTTCAGGAATGTAAGAATCTACTCACTGTGTAACTGTACAGAGTCACTGTTTATTCAGGGTAAGGATCACTCACTGTGTAACTGTACAGAGTCACTGTTTATTCAGGGTAAGGGTCATTCACTGTGTAAATGTACAGAGTCACTGTTTATTCAGGGTAAGGATCACTCACTTTGTAACTGTACAGATTCACTGTTTATTCATGGTAAGGATCACTCATTGTGTAACTGTACAGTGTCACTGTTTATTCAATGTAAGGATCACTCATTGTGTAACTGTACAGAGTCACTGTTTATTCAGGGTAAGACCACTCACTATGTAACTGTACAGAGTCACTGTTTATTCAGGGGGTGGATCACTCATTGTGTAACTGTACAGAGTCAAAGTTTATTCAGTGTAAGTATCACTCACTGTGTAACTGTACAGAGTCACTGTTAATTCAGGGTAAGGATCACTCACTGTGTAACTGTACAGCGTCACTGTTTATTCAGGGTGAGGATCACCAACAGTGTAACTGTACAGAGTCACTGTTTATTCAGGGTATGGATCACTCACTGCGTAACTGTACAGAGTCAATGTTTATTCAGGGTAAATATCACTCACTGTGTATCTGTACAGAGTCACTTTTTATTCATGGTAAGGATCACTCTTTGTGTAACTGTACAGAGTCACTGTGTATTCAGGGTAAGGATCACACACTGTGTAACTGTACAGAGTCACTGTTTATTCAGGGTAAGGAACACTCACTGTGGAACTGTAACGAGTCACTGTTTATTCAGGGTAAGGATCACTCACTGTGTAACTGTACAGAGTCACTGTTTATTCAGGGTAAGGGTCACTCACTGTGTAACTGTTCAGAGTCACTGTTTATTCAGGGTTAGGATCAGTCACTGTGTAACTGTACAGAGTCACTGTTTATTCAGGGTAAAGGTCACTCAGTCTGTAATTGTACAGAGTCACTGTTTATTCAGGGTCAGGGTCACTCCCTGTGTAACTGTTCAGAGTCACTGTTTATTCAGGGTAAAGGTCACTCACTGTGTAACTGTACAGAGTCACCGTTTATTCAAGGTAAGGATCACTCACTGTGTAACTGTATAGAGTCACTGTTTATTCAGGGTGAGGATCACCCACTGTGTAACTGTACAGATCACTGTTAATTCAGGGTATGGATCACTCACTGTGTAACTGTACAGAGTCAATGTTTATTCTGGGTAAAGATCACTCACTGTGTAACTGTACAGAGTCACTGTTTATTCTGCGTATGGATCACTCTCTGTGTAACTGTACAGAGTCACTGCTTATTCAGGGTAAGTATCACTCACTGTGTAACTGTACAGAGTCACTGTTTATTCAGGGTAAGGATCACTCACTGTGGAACTGTACAGAGTCATTGTTTATTCAGGGTAAGGATCACTCACTGTGTAACTGTCCAGAGTCAATGTTTCTTCAGGGTAAAGGTCACTCACTGTGTAACTGTACAGAGTCACTGTTTATTCAGGGTAAGGATCACTCACTGTGCAACTGTACAGATTCACTGTTTATTCAGGGTAAGGATCACCCACTGTGTAACTGTACAGAATCACTGTTTATTCAGGGTAAGCGTCACTCACTGTGTAACTGTACAGAGTCACTGTTTATTCAGGGTTAGGGTCACGCACTGTGTAACTGTAGAGACTCACTGTTTATTCATGGTCAGCGTCACTCACTGTGTAACAGTAGAGAGTCACTGTTTATTCAGGGTAAGGATCACTCACTGTGTAACTGTACAGTGTCACTGTCTATTCAGCATCAGGATCACTCACTGTGTAACTGTACAGAGTCACTGTTTATTCAGGGTTAAGGTCACACACGGTGTAACTGTACATAGTCGGTGTTTATTCAGGGTAAGGGTCACTCACTGTGTAACTGTACTGAGTCGGTGTTTATTCAGGGTAAGGGTCACTCACTGTGTAACTGTACATACTCACTGTTTATTCAGGGTAAAGATCACTCACTGTGCAACTGTACAGAGTCACTGTTTATTCAGAGTGAGGATCACTCACTGTGTAACTGTACAGAGTCACTGTTTATTCAGGGTAAAGGTCACACACTGTGTAACTGTACAGAGTAACTGTTTATTCAGGGTAAAGGTCAATCAATGTGTAACTGTACAGAGTCACTGTTTATTCAGGGTAAGGGTCACTCTCTCTGTAACTTTACAGAGTCACTGTATATTTAGGGTTATGTTCACTCACTGTGTAACTGTACAGAGTCACTGTTTATTCAGGGTAAGGATCACTCACTGTGTAACTGTACAGAGTCACCTTTTTTTCACGGTAAGGATCACTCACTGTGTAAATGTACAGAGTCACTGTTTATTCAGGGTAAGGATCACTCACTCTGTAACTGTACAGAGTCACTGTTTATTCAGGGTGAGGATCACCCAATGTGTAACTGTACAGAGTCACTGTTTATTCAGGGTATGAATCATTCACTCTGTAAATGTACAGAGTCACTCTTTATTCAGGGTATGGATCACTCACCGTGTAACTGTACAGAGTCAATTTTTATTCAGGGTAATGATCACTCACTGTGTAACTGTACAGAGTCACTGTTTATTCAGGGTAAGGATCACTCTCTGTGTAACTGTACAGAGTCACTGCTTATTCAGGGTAAGGATCACTCACTGTGTAACTGTACAGAGTCACTGTTTATTCAGTTTAATGATCACTCACTGTGGAACTGTTGAGATTCACTGTTTATTCAGGGTAAGGATAACTCACTGTGTAACTGTACAGAGTCACTGTTTATTCAGGGTAAGTGTTACTCACTGTGTAACTGTTCAGAGTCTCTGTTTTTTCAGGGTAAGGATCACTCACTCTGTAACTGTACAGAGTCACTGTTTATTCAGGGTAATGGTCACTCACTGTGTAACTGTACAGAGTCACTGTTTATTCAGGGTAAGGATCACTCATTGAGTAAATGTACAGAGTCACTGTTTATTCAGGGAAATGATAACTCACTGTGTAACTGTACAGAGTCACTGTTTATTCAGGGTAAGGTTTCACTCAATGTGTAACTGTACAGAGTCACTGTTTATTCAGGGTAAGGATCACTCACTGTGTAACTGTACAGAGTCACTGTTTATTCAGGGTAAGGATCAATCACTGTATAACTGTACAGAGTCACTGTTTATTCAGCGTATGGATATCTCACTGTGTAACTGTACAGAGTCACTCATATTCAGGGTAAGGATCACTCACTGTTTAACTGTACAGAGTCACTGTTTATTCAGGAATGTAAGAATCAACTCACTGTGTAACTGTACAGAGTCACTGTTTATTCAGGGTAAGGATCACTCACTGTGTAACTGTACAGAGTCACTGTTTATGCAGGGTAATGGTCACTCACTGTGTATCTGCACAGAGTCACTGTTTATTCAGCGTCAGGATCACTCAATGTGTAACTGTACAGAGTCACTGTTTATTCAGGTTAAGGATCACTCACCATGGAACTGTACAGAGTCACTGTTTATTCAGGGTAAGGATAACTCACTGTGTAACTGTACAGAGTCACTGTTTATTCAGGGTAAGGGTCACTCAATGTGTAACTGTTCAGAGTCTCCGTTTTTTCAGGGTAAGGATCACTCACTGTGTAACTGC
Source organism: Cetorhinus maximus (assembly GCF_964194155.1). Classification (NCBI taxonomy): domain Eukaryota; kingdom Metazoa; phylum Chordata; class Chondrichthyes; order Lamniformes; family Cetorhinidae; genus Cetorhinus; species Cetorhinus maximus. The sequence continues at coordinate 337,611 of NW_027596313.1, forward strand.
ACAGAGTCACTGTTTATTCAGGGTAAGGGTCACTCACTGTGTAACTGTACAGAGTCACTGTTTATTCAGGGTAAGGATCACTCACTGTGTAACTTTACAGAGTCACTGTTTCTTCAGGAATGTAAGAATCAACTCACTGTGTAACTGTACAGAGTCACTGTTTATTCAGGGTAAGGATCACTCACTGTGTAACTGTACAGAGTCACTGTTTATTCAGGGTAAGGGTCATTCACTGTGTAAATGTACAGAGTCACTGTTTATTCAGGGTAAGGATCACTCACTTTGTAACTGTACATATTCACTGTTTATTCATGGTAAGGATCACTCATTGTGTAACTGTACAGTGTCACTGTTTATTCAATGTAAGGATCACTCATTGTGTAACTGTACAGAGTCACTGTTTATTCAGGGTAAGACCACTCACTATGTAACTGTACAGAGTCACTGTTTATTCAGGGGGTGGATCACTCATTGTGTAACTGTACAGAGTCACTGTTTATTCAGTGTAAGTATCACTCACTGTGTAACTGTACAGAGTCACTGTTAATTCAGGGTAAGGATCACTCACTGTGTAACTGTACAGCGTCACTGTTTATTCAGGGTGAGGATCACCAACAGTGTAACTGTACAGAGTCACTGTTTATTCAGGGTATGGATCACTCACTGCGTAACTGTACAGAGTCAATGTTTATTCAGGGTAAATATCACTCACTGTGTATCTGTACAGAGTCACTTTTTATTCATGGTAAGGATCACTCTTTGTGTAACTGTACAGAGTCACTGTGTATTCAGGGTAAGGATCACACACTGTGTAACTGTACAGAGTCACTGTTTATTCAGGGTAAGGAACACTCACTGTGGAACTGTACAGAGTCACTGTTTATTCAGGGTAAGGATCACTCACTGTGTAACTGTACAGAGTCACTGTTTATTCAGGGTAAGGGTCACTCACTGTGTAACTGTTCAGAGTCACTGTTTATTCAGGGTTAGGATCACTCACTGTGTAACTGTACAGAGTCACTGTTTATTCAGGGTAAAGGTCACTCAGTCTGTAATTGTACAGAGTCACTGTTTATTCAGGGTCAGGGTCACTCCCTGTGTAACTGTTCAGAGTCACTGTTTATTCAGGGTAAAGGTCACTCACTGTGTAACTGTACAGAGTCACCGTTTATTCAAGGTAAGGATCACTCACTGTGTAACTGTATAGAGTCACTGTTTATTCAGGGTGAGGATCACCCACTGTGTAACTGTACAGATCACTGTTAATTCAGGGTATGGATCACTCACTGTGTAACTGTACAGAGTCAATGTTTATTCTGGGTAAAGATCACTCACTGTGTAACTGTACAGAGTCACTGTTTATTCTGCGTATGGATCACTCTCTGTGTAACTGTACAGAGTCACTGCTTATTCAGGGTAAGTATCACTCACTGTGTAACTGTACAGAGTCACTGTTTATTCAGGGTAAGGATCACTCACTGTGGAACTGTACAGAGTCATTGTTTATTCAGGGTAAGGATCACTCACTGTGTAACTGTCCAGAGTCACAATTTCTTCAGGCTAAAGGTCACTCACTGTGTAACTGTACAGAGTCACTGTTTATTCAGGGTAAGGATCACTCACTGTGCAACTGTACAGATTCACTGTTTATTCAGGGTTAGGGTCACGCACTGTGTAACTGTAGAGACTCACTGTTTATTCATGGTCAGCGTCACTCACTGTGTAACAGTAGAGAGTCACTGTTTATTCAGGGTAAGGATCACTCACTGTGTAACTGTACAGAGTCACTGTCTATTCAGCATCAGGATCACTCACTGTGTAACTGTACAGAGTCACTGTTTATTCAGGGTTAAGGTCACACACGGTGTAACTGTACATAGTCGGTGTTTATTCAGGGTAAGGGTCACTCACTGTGTAACTGTACTGAGTCGGTGTTTATTCAGGGTAAGGGTCACTCACTGTGTAACTGTACATACTCACTGTTTATTCAGGGTAAGGATCACTCACTGTGCAACTGTACAGAGTCACTGTTTATTCAGAGTGAGGATCACTCACTGTGTAACTGTACAGAGTCACTGTTTATTCAGGGTAAAGGTCACACACTGTGTAACTGTACAGAGTCACTGTTTATTCAGGGTAAAGGTCACTCAATGTGTAACTGTACAGAGTCACTGTTTATTCAGGGTAAGGGTCACTCTCTCTGTAACTTTACAGAGTCACTGTATATTCAGGGTTAAGTTCACTCACTGTGTAACTGTACAGAGTCACTGTTTATTCAGGGTAAGGGTCACTCACTGTGTAACTGCACAGAGTCACTGTTTATTCAGCGTCAGGATCACTCAATGTATAACTGTACAGAGTCACTGTTTATTCAGGGTGAGGATCACCCAATGTGTAACTGTACAGAGTCACTGTTTATTCAGGGTATGAATCATTCACTCTGTAAATGTACAGAGTCACTCTTTATTCAGGGTATGGATCACTCACCGTGTAACTGTACAGAGTCAATTTTTATTCAGGGTAATGATCACTCACTGTTTAACTGTACAGAGTCACTGTTTATTCAGGGTAAGGATCACTCTCTGTGTAACTGTACAGAGTCACTGCTTATTCAGGGTAAGGATCACTCACTGTGTAACTGTACAGAGTCACTGTTTATTCAGTTTAATGATCACTCACTGTGGAACTGTACAGAGTCACTGTTTATTCAGGGTAAGGATAACTCACTGTGTAACTGTACAGAGTCACTGTTTATTCAGGGTAAGTGTTACTCACTGTGTAACTGTTCAGAGTCACTGTTTATTCAGGGAAATGATAACTCACTGTGTAACTGTACAGAGTCACTGTTTATTCATCGTATGGATATCTCACTGTGTAACTGTACAGAGTCACTGATATTCAGGGTAAGGATCACTCACTGTTTAACTGTACAGAGTCACTGTTTATTCAGGAATGTAAGAATCAACTCACTGTGTAACTGTACAGAGTCACTGTTTATTCAGGGTAAGGATCACTCACTGTGTAACTGTACAGAGTCACTGTTTATGCAGGGTAATGGTCACTCACTGTGTAACTGCACAGAGTCACTGTTTATTCAGCGTCAGGATCACTCAATGTGTAACTGTACAGAGTCACTGTTTATTCAGGGTAAGGATCAGTCACTGTGTAACTGTACAGAGTCACTGTTTTATCAGGGTAATTAATCACTCACTGTGTAACTGTACAGAGTCACTGTTTATTCAGGGTAAGGATCACTCACTGTGTAACTGTACAGAGTCACTGTTTAATCAGGGTGAGGATCACCCACTGTGTAACTGTACAGAGTCACTGTTTATTCAGGGTAAGGATCACTCACTGTTTAACTGTACAGAGTCACTGTTTATTCAGGAATGTAAGAATCAACTCACTGTGTAACTGTACAGAGTCACTGTTTATTCAGGGTAAGGATCACTCACTGTGTAACTGTACAGAGTCACTGTTTATGCATTGTAATGGTCACTCACTGTGTAACTGCACAGAGTCACTGTTTATTCAGCGTCAGGATCACTCAATGTGTAACTGTACAGAGTCACTGTTTATTCAGGGTAAGGATCAGTCACTGTGTAACTGTACAGAGTCACTGTTTTTTCAGGGTTATTAATCACTCACTGTGTAACTGTACAGAGTCACTGTTTATTCAGGGTAAGGATCACTCACTGTGTAACTGTACAGAGTCACTGTTTAATCAGGGTGAGGATCACCCACTGTGTAACTGTACAGAGTCACTGTTTATTCAGGGTATGAATAATTCACTGTGTAACTGTACAGAGTCACTGTTTATTCAGGGTATGAATCACTCAATGTGTAACTGTACAGAGTCAATGTTTATTCAGGGTAAAGATCACTCACTGTGTAACTGTACAGAGTCACTGTTTATTCAGGTTAAGGATCACTCACTGTGGAACTGTACAGAGTCACTGTTTATTCAGGGTAAGGATAACTCACTGTGTAACTGTACAGAGTCACTGTTTATTCATGGTAAGGAGCACTCACTGTGTAACTGTACAGAGTCACTGTTTATTCAGGGTAAGGATCACTCACTGTGTAACTGTACAGAGTCACTGTTTATTCAGGGAAAGGATCACTCACTGTGTAACTGTACAGAGTCACTGTTTATTCAGGGAAAGGATCACTCACTGTGTAACTGTACAGAGTCACTGTTTATTCAGGGTGAGGATCACCCACTGTGTAACTGTACAGAGTGACCATTTATTCAGGGTAAGGGTCACTCACTTTTTAATTGTACAGGGTGACTGTTTATTCAGGGCAAGGTACACTCACTGTGTAACTGTACAGAGTCACTGTTTTTTCAGTGTAAGGATCTCTCACTGTGTAACTGTACAGAGTCACTGTTTATTCAGGGAAAGGATCACTCACTGTGTAACTGTACAGAGTCACTGTTTATTCAGGGTGAGGATCACCCTCTGTGTAACTGTACAGAGTGACCATTTATTCAGGGTAAGGGTCACTCACTTTTTAATTGTACAGGGTGACTGTTTATTCAGGGCAAGGTTCACTCACTGTGTAACTGTACAGAGTCACTGTTTTTTCAGTGTAAGGATCTCTCACTGTGTAACTGTACAGAGTCACTGTTTATTCAGGGTAAGGATCGCTCACTGTTTAACTGTACAGAGTCACTGTTTATTCAGGAATGTAAGATTCAACTCACTGTGTAACTGTACAGAGTCACTGCTAATTCAGGGTAAGGATCACTCACTGTGTAACTGTACAGAGTCACTGTTTATGCAGGGTAAGCGTCACTCACTGTGCAACTGCACAGAGTCACTGTTTATTCAGCGTCAGGATCACTCAATGTGTAACTGTACAGAGTCACTGTTTAATCAGGGTAAGGATCAGTCACTGTGTAACTGTACAGAGTCAATGTGTTTTCAGGGTAATTAATCACTCACTGTGTAACTGTAAAGAGTCACTGTTTATTCAGGGTAAGGATCACTCACTGTGTAACTGCACAGAGTCACTGTTAATTCAGGGTGAGGATCACACACTGTGTAACTGTACAGAGTCACTGTTTATTCAGGGTATGAATAATTCACTGTGTAACTGTACAGAGTCACTGTTTATTCAGGGTAAGGATCACTCTCTGTGTAACTGTACAGAGTCACTGCTTATTCAGGGTAAGGATCACTCACTGTGTAACTGTACAGAGTCACTGTTTATTCAGATAAGGATCACTCACAATGGAACTGTACAGAGTCACTGTTTATTCAGGGTAAGGATAACTCACTGTGTAACTGTACAGAGTCACTGTTTATTCAGGGTAAGGGTCACTCACTGTGTAACTGTTCAGAGTCTCCGTTATTTCTGGGTAAGGATCACTCACTGTGTAACTGCACAGAGTCACTGTTTATTCAGGGTAAGGGTCACTCACTGTGTAACTGTACAGAGTCACTGTTTATTCACGGTAAGGATCACTCACTGTGTAACTGTACAGAGTCACTGTTTATTCAGGGTAAGGATCACTCACTGTGTAACTGTTCAGAGTCACTGTTTATTCAGGGTAAGGATCACTCACTGTGTAACTGTACAGAGTCACTGTTTATTCATGGTAATGATCACTCACTGTGTAACTGTACAGAGTCACTGTTTATTCAGGGTATGAATCACTCACTGTGTAAATGTACAGAGTCACTGTTAATTCAGGGTAAGGATCACTTACTGTGTAACTTTACAGAGTCACTGTTATTCAGGGTAAGGATCACTCACTGTGTACCTGTTCAGAGTCACTGTTTATTCAGGTGAATGATCACTAACTTAGCAACTGTACAGAGTCACTGTTTATTCAGGGTAAGGATCACTCACTGAATAACTGTACAGATTCACTGATTATTCAGGGTAAGGATCACTCACTGTGTAACTGTACAGAGTCACTGTTTATTCAGCGTAAGGATCACTCACTGTGTAACTGTACAGAGTGACTGTTTATTCAGGGTGAGGATCACTCACTGTGTAAATGTACAGAGTCACTGTATATTCAGGGTAAGGATCACTCACTGTGTAACTGTACAGTGTCATTGTTTATTCAGGGTAAGGATCACTCACTGTGTAACTGTACTGAGTCACTGTTTATTCAGAGTGAGGAACAATCACTGTGTAACTGTACAGAGTCACTGTTTATTCAGGGTATGGATATCTCACTGTGTAAGTGTACAGAGTCACTGTTTATTCAGGAATGTAATAATCACTCACTGTGTATCTCAACAGAGTCACTGTTTATTCAGGGTAAGAATCACTCACTGTGTAAATGTACAGAGTCACTGTTTATTCAGGGTAAGGATCACTTACTGTGTAACTTTACAGAGTCACTGTTTATTCAGGGTAAGGATCACTCACTGTGTACCTGTACAGAGTCACTGTTTATTCAGGGGAATGAACACTAACTTAGTAACTGTACAGAGTCACTGTTTATTCAGGGTAAGGATCACTCACTGTGTAACTGTATAGAGTCACTGTTTATTCAGGGTAAGGATCACTCACTGTGTAACTGTACAGAGTCACTGTTTATTCAGGGTGAGGATCACTCACTGTGTAACTGTACAGAGTCACTGTATATTCAGGGTAAGGATCACTCACTGTGTAACTGTACAGAATCACTGTTTATTCAGGGTAAGGATCACTCACTGTGTAACTGTACAGAGTCACTATTTATTCAGAGTGAGGAACAATCACTGTGTAACTGTACAGAGTCACTGTTTATTCAGGGTATGGATATCTCACTGTGTAACTGTACAGAGTCACTGTTTATTCAGGGTAAGAATCACTCACTGTGTAAATGTACAGAGTCACTGTTTATTCAGGGTAAGGATCACTCACTGTGTAACTTTACAGAGTCACTGTTTATTCAGGGGAATGAACACTAACTTAGTAACTGTACAGAGTCACTGTTTATTCAGGGTAAGGATCACTTACTGTATAACTGTACAGAGTCACTGTTTATTCAGGGTAAGGATCACTCACTGTGTAACTGTACAGAGTCATTGTTTATTCAGGGTAAGGATCACTCAGCGTGTAACTGTACAGAGTCACTGTTTATTCAGGGTAAGGATCACTCACTGTGTAACTGTACAGAGTCACTGTTTATTCAGAGTGAGGAACAATCACTGTGTAACTGTACAGAGTCACTGTTTATTCAGGGTATGGATATCTCACTGTGTAACTGTACAGAGTCACTGTGTATTCAGGAATGTAATAATCACTCACTGTGTATCTGGACAGAGTCACCGTTTATTCAGGGTAAGGATCACTCACTGTGTAACTGTACAGAGTCACTGTTTATTCAGGGTGAGGATCACCCACTGTGTAACTGTACAGAGTGACCATTTATTCAGGGTAAGGGTCACTCACTTTTTAATTGTACAGGGTCACTGTTTATTCAGGGCAAGGTTCACTCACTGTGTAACTGTACAGAGTCACTTTTTATTCAGTGTAAGGATCTCTCACTGTGTAACTGTACAGAGTCACTGTTTATTCAGGGTAAGGATCGCTCACTGTTTAACTGTACAGAGTCACTGTTTATTCAGGAATGTCAGAATCAACTCACTGTGTAACTGTACAGAGTCACTGCTTATTCAGGGTAAGGATCACTCACTGTGTAACTGTACAGAGTCACTGTTTATGCAGGGTAAGGGTCACTCACTGTGTAACTGCACAGAGTCACTATTTATTCAGCGTCAGGATCACTCAATGTGTAACTGTACAGAGTCACTGTTTAATCAGGGTAAGGATCAGTCACTGTGTAACTGTACAGAGTCAATGTTTTTTCAGGGTAATTAATCACTCACTGTGTAACTGTAAAGAGTCACTGTTTATTCAGGGTAAGGAACACTCACTGTGTTACTGTACAGAGTCACTGTTTATTCAGGGTGAGGATCACCCACTGTGTAACTGTACAGAGTCACTGTTTATTCAGGGTATGAATAATTCACTGTGTAACTGTACAGAGTCACTGTTTATTCAGGGTATGGTTCACTCACTGTGTAAATGTACAGAGTCAATGTTTATTCAGGGTAAAGATCACTCACTGTGTAACTGTACAGAGTCACTGTTTATTCAGGGTAAGGGTCACTCTGTGTAACTGTACAGAGTCACTGCTTATTCAGGGTAAGATTCACTCACTGTGTAACTGTACAGAGTCACTGTTTATTCAGATAAGGATCACTCACTATGGAACTGTACAGAGTCACTGTTTATTCAGGGTAAGGATAACTCACTGTGTAACTGTACAGAGTCACTGTTTATTCAGGGTAAGGGTCACTCACTGTGTAACTGTTCAGAGTCTCCGTTATTTCAGTGTAAGGATCACTCACTGTGTAACTGCACAGAGTCACTGTTTATTCAGGGTAAGGGTCACTCACTGTGTAACTGTACAGAGTCACTGTTTATTCAGGGTAAGGATCACTCACTGTGCAACTGTTCAGAGTCACTGTTTATTCAGGGTAAGGATCACTCACTGTGTAACTGTACAGAGTCACTGTTTATTCATGGTAATGATCACTCACTGTGTAACTGTGCAGAGTCACTGTTTATTCAGGGTAAGAATCACTCACTGTGTAAATGTACAGAGTCACTGTTTATTCAGGGTAAGGATCACTTACTGTGTAACTTTATAGAGTCACTGTTTATTCAGGAATGTAAGAATCAAATCACTGTGTAACTGTACAGATTCACTGTTTATTCATGGTAAGGATCACTCATTGTGTAACTGTACAGTGTCACTGTTTATTCAATGTAAGGATCACTCACTGTGTAACTGTACAGAGTCACTGTTTATTCAGGGTAATACCACTCACTATGTAACTGTACAGAGTCACTGTTTATTCAGGGGGTGGATCACTCATTGTGTAACTGTACAGAGTCACTGTTTATTCAGTGTAAGTATCACTCACTGTGTAACTGTACAGAGTTACTGTTTATTCAGTTTAAGGATCACTCACTGTGTAACTGTACAGAGTCACTGTTTATTCAGGGTGAGGATCACCAACTGTGTAACTTTACAGAGTCTCTGTTTATTCAGGGTATGGATCACTCACTGTGTAACTGTACAGAGTCAATGTTTATTCAGGGTAAATATCACTCACTGTGTAACTGTACAGAGTCACTTTTTATTCATGGTAAGGATCACTCTCTGTGTAACTGTACAGAGTCACTGTGTATTCAGGGTAAGGATCACACACTGTGTAACTGTACAGAGTCACTGTTTATTCAGGGTATGGAACAGTCACTGTGGAACTGTACAGAGTCACTGTTTATTCAGGGTAAGGATCACTCACTGTGTAACTGTACAGAGTCACTGTTTATTCAGGGTATGGGTCACTCACTGTGTGACTGTTCAGAGTCACTGTTTATTCAGGGTTAGGATCACTCACTGTGTAACTGTACAGAGTCACTGTTTATTCAGGGTAAAGGTCACTCAGTCTGTAACTGTACAGAGTCACTGTTTATTCAGGGTCAGGGTCCATCCCTGTGTAACTGTTCAGAGTCACTGTTTATTCAGGGTAAAGGTCACTCACTGTGTAACTGTACAGAGTCACCGTTTATTCAGGGTTAGGATCACTCAATGTGTAACTGTACAGAGTCACTGTTTATTCAAGGTGAGGATCACCCACTGTGTAACTGTGCAGATCACTGTTTATTCAGGGTATGGATCACTCACTGTGTAACTGTACAGAGTCAATGTTTATTCTGGGTAAAGATCACTCACTGTGTAACTGTACAGAGTCACTGTTTATTCAGCGTAAGGATCACTCTCTGTGTAACTGTACAGAGTCACTGCTTAATCAGGGTAAGTATCACTCACTGTGTAACTGTACAGAGTCACTGTTTATTCAGGGTAAGGATCACTCACTTTGGAACTGTACAGAGTCATTGTTTATTCAGGGTAAGGATCACTCACTGTGTAACTGTTCAGAGTCACTCTTTATTCAGGGTAAGGATCACTCACTGTGTAACTGTCCAGAGTCACTGTTTCTTCAGGGTAAAGGTCACTCACTGTGTAACTGTACAGAGACACTGTTTATTCAGGGTAAGGATCACTCACTGTGCAACTGTACAGATTCACTGTTTATTCAGGGTAAGGATCACCCACTATGTAACTGTACAGAATCACTGTTTATTCAGGGTAAGCGTCACTCAATGTGTAACTGTACAGAGTCACTGTTTATTCAGGGTTAGGGTCACTCACTGTGTAACTGGACAGAGACACTGTTTATTCATGGTAAGGGTCACTCACTGTGTAACTGTACAGAGTCAATGTTTATTCAGGGTAAGGATCACTCACTGTGTAACTGTACAGAGCCACTGTTTATTCACGGTAAGGATCACTCACTGTGTAACTGTACAGAGTCACTGTTTATTCAGGGTAAGGATCACTGACTGTATAACTGTACAGAGTCACTGTTTATTCAGGGTAAGGATCACTCACTGTGTTACTGTACAGAGTCACTGTTTATTCAGGGTAAGGATCACTCACTGTGTAACTGTACAGAGTCACTGTTTATTCAGCGTCAGGATCACTCACTGTGTAACTGTACAGAGTCACTGTTTATTCAGGGTAAAGTTCACACACGGTGTAACTGTACAGAGTCACTTTTTATTCAGGGTAAGGGCCACTCATTGTTTAACTGTACAGAGTCACTGTTTATTCAGGGTAAGCGTCACTCACTGTGTAACAGTAGAGAGTCACTGATTATCAGGGTAAGGATCACTCACTGTGTAACTGTACAGAGTCACTGTCTATTCAGCGTCAGGATCACTCACTGTGTAACTGTACAGAGTCACTGCTTATTCAGGGTAAGGATCACTCACTGTGTAACTGTACAGAATAACTGCTTATTCAGGGTAAGGATCACTCACTGTGTAACTGTACAGAGTCACTGTTTATTCAGGTTAAGGATCACTCACTATGGAACTGTACAGAGTCACTGTTTATTCAGGGTAAGGATAACTCTCTGTGTAACTGTACAGAGTCACTGTTTATTCAGGGTAAGGGTCACTCACTGTGTAACTGTTCAGAGTCACTGTTTATTCAGGGTAAGGGTCACTCATTGTGTAACTGTACAGAGTCACTGTTTATTCAGGTTAAGGATCACTCACTGTGTAACTGTACAGAGTCACTGTTTATTCAGGGTAAGGATCTCTCACTGTGTAACTGTTCAGAGTCACTGTTTATTCAGGGTAAGGATCACTCACTGTGTAACTGTACAGAGTCACTGTTTATTCATGGTAAGGATAACTCACTGTGTAACTGTACAGAGTCACTGTTTATTCAGGGTTAGAATCACTCACTGTGTAAATGTACAGAGTCACTGTTTATTCAGGGTAAGGATCACTTACTGTGTAACTTTACAGAGTCACTGTTTATTCAGGAATGTAAGAATCAACTCACTGTGTAACTGTACAGATTCACTGTTTATTCATGGTAAGGATCACTCATTGTGTAACTGTACAGTGTCACTGTTTATTCAATGTAAGGATCACTCATTGTGTAACTGTACAGAGTCACTGTTTATTCAGGGTAAGTCCACTCACTATGTAACTGTACAGAGTCACTGTTTATTCAGGGGGTGGATCACTCATTGTGTAACTGTACAGAGTCACTGTTTATTCAGTGTAAGTATCACTCACTGTGTTACTGTACAGAGTCACTGTTTATTCAGGGTAAGGATCACTCACTGTGTAATTGTACAGAGTCACTGTTTATTCAGTGTAAGTAACTCTCACTGTGTAACTGTACAGAGTCACTGTTTATTCAGGGTAAGGATCACTCACTGTGTAACTGTACAGAGTCACTGTTTATTCAGGGTGAGGATCACCAACTGTGTAACTGTACAGAGTCACTGTTTATTCAGGGTAAGGATCACACACTGTTTTACTGTACAGAGTCACTGTTTATTCAGGGTAAGGCACACTCACTGTGGAACTGTACAGAGTCACTGTTTATTCAGGGTACGGATCACTCACTGTGTAACTGTACAGAGTCACTGTTTATTCAGGGTATGGGTCACTCACTGTGTAACTGTTCAGAGTCACTGTTTATTCAGGGTAAAGGTCACTCACTGTGTAACTGTACAGAGTCACCGTTTATTCAAGGTAAGGATCACTCACTGTGTAACTGTACAGAGTCACTGTTTATTCAGGGTGAGGATCACCCACTGTGTAACTGTACAGATCACTGTTTATTCAGGGTATGGATCACTCACTGTGTAACTGTACAGAGTCAATGTTTATTCTGGGTAAAGATCACTCACTGTGTAACTGTACAGAGTCACTGTTTATTCAGCGTAAGGATTACTCTCTGTGTAACTGTACAGAGTCTCTGCTTATTCAGGGTAAGTATCACTCACTGTGTAACTGTACAGAGTAACTGTTTATTCAGGGTAAGGATCACTCACTGTGGAACTGTACAGATTCACTGTTTATTCAGGGTAAGGATCACCCACTGTGTAACTGTACAGAATCACTGTTTATTCAGGGTAAGCGTCACTCACTGTGTAACAGTAGAGAGTCACTGTTTATTCAGGGTAAGGATCACTCACTGTGGAACTGTACAGAGTCACTGTTTATTCAGTGTAAAGGTCACTCACTGTGTAACTGTTCAGAGTCACTGTTTATTCAGGGTAAGGATCACTCACTGTGTAACTGTCCAGAGTCACTGTTTATTCAGGGTAAAGGTCACTCACTGTGTAACTGTACAGAGTCACTGTTTATTCAGGGTAAGGATCACTCATTGTGCAACTGTACAGATTCACTGTTTATTCTGGGTAAGGATCACTCTTTGTGCAACTGTACAGAATCACTGTTTATTCAGGGTAAGCGTCACTCATTGTGTAACTGTGCAGAGTCTCTGTTTATTCAGGGTTAGGGTCACTCACTGTGTAACTGTACAGAGACACTGTTTATTCATGGTAAGGGTCACTCACTGTGTAACTGTACAGAGTCAATGTTTATTCAGGGTAAGGATCACTCACTGTGTAACTGTACAGAGCCTCTGTTTATTCAGGGTAAGGATCATTCACTGTCTAACTGTACAGAGTCACTGTTTATTCAGGGTAAGGATCACTCACTGTATAACTGTACAGAGTCACTGTTTATTCAGGGTAAGGATCATTCACTGTGTAACTGTACAGAGTCACTGTTTATTCAGGGTAAGGATCACTCACTGTGTAACTGTACAGAATCACTGTTTATTCAGCGTCAGGATCACTCACTGTGTAACTGTACAGAGTCACTGTTTATTCAGGGTAAAGTTCACACACGGTGTAACTGTACAGAGTCACTGTTTATTCAGGGTAAGGGTCACTCACTGTTTAACTGTACAGAGTCACTGTTTAATCAGGGTAAGCGTCACTCACTGTGTAACAGTGGAGAGTCACTGTTTATTCAGGGTAAGGATCACTCACTGTGTAACTGTACAGAGTCACTGTCTATTCAGTGTCAGGATCACTCACTGTGTAACTGTACAGAGTCACTGTTTATTCAGGGTTCAGGTCACACACGGTGTAACTGTACAGAGTCGGTGTTTATTCAGGGTAAGGGTCACTCACTGTGTAACTGTACAGAGTCGGTGTTTATTCAGGGTAAGGGTCACTCACTGTGTAACTGTACATACTGTTTATTCAGGGTAAGGATCACTCACTGTGCAACTGTACAGAGTCACTGTTTATTCAGGGTGAGGATCACTCACTGTGTAACTGTACAGAGTCACTGTTTATTCAGGGTAAGGATCACTCACGGTGTAACTGTACAGAGACACTGTTTATTCAGGATAAGGATCACTCACTGTGTAACTGTACAGAGTCACTGTTTAAACAGGGTAAGGGTCACTCACTCTGTAACTGTACAGAGTCACTGTTTATTCAGGGTAAAGGTCACTCAATGTGTAACTGTACAGAGTCACTGTTTATTCAGGGTAAGGGTCACTCACTCTGTAACTTTACAGAGTCACTGTTTATTCAGGGTTAAGTTCACTCACTGTGTAACTGTACAGAGTCACTGTTTATTCAGGGTAAGGGTCACTCACTGTGTAACTGCACAGAGTCACTGTTTATTCAGCGTCAGGATCACTCAATGTATAACTGTACAGAGTCACTGTTTATTCAGGGTAAGGATCACTCACTGTGTAACTGTACAGAGTCACCTTTTTTTCACGGTAAGGATCACTCACTGTGTAAATGTACAGAGTCACTGTTTATTCAGGGTAAGGATCACTCACTCTGTAACTGTACAGAGTCACTGTTTATTCAGGGTGAGGATCACCCACTGTGTAACTGTACAGAGTCACTGTTTATTCAGGGTATGAATCATTCACTCTGTAACTGTACAGAGTCACTCTTTATTCAGGGTATGGATCACTCACCGTGTAACTGTACAGAGTCAATGTTTATTCAGGGTAATGATCACTCACTGTGTAACTGTACAGAGTCACTGTTTATTCAGGGTAAGGATCACTCTCTGTGTAACTGTACAGAGTCACTGCTTATTCAGGGTAAGGATCTCTCACTGTGTAACTGTACAGAGTCACTGTTTATTCAGTTTAATGATCACTCATTGTGTAACTGTTCAGAGTCACTGTTTATTCAGGGTAATGATAACTCACTGTGTAACTGTACAGAGTCACTGTTTATTCAGGGTATGGTTTCACTCACTGTGTAACTGTACAGAGTCACTGTTTATCCAGGGTAAGGATCACTCACTGTGTATCTGTACAGAGTCACTCTTTATTCAGGGTAAGGATCAATCACTGTATAACTGTACAGAGGCACTGTTTATTCAGGGTAAGGTTCACTCTGTGTAACTCTACAGAGTCACTCTTTATTCAGGGTAAGGGTCACTCACTGTGTAACTGTACAGAGTCACTTTTTATTCAGGGTAAGAATCACTCGCTGTGTAACTGTGCAGAGTCACTGTTTATTCAGGGTAAGGATCACTCGCTGTGTAACTGTGCAGAGTCACTGTTTATTCAGGGTAAGGATCACTGACTCTGTAACTGTACAGTGTCACTGTTTAATCAGAGTAAGGGTCACTCACTATGTAACTATACAGAGTCACTGTTCATTCAGGGTAAGGATCACTCACTGTATAACTGTACAGAGTCACTGTTTATTCAGGGTACGGATCACTCACTGTGTAACTGTACAGAGTCACTGTTTATTCATGGTAATGATCACTCACTGTGTAACTGTTCAGAGTCACTGTTTATTCAGGGTAAGGATCACTCACTTTGTAACTGTTCAGAGTCACTGTTTATTCAGGGTAAGGATCACTCACTGTGTAACTGTACAGAGTCACTGTTTATTCAGGGTAAGGGTCACTCACTGTGTAACTGTACTGAGTCACTGTTTATTCAGGGTAAGGGTCACTCACTGTGTAACTGTACTGAGTCACTGTTTATTCAGAGCAGGGATAAATCACTCTGTAACTGTTCAGAGTCACTGTTTATTCAGAGCAAGCATAACTCACTGTGTAACTCTGGAGAGTTGCTGTTTATTCAGGGTAAGGATCACTCACTGTGTAACTGTACAGAACCTGAGTTTGCCCTGCATGTGAAGGTTTACTTGATGTGTCCCTGACCTGTTATTGTGCCTGTGGTGAATGGCTCGCTGTGTAACTGCAGGAGATTGTGTTCAAACCTTTTTTAATCAAGGAATGGAAATGTTAAACATGCTTGTAACCCTGTCTATGTGAGCTTTGAGAGTCAAAGTGCCCTTATGAGAGCTCTGCTTCATTCCTACTTTGTAGTTTTCACTTTAGAATTGCACTTTTTAACAGCTCTTGTTACTGCTGCAGAGAATATATAACCAGCTTTCCCTCAATGTGGCATGTGAAATAGCTCATCCACATCACCGATCACCACTTTCAACTTTATCTAACCCCGTGCAGTACCTGTCCTGGGAGTGTTTGATGGGGACAGTGTAGAGGGAGCTTTACTCTGTATCTAACCCCGTGCAGTACCTGTCCTGGGATTGTTTGATGGGGACGGTGTAGAGGGAGCTTTACTCTGTATCTAACCCCGTGCTGTACCTGTCCTGGGAGTGTTTGATGGGGACAGTGTAGAGGGAGCTTTACTCTGTATCTGATCCCGTGCTGTACCCATCCTGGGAGTGTTTGATGTGGACAGTGTAGAGGGAGCTTTACTCTGTATCTAACCCGCGTAGTACTTGTCCTGGGAGTGTTTGATGTGGTCAGTATAGAGGGAGCTTTACTCTGTATCTAACCCGCGTTGTACCTGTCCTGGGAATGTTTGATGGGGACAGTGTAGAGGGACCCTTACTCTGTATCTAACTCCGTGCTGTACCTGTCCTGGGAGTGTTTGATGGGGACAGTAATCAGTGAGTGCTGCATTGTCGTAGGGTCAGTACTGAGGGAGTGCTGCATTGTCGGAGGGTCAGTACTGAGGGAGTGCCGCACTGTCGGAGGGTCAGTACTGAGGGAGTGCCGCACTGTCGGAGGGTCAGTGCTGAGGGAGCGCAGCACTGTCGGAGGGTCAGTACTGAGGGAGCGCCGCACTGTCGGAGGGTCAGTACTGAGGGCTTGCCGCACTGTCGGAGGGTCAGTATTGAGGGAGCGCCGCATTGTCGGAGGGTCAGTACTGAGGGAGCGCCGCACTGTCGGAGGGTCAGTACTGAGGGAGCGCCGCATTGTCGGAGGGTCAGTACTGAGGGAGCGCCGCACTGTCGGAGGGTCAGTGCTGAGGGAGCGCCGCACTGTCGGAGGGTCAGTACTGAGGGAGTGCCGCACTGTCGGAGGGTCAGTACTGAGGGAGCGCCACATTGTCGGAGGGTCAGTACTGAGGGAGCGCCGCACTGTCGGAGGGTCAGTACTGAGGGAGTGCCGCACTGTCGGAGGGTCAGTACTGAGGGAGCGCCTCAGTGTCAGAGGGTCAGTGCTGAGGGAGTGCAGCACTGTCGGAGGGTCAGTGCTGAGGGAGCGCCGCACTGTCGGAGGGTCAGTGCTGAGGGAGCGCCGCACTGTCGGAGGGTCAGTACTGAGGGAGCGCCGCACTTCGGAGGGTCAGTACTGAGGGAGCGCCGCACTGTCGGAGGGTCAGTACTGAGGGAGTGCCGCACTGTCGGAGGGTCAGTACTGAGGGAGTGCCGCACTGTCGGAGGGTCAGTACTGAGGGAGCGCCGCACTGTCGGGGTCAGTACTGAGGGAGCGCCGCACTGTCGGAGGGTCAGTACTGAGGAAGTGCCGCACTGTCGGAGGGTCAGTACTGAGGGAGCGCCGCACTGTTGGAAGGTCAGTACTGAGGGAGCGCCGCACTGTCGGAGGGTCAGTACTGAGGGAGCGCCGCACTGTCGGAGGGTCGGTACTGAGGGAGCGCCGCACTGTCGTGGGGTCAGTACTGAGGGAGCGCCGCACTGTCGGAGGGTCAGTACTGAGGGAGCGCCGCACTGTCGGAGGGTCAGTACTGAGGGAGTGCCGCACTGTCGGAGGGTCAGTACTGAGGGAGTGCCGCGCTGTTGGAAGGTCAGTGCTGAGGGAGCGCCGCACTTTCGGACGGTCAGTACTGAGGGAGCGCCGCACTGTCGGAGGGTCAGTACTGAGGGAGCGCCGCACTGTCGGAGGGTCAGTACTGAGGGAGCGCCGCACTGTCGGAGGGTCAGTACTGAGGGAGCGCCGCACTGTCGGAGGGTCGGTACTGAGGGAGCGCCGCACTGTCGTGGGGTCAGTACTGAGGGAGCGCCGCACTGTCGGAGGGTCAGTACTGAGGGAGCGCCGCACTGTTGGAGGGTCAGTACTGAGGGAGTGCCGCACTGTCGGAGGGTCAGTACTGAGGGAGTGCCGCGCTGTCGGAAGGTCAGTACTGAGGGAGTGCTGCACTGTCGGAGGGTCAGTACTGAGGGAGCGCCGCACTGTCGGAGGGTCAGTACTGAGGGAGCGCCGCACTGTCGGAGGGTCAGTACTGAGGGAGCGCTGCACTGTCGGAGGGTCAGTACTGAGGGAGCGCCGCGCTGTCGGAGGGTCAGTACTGAGGGAGCGCCGCACTGTCGGAGGGTCAGTACTGAGGGAGCGCCGCACTGTCGGATGGTCAGTACTGAGGGAGCGCTGCACTGTCGGAGTCTGTCTTTCAGCCTGAGAGCTTAATCCAAGGCTCCCGTCTGCCCTCTTGGTTGGATGTAAAAGGTGCCGCGGCTGCTCATGGACACTGGTTGGCGTGATGGGAATTCTCCCCGGTCTCCTGGGGCCCAACATTTCTCCCTCGACCAACATCACTAACTGCGTTAACGTGGACTACTCTCCCTTTGCCGTCTGTGGGATCTTGCTGTGTGCTAATTGGCTGCCGGGTTTGTCCACACCGCAAAACTGCTGTCGGTCATTTGTCGTTGACTGTAAAGCCTTTGTGGGGGACGCCCAGAGGATGGGTGTGGTGCTATAGAAATGCAGGCCTTTTCTTTTTGCCCTCGTCTGTCCCCCGTGGGGCCCGACAGTTACCGTCAGTGGGACATTAACTGTAATCGCGCGCTCGCAAACACTTCCCTTTGGCTTCTAACCCCACTGACTCCAGCCGCCCTCTGGGTGAACTGATTTCTCCTCACATCACATTTACTCCTTTTGCCCACTATTTCGAATCTGTGCCCCCTAGTTCTTGATGCTCTTTCGAGTGGGAACAGTTTCTCCCTATTTACCCTGTCCATACCCCTCAGGACCTTGAACGCCTCGATCAAGTCTCCCCTCAGCCTCCATTTCTCCGAGGAAAACAGTCCCAACCTCATCAATCTATCCTCATAGCTACAGTTCTTCATCCCGGGAATCGTTCTTGTGAATCTCCTCTGTACTCTCTCCAATGCCTTCACATCCTTCCTCAGGTATGGTGCCCAGAACTGGACGCTGTGCTCCAGATGAGGCCGAACTAGTGTCTGATACAAGTTGTCCATGACTGAATAATCTTTTTAATCCGTGAGGTTTTTGTTTGTTGAGTGAGGTTGGCTGAGGAGTACATTTCCAGCCCAGGACACAGGGGAGAACTGCCCTTGGCCAGCCCTCTCCCATTCTACTTCCAATAGCTGTCCAAATCCTGGAACTCCCTCCCTAACAGCACGGTGGGTGTACCTACATCACAGGGACTGCAGCGGCTCAAGAAGGCAGCTCACCCACCACCTTCTCAAGGGGCAATTAGGGATGGGCAATAAATGCTGGGCCCGGCCAGAGACTCCCACATCCCGGGAATGAATAAAAAACAATGGGGCTTTTCACACCTGCCTCAGAGGGCGTGCTGAGGGAGTGCCACACTGTTGGCAATGCCAGCTGGATGGGATGTATAACACAGGCCCCTTCTGCCCACTCGGCTGGAGGTGAATAACCCCACGGCCGCTCTTGGGTGGATAGCAGGATGTTGCACCTGTTCCCTAGGCCAACTTGCTGCTTGTGGAATCTTGCTGTGCGGAAAATTGATCCTGCCTGCCCCTGCATAAGAGGGGATAGAGAGACAGAGAGAGTGGGGTTGGAGATGGAGAGAGAGAGAGTGTGTGTGGGTTTGGAGAGAGAGAGTGTGTGGGATTGGAGAGAGGGAGGGTGGGAGAGAATGGGATTGGAGATGGAGAGAGAGAGAGAAGAGAGTGTGGGGGTTTGGAGAGAGAGAGTGTGGGATTGGAGAGAGAGAGAATGTGATTGGAGATGGAGAGAGAGAGAGAGAGTGTGTGGGTTTGGAGAGAGAGAGTGTGTGGGATTGGAGAGAGAGAGGGAGGGAGAGAATGGGATTGGAGATGGAGAGAGAGCGAGAGAGTGTGTGTGTTTGGAGAGAGAGTGTGTAGGATTGGAGAAAGAGAGGGAGGGAGAGAATGGGATTGGAGATGGAGAGAGAGAGAGAAAGAGAGTTTGGGGGTTTGGAGAGAGAGCGTGGGATTGGAGTGAGAGAGAGAGAGAGAATGGAATTGGAGATGGAGAGAGAGAGTAGGATTGGAGATGGAGAGACAGAGAGAGAGTGGGATACAAGATGGAGAGGCAGAGAGAGAGAATTGGGTGGGAGATGGAGGGACAGAGAGAGAGAGAGAGAGTGTGTGGGACTGGAGACAGGGTGCTGTGGGGTGGCCGAGTTGGTACTATTGATGACAGAGTTGTTCTGTAGACACTTCTTGGGTGGAAACATTAAGTTTATTTACAACATACTCAGCAGCAACTACACGCGTGCTCTCAACTCCAACTCTATCTCCACACTGTCTGCGGAGGGAGCCTGTGCTACTCTCCTATTGGTTACTACAGATCATGTGATCTTCCTTGACAAGCATTATTCTTAAAGGTACCTTACACACTGAATAAAACCATAATTACTACATTCCTCCCCCCTTTAACTAGGCTATACATATAATATTTACAAGCACAAATTTCTCAAGACAACATAATATTTACAGTGGGTAAGGAATTTACAGATTCAGCCTTTCGGGTGGTTTCCTGGTCTGTGTGGAATGTTGCAACTCCACAACTTCAGATTCTCTGTCAGGAACCTCCTTTTCCAGAGTTCCCTGAACATCAGGTGCTTCAGTGGGAATCTGCAGATCTGTCCTCAACTCTTACAGGAACAGCAGACGTGTCTGTCCTGGGTTGAGTTTCCTCAACAGGAAACACAGACCTGGTCATGGTCACTGGTGATTTCTCTCTCTCTCTTCCGTAAATGGTCACATGTTTAAGATGATCCATCCTTCCACCTCCACGTGGTCAGATAGAGGTCCAGTCACCGCACTTATTTCACCCGGTAACCACTTTGGTTCTTCCCCGAAGTTTGTCACCTATACCGACTCTCCCACGGCCAATTTCCTCTCCCGACTACGCCAGTTGTGTCTGGTTTTCTGGCTTCCCCGGCTCCTCTCCACCTTCCCCTCTGAATTCAGCATTATTAATCTCAATCTCGTCCGGAGACAGAGTTTCAGCAATAACTCCGTGGGTGTGATACCTGTTGTTGTGTGAGGGGTGGTCCTGTAATGTAAGAGAAAGCGAGTTCGCTTGGTTGCCAAGGAATCTCCAGTTAGCTTTTTCATGCCTGTCCTGAGTGTTTGAACCTCCCTTTCAGCCAGTCCGTGTGAGGGAGGGTGGGTCCAGTGCAGTTTTCACATGAGTGATACCGTTGAGGCTGATAAACCGTTGAAACTCAGCACTCAGTAAATGCCGTGCGGTTATCGGAAACGACTACTTCTGGGAGTCCGTGAATGGCAAAACTCTGACGTGTTTCTCCATTGTAGCGGCCGACATTGGTGACTTCACCTCGTACATGTCCATCCATTTTGAATGGGCATCGACAATGAGCAGAAACATTGTTCCCAGGAAAGGTCCAACATAGTCAATGTGTAACTGCACCCAGGGTTTACCCGGTCACTCCCATGGGTGTAATGGAGCTGTCACTGGTAACTTTTCCAGTTGCTGACATTGTACCCAGTGCTTTACTAAACTCTCTATTTCACCATCCATCCCAGGCCACCATAGATAGCTGTGTGCTATGGTCTTCATTCGGGAAATTCCTGGATGGGCTCTGTGTAGCTCGGTTAAAAGTGTCTCCCTTCCCTTTGGAGGAACTATCACTCGTGCTCCCCACAATAAGATGCCATCCTGACTGGTTATTTCAGGCCTCCTGTTGAAGGACGGGTTTCATTTTATCAGATACCGGCTCCTGTGACCAACCCTGAAGCACTTGTTCTCGTGCCTGGGATGGGACTGGGTCCCGACTTGTCCAGACTCTGACCTGTCGAGCATATACAGGTGAGGAATCTAAGAAATTTAATAACAAAACTAGTTCCTGTGGAACTGGGACATGCTCATCATTTTCTTGTAAAGGCAAACAACTAAGGGCATCAGTGTTTGCGAGCTGATGAAAGTGTATTTCTATGCTGCCAGGATTAAGGCCCATCGTTGTATTCTTGCTGAGGCTATGGGCGGTATAGCCTTGTCCTCACTAAACAATCCTAGCGATGGTTTGTGGTCTGAAACGAGAGTGAAATGGCGGCCGTGTGCGTACTGGTGAAATCTCTTGGCCTTCTTCCTCTATCTGTGAATATCCCTTATCCGCTGTGGTGAGCGTTCTTGATATGTGTCCTATAGACCGTTCTGATCCATCGTCTATCCGATGGGAGAGCGCCGCTCCCTCTCCGTAGGGAGATGTGTCACACGTCAACACCAATTCTTTCCTCTGGTCATAATGCACTAATAGACTGGACGAGTGCAACTATTGTTTCCCCTTTATGACAGCTTCTGTCTGGGGGACCTCCCAAGACCAACGTTGGTCCTGTTTGAGTAGAGAATGCAGGGGGGGTCAACACTGTAGACAAATTGGGTAAGAAACGCCCATAATAGTTGATCATTCCTAGGAATGATTTGAGCTCCGAGACGTTCTTTGGAGCAGGTGCCTCTCTTATAACTCTCACTTTCTCCTCAACCGGGTGGAGGCCCTGTCAATCTACCCGGTAACCCAAATAGATTACCTCCCTCGCTTGGAACGTGCACTTTCCTATCTAGCACAGGCTTTAATCTCAATCTTCTTTTTGACTTCACTACTGGCCAGATTTCACTCAGATGCAGCTCAGCTTGTCTGAGCTCAGTGCCTGAGTCTCCCAAAATTCCATTATCTGTCTAGTTTCTTGGGAAATTCTGTGACTTTTGCTTCCAAAACCACTTTGGCTCCATTTAGCTGATTCTTCAGCTCCTCCGTCTCTGCTTTTGTGTCTGTTTGCTGCCTCCTGGAACATTGGACATTGTTGTGTCTTCTCTGTCAACTGATCCTTCAGTTTGTTCAGAGAGGTGCTGAATTCTTTCTGTTTCTCTTCAGACTTTACCAGTGGTACAAACTCCGACCTGAGGGAATCTTGTCATGAGTGAAGGTCTTTCAACAGGTTTTCTTTATCCCTGTGAAGTTTGCTGACCTCGTCTCGAACTCTGTCATAAAGCAGGGTCTCTTTGAGTTCCTTCTCCTGTTCTCCCAGGTTTTGTGTTAAGACTGTCTGCATTTCTCCAAGTTGTTGAGTCCTTACACACTCCTTTTTCAAAACAGGAACACTTCCAGCTTCCTTTTGGAACCTCAGTGGCCAATCAAGGTTGATTTCCCTTAGCCATTTTCACTCTAGGAGGCTGGGTCCTCTGCCTCTCAATGTCAACACTAGTAGCTTTGCCGATTGGCTTCCACAATGGACAGTTACTCTGCTTATGCCTTTTACTTGAATGTCTTCACCCGTATATGCTTTTATCTTGGTGAACAATTGATGTTCACCATTATTCAAATATCTGCAGGTATGTTCCCCAATTACTGTAGAGGAAGCTCCCGTGTCCAATTCCATTCTAACAGGGCTGCCATTTACACTCACCCTGACAAATATTGGTTCTGTCTTTCCAAACTTTCAGATTAAACAACGAGTAAATGTCTGAATTAGTTGTTTCAGACTCTTCTACATTGTACATTTCATTGGGTTTCTCCTTGTGTTTACAAGCCTGAATCTTTCCTTGCACTGTCTCATTATATGTCCATTTCTGTGACAGTAATAGCATTCGATTTTTTTTAAACTGCCAATCGCTACAAGACTGCTTGTTTCCATCCCTATTAAAATTATTCTTCGATTTCACTGCTGATTATATTTCTTTATTCTTCAACTAGTGTCCTGCTTCTGGGCTGAGTCTCGCTTTTTCACGCCCTTTTGATCTGAGGTTTCCCACCCGATGTGAAGGATCACACTGTTTCGCACGCCCTGTATGGTTTGTGAATCTCTTACTGTGTTTTCCCTGGCCAGCGCTATCTCCAGCACCTTCTTGAAATTCAAATTCACTTCGGACAATAATCTTCCCTGAATAGTGTCCCTCTTTTCACACCCACACGCTAAACGATCCCTGAGCATGTGGATCAGAGTCACACCGAACTCACAATGTTCCATTAGCTGCTTCAGATTTGCCACACAGCACGCGATTGTCTCACCCGGGGCTCTATTTCACAAATTAAGCCCGGACCTCCGCATCGTGACTGAGGGCTTGGGTTGATAATGACCCTTCACGAGGTTCTTCAATTCATCGAAATCCTTCGAATCTGGGGCACTGATGCTGTCAAACTTCAAATCAAACTGTAGGTTTTTCTCCCACAAGTACTCAAGAGGATCGCTCGCCTCTTCTCTTCCCCCTTAATCTCGTTTGCTTGAGAAAAGAATGCTCTATGTTCTACATATTGAGACCAATCATCTGTGGTTGGTTCAAAGGGATCAATTCTCCAAAATTGTGGCATTTTGAGAGAGGGTAACTTCTTCATTTCTAATGGAGCCTCCTACTTACAATCACTGGGTGCGGTACAGTGCCAATTTCTTCCTAACTTGATTTCTTCCGTTCAATCCTTTTTTATCCTCATCGCCAGTTTGTTGTAGGGTCGCCAAGTTGTGTTATTAATGATAGAATTGATCAGCAGGCACTTCTTAGGTGGAAACATTAAATTTATTTACAATATACTCAGCAGCAACTACACGTGTGCTTTCAACTCCAACTCTATCTCTACACTGTCTGCTGAGGTAGCCCATGCTACTCTCCTATTGGTTACTACAAATCATGTGATCTTCCTTGACAAGCACTATTCTTAAAGGCACATTACGCACTAAATAAAACCATAATTACTCCACAGGGAGAGACAGAGAGGCAGAGAGAGAGTGGGATTGGAGATGGAGAGAGAGAGAGTGTGTGGTTGGAGAGAGAGAGAAGGATAGTGATAGTGTGATTGGAGAGAGAGACGGAGTGGCATTGGAGATGGAGAGAGTGCGTGGTTGAAGAGAGAGAGAGGGATAGTGATAGTGTGATTGAAGAGAGAGACGGAGTGGGATTGGAGATGGAGAGAGTGTGTGGTTGAAGAGAGAGAGAGGGATAGTGATAGTGTGATTGGAGAGAGAGACAGAGTGGGATTGGAGATGGAGAGATACAGAGTGTGTGTGTGTGTTTGGAGATCGAGAGAGAGGGTGTGGGATTGAAGAGAGAGAGAGAGTGTGTATGGGATTGGAGATAGAGAGAGACAGAGAGAAAGAGAGACTGTGTGGGACTGGAGACAAAGAGAGACAGAGAGAGAGAGAGTGGGTTTGGAGATGGAGAGTGGGAGAGATAGTGGGACTGGAGATGGAAAGAGAGATTGGGACTGGAGATGGAAAGAGAGATTGGGACTGGAGATGGAGAGAGGGAGTGTATGATTGGTGATGGAGAGAGAGAATGGAACTGGAGATGGAGAGAGGGAGTGTATGACTGGTGATGGAGAGGGAGTGAATGGGACTGGAGATGGAGAGAGGGAGTGTATGACTGGTGATGGAGAGAGAGAATGGGACTGGAGATGGAGAGAGGGAGTGTATGACTGGTGATGGAGAGAGAGAGAATGGGACTGGAGATGGAGAGAGGGAGTGTATGACTGATGATGGAGAGAGAGAATGGGACTGGAGATGGAGAGAGGGAGTGTATGACTGGTGATGAAGAGAGAGAGAATGGGACTGGAGATGGAGAGAGGGAGTGTATGACTGGTGATGAAGAGAGAGAGAGAATGGGACTGGAGATGGAGAGAGGGAGTGTATGACTGGTGATGGAGAGAGAGAATGGGACTGGAGATGGAGAGAGGGAGTGTATGACTGGTGATGGAGAGAGAGAGAATGGGACTGGAGATGGAGAGAGGGAGTGTATGACTGATGATGGAGAGAGAGAATGGGACTGGAGATGGAGAGAGGGAGTGTATGACTGGTGACGGAGAGAGAAAATTTTCCAATGTGGATGGAGAGTGAGAGACTGTGGGATTGGAGAGAGAGAGAGAGAGAGAGAAAGAGAGGGAGAGAGGGATTGGAGAGAGAGAGAGCAAATTGGGACTGGAGAGAGATAGAGAGTGAGAGAGAAAGGCAGAGTGACAGAGGGAGAGAGAATGGGACCGGAGAGAGAGGGAGTGAATGGGACATTAAGGGAAACACTCACCGACCCTATTTGAAAAGCCAATGTCCTGTCTTCCAGTTGAAATCCTGCCTGTGGTCAGTTTATTGAGCTGATGACTGGTAACAGGGGACTGTGAAGTGCACACACAGATAAAGCATTGATTAATTATTCATTGGATGGGAGTGCACGGTATTAATTTGAGTTTTAATTTAAATAAAAGTAGAGGGCATTCTTCTGAGATGTTCTGTCTAGGACGGAATCGAATCCAGTAATCTACGCGTTTTCTTACAATGGGAGATGTGACTATGACTGATCGCTCTGATCTTCACTAGCGCTTTGCTCTAATTCCATGGAAGAAATCCAATGAAAAATGATTCCAATATTTGACCCTGTGAAGAAACATCTTCATTCTATCAAATCAGATTTGATTTTTTCCTCCCATCGAAATCGATGACCCAATTCTTTGGAACATCTCCCTCCCCCTCTCGCTTTCTCGCTCCCTCTCTCGTCCATTTGCCGAGATGGGTACCCAGGAGGAGGCCATTTGACCCGGCCACTCGTTGCTGTCCCTTTGAAAGGCCTATCAAATGAGTCCCACACCCGATGATACCCCTGACCCCTCTCACCAACCCCCCCTCGGCCCTTCTCCTGCAGCCCCGCAATCGTTCCTCTTCGAGTATAAATCTCACCCTGTCTCAGGCAAGCGCGAGAGATCCCCCTGGCCGCTATTGGATGAAGAGTGGGTGGTGGGGAGGGGGGGAGGGAGGGGAAAGGCCGATCTCCCCGGTGTCCTGGGGGGGCCAATATTTACCCCTCAGCCAGTGTCACTTAATAAAAAAAACCCCAGATGGTTTGGGTCATTATCACGTTGCTGTTTGTGGGAGCTTGCTGTGCGCAAAATGGCTGCCGCGTTTCCCACATTGCAACAGCAACCACATTCAAAGGGAAGGGGCTTCATTGGCTGTGAAATGCTTTGGGACGTCCTGAGGTGGGGAAAGGCGCTAGAGAAATGCAACTCTGCAACTCTCTCTTTCTCTTTCCTTCCTTTTTCTATCTCGCTCTTTCTCTCTCCCTCTATCTCTCTCTCTATCTCTATCTCTCCCCATTATCTCCCTCTGTTCCTCCCTCTCACTTTCCCTCTTTCCCTCCCTCTGTCTGTCTCTTGTTCTTTATCTTTCTCCCCAGCTTTCTTTGTTTCTCTCTTTTTCTCAGTCCCCCTTCTCTCTCCCTCTCTCTCTTTCTCAGCCCCCCCCTCTCTTTCTGCCCTCCTCTCTCTTTCTCAGTCCCTCTGTCTCTCCTCCTCTCTCCCTGCCTCTCTCCTTCCTGCTCTGTCTCTCTCTTTCTGCCCATGTCTCTCCCTTTCTCTCTCTCTCTCTCAGTCTCTCTGTCCCTCCATCTTTCTTACTCTATCCTTCTCTCTCTCTGTCCCCCTGTCTCTCTCTCTTTCTCAGTGTCTCTTTGTCTCTCTCTCTCTCTCTTTCTCCGTCCCTCTCCCTCCCTCCCTCTCTCCTTCCTGCTCTGTCTCTCTCTTTCTGCCCATATCTCTCCCTTTCTCTCTCTCTCTCAGTCTCTCTGTCCCTCCCTCCCTCTTAATCTATCCTCTCTCTCTGTCCCCCTGACTCTCTCTCTCTCTTTCTCTGTCTCTTTGTCTCTCTCTCTTTCTCTGTCTCTTTGTCTCTCTCTCTCTCTCTCTTTCTCAGTCTCTTTGTCTCTCTCCCTCTCTTTCTCAGTCTCTTTGTCTCTCTCTCTCTCTCTTTCTCAGTCTCTTTGTTTCTCTCTCTCTCTTTCTCAGTCTCTTTGTCTCTCTCTCTCTCTCTTTCTCTGTCTCTTTGTCTCTCTCTCTCTCTCTTTCTCACTCTCTTTGTCTCTCTCTCTCTCTCTCTTTCTCTGTCCCTCTCCCTCTCCCTCCCTCTCTCTCTCTCTCACATTCCTCTCTCCCACGTCAGTTGACACCTGCGGGGTGAAGGAGTGGGTGGGAGAGCACGAGGGGGGGAGATGAATCTCTTTGTACCCTTGCAGCCCCCGTGTGTGTTACACAGAACGGTGATGAACTGCTGCCCCCCAGAAACCCCCCTGTAACAGAACGCCCGCTTCCTGGCAGCGATCTCCTCCCTTGGCATATACCCTCTCACAGAAAGCTGAGGAGCTCGGGGGGGGGCTGATAAACCATTCCGCCCCTCTCCCTCACTGGGGACCCCTCCCCTCTCTCGGGAACCAGGCGAGAGTCCCAGGGAGCAGGGGTTGCACTAAACTACTGGATCAACACTAGCTCCTCGGGCATTGGTAATAGGAAATGAAGCGGGCAGCTTGAAAGGGGAGGGGGTGTCCCTGAGCTAGTAACCCCGGAGACCCGGATTCAAATCCCGCTTCGGTCGATAGTGAAATTTGAATTCAATTAAATAATTTGGAATTAAAAACCTGACGGTGACCATGACGACCATCGTCGATTGTCGTAAAAACTCATTAGGGTCACTCATCCCCTTTAGGGAGGGAAATCTGCCCTCCTTACCCAGTCTGGCCTACACGTGACTCCAGACCCACAGCCCCGTGGTCGGCTCTTAAACTGCCCTCAAGGGGCAATTCGGGATGGGCAATAAATGCTGGGCCCAGCCACATCCCGTGAACCAATGTGAAGGAAAAGCGGGTACGGGAACGGGAAAAAGTGTCAGTGGATGCGGAAGGTGAACTCTGCCCCCTCTCTCTCTCTCTCTCTAAACGCTGTGGAACCTGCTGAGTCTGTCCAGCGCTTTCTGTCTCGATCCCCGATTTCCAGCGTCCGCGGTATTCCGCTTATTTGGCCTCATCTCGCGTTCTCCCCAGGGGCGAGTATTCCATTCGACCCACCCAAGATCCTTAGACCCTGCCCATTAATCCTCCAGACGAGCTAATTGTGGCTTTGTCTGAGGAGTAATACACCTTTAAGAAGAGCGCGGTTAAAGGGGGGATCACATGATCCCACAGGTGAGGCGTGTTGGCTACCTCTGTCCTTAGTAGCCAGTGGTGTCGAGATAGAGTTTGAGGTTTGAGCACGCATGTTTGGTTGCTGCTGAGAGTCTTTCTAAATAAACTGGAAGTTCTCAATGAACATGCGTCTGCTGATCAACTCTTATGAATAGAAACCAACTCGGCCATCGCTCACAACAGCTTCCAAACTGCAGAGCACGCCCGGCCTCAACTTGCACACCCAGCCAGAATATTTCACACTTGGTCAAATTCTCCACCCAGCCCAGTGCTCACAGGCCTCAAATGGTTAATCCAGTGATTTAGGCCTGGGACTGCGGGTGGGACCTTGGGCCCAATGCCAATTTGACTCTACGTACATACGAACAGAGGATTTAGGAACAGGAGGAGGCCATTCGGCCCCTCGAGCCTGCTACGCCATTCAGTAAGATGGTGGCTGATCTGAATGTAACCTCGACCCCACATTCCTGCCGACCCCCAGATAACCTTTCACCCCGCCGGTTAACCAAGAATCGATCCAGCTAGGCCTTAAGAATATTCAAAGGCTCTTCTTCCACCGCCTTCTGAGAGAGAGGGTTTCAAAGGCTCACCCCACCCCCACCGAGAGCAACAATTCTTCTCATCTCTGTCCTAACTGAGAGACCCCCTTATTTTTAATCAGTGACCCCCCCTCGTTGTAGATTCCCCCACGAGAGGAAACATCTTCCCCACATCCACCCTGTCCAGACCCCCTCAGGATCTTAAAGGTTCCATCCTGGACCCTGGTTCGTGGCCTCGACTCCGAAGCTGAGGGGCCCATTGGAGGGTCGTTACAACAACAACTCTCGTTCATGTAGCGCCATTACTACAATCCCCACAGAGGCTTCCCAGCAGCGTTGTCAGGCGGGGAGGCGAGACACACGGTGGGATATCAGCACGAATGGCCCGACAGCTGAGCAAGTTTTCACGGAGAGTTTTAAAGGGGGAGAGAGAGGGAGGTGGGGGGGATTGAACGAAGAACTGCATTTCTATAGCAACTTTGACAATGTTAGAGCGTCTCATCGGCCTTCGCAGCTTCTCGCTGTTGTGATGTAGGGAACATGTGCAGAGCAAGATCCCGCACACAGCGATGACACGATGGTCATTACTGATTTTTAGTGACGTTAGTTGAGTGATGAATATTGGGCCCACTGGACACCAGGCTGGGCTATCATCAAACCCCCACTCTGCCAATAGCAGCCGTGGGATCCTTTACACTCATGACAGGGGGTAGGTGTGGGCCTCAGTTTCAAGTTTCATCCTGAAAGGAGGCTCCTCCGACAGTGCGGCGCTCCCTCAGTACTGACCCTCCGACAGTGCGGCGCTCCCTCAGCACTGACCCTCCGACAGTGCGGCACTCCCTCAGTACTGACCCTCCGACAGTGCGGCACTCCCTCAGTACTGACCCTCCGACAGTGCGGCGCTCCCTCAGTACTGACCCTCCGACAGTGCGGCGCTCCCTCAGTACTGACCCTCCGACAGTGCGGCGCTCCCTCAGTACTGACCCTCCGACAGTGCGGCTCTCCCTCAGTACTGACCCTCCGACAGTGCGGCACTCCCTCAGTACTGACCCTCCGACAGTGTGGCGCTCCCTCAGTACTGACCCTCCGACAGTGCGGCGCTCCCTCAGTAGTGACCCTCCGACAGTGCGGCACTCCCTCAGTACTGACCCTCCAACAGTGCGGCGCTCCCTCAGCAATGACCCTCCGACAGTGTGGCACTCCCTCAGTGGTGACCCTCCGACAGTGCGGCGCTCCCTCAGTGCTGACCCTCCAACAGTGCAGTCCTCCCTCAGTACTGACCCTCCGACAGTGCGGCGCTCCCTCAGTACTGACCCTCCGACAGTGCGGCACTCCCTCAGTACTGACCCTCCAACAGTGCAGCGCTCCCTCAGCAATGACCCTCCGACAGTGTGGCACTCCCTCAGTGGTGACCCTCCGACAGTGCGGCGCTCGCTCAGTGCTGACCCTCCAACAGTGCGGTCCTCCCTCAGTACTGACCCTCCGACAGTGCGGCGCTCCCTCAGTACTGACCCTCCGACAGTGCGGCACTCCCTCAGTACTGACCCTCCAACAGTGCGGCGCTCCCTCAGCAATGACCCTCCGACAGTGTGGCACTCCCTCAGTGGTGACCCTCCGACAGTGCGGCGCTCCCTCAGTGCTGACCCTCCAACAGTGCGGTCCTCCCTCAGTACTGACCCTCCGACAGTGCGGCGCTCCCTCAGTACTGACCCTCCGACAGTGCGGCACTCCCTCAGTACTGACCCTCCAACAGTGCAGCGCTCCCTCAGCAATGACCCTCCGACAGTGTGGCACTCCCTCAGTGGTGACCCTCCGACAGTGCGGCGCTCGCTCAGTGCTGACCCTCCAACAGTGCGGTCCTCCCTCAGTACTGACCCTCCGACAGTGCGGCGCTCCCTCAGTACTGACCCTCCGATAGTGTGGCACTCCCTCAGTACAAAAACTCTGACAGTGCGGCACTCCCTCAGTACTGACCCTCCGACAGTGCAGGTGGGGTGTAGGGGCTGGGGGAGGTTAGAGAGTTAACGAGGGGTGTAGGGGCTGGAGGAGGTTACAGAGATAGGGAGGTGTGTAGGGGCTGGAGGAGGTTACAGTGATAGGGAGGGGTGTAGGGGCTGGAGGAGGTTACAGAGATAGGGAGGGGTGTAGGGGCTGGAGGAGGTTACAGAGATAGGGAGGGATTTAGGGGCTGAAGGAGATTACAGAGATAGGGAGGGGTGTAGGGGCTGGAGGAGGTTACAGAGATAGGGAGGGGTGTAGGGGCTGGAGGACGTTACAGAGATAGGGAGGGTGTAGGGGCTGGGGGAGGTTACAGAGATAAGGAGGGGTGTCGGGGCTGGAGGAGGTTACAGAGATAGGGAGGGGTGTAGGGGCTGGAGGAGGATACAGAGATAGGGAGGGGTGTAGGGGCTGGAGGAGGTTACAGAGATAGGGGAGGGGTGTAGGGGCTGGAGGAGGTTACAGAGATAGGGAGGGGTGTAGGGGCTGGAGGAGGATACAGAGATAGGGAGGGGTGTAGGGGCTGGAGGAGGTTACAGAGATAGGGAGGGGTGTAGTGGCTGGAGGAGGATGCAGAGATAGGGAGGGGTGTAGGGGCTGAAGGAGGTTACAGAGATAGGGAGGGGTGTAGGGGCTGGAGGAGGTTACAGAGATAGGATGGGGTGTAGTGGCTGGAGGAGTTTACAGAGATAGGGAGGGTTGTAGGGACTGGAGGAGGTTACAGAGATAGGGAGGGGTGTAGGGGGCTGGAGGAGGTTACAGAGATAGGGAGGGGTGTAGTGGCTGGAGGAGGTTAGAGAGTTAACGAGGGGTGTAGGGGCTGGAGGAGGTTACAGAGATAGGGAGGTGTGTAGGGGCTGGAGGAGGTTACAGAGATAGGGAGGGGTGTAGGGGCTGGAGGAGGTTACAGAGATAGGGAGGGGTGTAGGGGCTGGAGGAGGTTACAGAGATAGGGAGGGATTTAGGGGCTGAAGGAGATTACAGAGATAGGGAGGGGTGTAGGGGCTGGAGGAGGTTACAGAGATAGGGAGGGGTGTAGGGGCTGGAGGACGTTACAGAGATAGGGAGGGTGTAGGGGCTGGGGGAGGTTACAGAGATAAGGAGGGGTGTCGGGGCTGGAGGAGGTTACAGAGATAGGGAGGGGTGTAGGGGCTGGAGGAGGATACAGAGATAGGGAGGGGTGTAGGGGCTGGAGGAGGTTACAGAGATAGGGGAGGGGTCTAGGGGCTGGAGGAGGTTACAGAGATAGGGAGGGGTGTAGGGGCTGGAGGAGGATACAGAGATAGGGAGGGGTGTAGGGGCTGGAGGAGGTTACAGAGATAGGGAGGGGTGTAGTGGCTGGAGGAGGATGCAGAGATAGGGAGGGGTGTAGGGGCTGAAGGAGGTTACAGAGATAGGGAGAGGTGTAGGGGCTGGAGGAGGTTACAGAGATAGGGAGGGGTGTAGGGTGCTGGAGGAGGTTACAGAGATAGGGAGGGGTGTAGTGGCTGGAGGAGGTTACAGAGATAGGGAGGGGTGTAGGGGCTGGAGGAGGTTACAGAGATAGGGAGGGTGAAGATTAGCGCCTGGTGTTGTGAGTGAGGATGGAAATCCCAGATTCGATATCTGTGGGATTTTGTAACATATTTTTGCCGTTAGTTGCCATCTCTCTGATTTGTAAATGTCCCTAGAGCCTTTTGCTGTAGTTTATCACTGATCATAGTTTGCATATTTAATACGGTTAATATGTTCAAAGAAGCCTCTTAAATGTCACTTCTGCACGGTGAGAAGCTACAAGAGCACTTTCCACACAATTATCAGGTTGATCAGAACCTCTCAGCCTCTCGTTTTCATTGTCCCTTTTATTTACTAACTAACTGGTTGTCCCCTTGCTGCTCACTTCGACACTGTGTGAGGGAGTGGATCAAACATCCCCTCATCGCAGTGTGTCCTCAGACAGTGTTCACCACCCCTCCTAACAGAGTCTTTGACCCCTCCATCAGATCTGTCCTTGAGTTAAAAGTGAGAGGTTCTTTTCTCAGCATCTTTGTTCGTAGGCTGTCCTGGACCAAACAGCCATGGCCCTCACCAGTGCGGCACTCCCTCAGTACTGACCCTCCGACAGTGCAGCGCTCCCTCAGTACTGACCCTCCGACAGTGCGGCGCTCCCTCAGTACTGACCCTCCGACAGTGCGGCGCTCCCTCAGTACTGACCCTCCGACAGTGCGGCGCTCCCTCAGTACTGACCGTCCGACAGTGCGGCGCTCCCTCAGTTCTGACCCTCCGACAGTGCGGCGCTCCCTCAGTTCTGACCCTCCGACAGTGCGGCACTCCCTCAGTACTGACCCTCCGACAGTGCAGCACTCCCTCAGTACTGACCCTCTGACAGTGCGGTACTCCCTCAGTACTGACCCTCCGACAGTGCGGCACTCCCTCATAATGGGCATTGGTCATTTCGGCCTGGATTTTGTGATCAACTCTGTGGGGTGGTGTGATGAGTCCCTGACATTCTGACTCAACGACATAAGAGCGACTCACTGATCGGTGGGTTAGGGCAGGATCCATTCTGAGGGTATGTAGCCCATGAACATGTTACAATATGGAGGATTGGTCTCAATCCTTCCCTGAATGACTGTTCTGCCCTGAGTTGTGTAGGTTCATCGGTGGGAGGGACAATCCTGACAGAATCTGTCTTCAGGTTCTGTCTCATATGCTGGACATTTGCCCACAGGTCAGATATGCTACAGAGCAAATCATTTCTTCAAACGTAACAAGGTGCATTTATGTAGCCCCTCAAATGCAATTAAATTCCATGTTTCACAGGATCGTTATTGAACAGATTCTGACCCCGAGACGCACAAGGATATATTCAGGGCAGGTGACCAAAAGCTCAGTCACAGAGGTCAGTTTAAAGGGCGAGAAGGAGAGAGAGAGAGGGAGACACACACAGAGGTTTAGGGAGGGGATTCCAGAGCTCAGGGTCCCCAGGCAGCTCAAGGCACGGCCGCCAATGGTGGAGCGATGGTAATCGGGGGATGCTCGAGAGGCCGGAATTGGAGGAGCGCAGAGATCTCGGAGGGTTGTAGGGGCTGGAGGAGGTTACAGAGAAAGGGAGGGGTGTAGGGTCTGGAGGAGGTTACAGGGATAGGGAGGGGTGTAGGGTCTGGAGGAGGTTACAGGGATAGGGAGGGGTGTAGGGTCTGGAGGAGGTTGCAGGGATAGGGCAGGGTGCGTGACCCTGAATGGATGAGGTGCATTAAATGGATTGTGTGATCCAGTTTCCGTGTGATTTGAACACAGGGAACCACAATGAAAGGGGCGTTTGACAGCTCGAAAATGAGAGAGCGAGAGAGAGAGAGAGAAAGAATGTAATGCCACGAAGTATTCGTCATCAGCATTCACCTCAGTGGGGGCTGAACTCCGAGTCAATCAATGATTCATTGTGAAAATAGGCAGGGAGCTTAACATCGGGGCTAATGGAAGATATCAATGATGATTCAGGCAGAGAATAGAATTGAAAGTGGAGAGAGCAAAACGAGAAAGCTTGAATGAGCAAATGAGTGTGAAAAGAGGGAGAAAGAGAGAGAGATACAGTGAGGACGTCTAAGCAACACGGCAGGAGATATTCTTTAAAAGCAGAATACAGTCTGTATTTAAATATTCAGTGCCACATCCTGTCAGCCTACATATACGAAGACTAAAATAACATTCAGCTCTCCTGGGAGGAATGGGAGGAGCAGTCCAGTATCAAACTGTCTTTATGCCAGTGGAAGACGGCATTTTGCCATGCCCGTGAGTTCAGAGGCTGGCACCAGGTGCCGCTGGACATGCCATAGGATAGAAAGATCCCAGTCGTAAATCTCCACTTATCTGTTATTCTATATATAAACCCCCCGAACCCCTTGATTAGATTCCAGTCTGTAACTCACTCCCGGGTATCTGTTATTCTATATATAAATCCCCCCGAACCCCTCGATTAGATTCCAGTCTGTAACTCACTCCCGGGTATCTGTTATTCTATATATAAACCCCCCCGAACCCCTCGATTAGATTCCAGTCTGTAACTCACTCCCGGGTATATGTTATTCTATATATAAACCACCCTGAACCCCTCGATTAGATTCCAGTCTGTAACTCACTCCCGGGTAACTGTTATTCTATATATAAACCACCCCGAACCCCTCGATTAGATTCCAGTCTGTAACTCACTCCCGGGTATCTGTTATTCTATATATAAACCACCCCGAAGCCCTCGATTAGATTCCAGTCTGTAACTCACTCCCGGGTATCTGTTATTCTGTATATAAACCCCCCCCGAACCCCTCGATTAGATTCCAGTCTGTAACTCACTCCCGGGTATCTGTTATTCTATATATAAACCACCCGAACCCCTCGATTAGATTCCAGTCTGTAACTCACTCCCGGGTATCTGTTATTCTATATATAAACCACCCCGAACCCCTCGATTAGATTCCAGTCTGTAACTCACTCCCGGGTATCTGTTATTGTATATATAAACCACCCGAACCCCTCGATTAGATTCCAGTCTGTAACTCACTCCCGGGTATCTGTTATTCTATATATAAACCACCCGAACCCCTCGATTAGATTCCAGTCTGTAACTCACTCCCGGGTATCTGTTATTCTATATATAAACCACCCGAACCCCTCGATTAGATTCCAGTCTGTAACTCACTCCCGGGTATCTGTTATTCTATATATAAACCACCCGAACCCCTCGATTAGATTCCAGTCTGTAACTCACTCCCGGGTATCTGTTATTCTATATATAAACCACCCGAACCCCTCGATTAGATTCCAGTCTGTAACTCACTCCCGGGTATCTGTTATTCTATATATAAACCACCCCGAACCCCTCGATTAGATTCCAGTCTGTAACTCACTCCCGGGTATCTGTTATTCTATATATAAACCACCCGAACCCCTCGATTAGATTCCAGTCTGTAACTCACTCCCGGGTATCTGTTATTCTATATATAAACCACCCGAACCCCTCGATTAGATTCCAGTCTGTAACTCACTCCCGGGTATCTGTTATTCTATATATAAACCACCCCGAACCCCTCGATTAGATTCCAGTCTGTAACTCACTCCCGGGTATCTGTTATTCTATATATAAACACCCCCGAACCCCTCGATTAGATTCCAGTCTGTAACTCACTCCCGGGTGTCTGCTATTCTATATATAAACCACCCCGAACCCCTCGATTAGATTCCAGTCTGTAACTCACTCCCGGGTATCTGTTATTCTATATATAAACCCCCCCCGAACCCCTCGATTAGATTCCAGTCTGTAACTCACTCCCGGGTATCTGTTATTCTATATATGAACCACCCGAACCCCTCGATTAGATTCCAGCCTGTAACTCTCTCCCGGGTATCTGTTATTCTATATATAAACCCCCCCGAACCCCTCGATTAGATTCCAGTCTGTAACTCACTCCCGGGTATCTGTTATTCTATATATAAACCCCCCGAACCCCTCGATTAGATTCCAGTCTGTAACTCACTCCCGGGTATCTGTTATTCTATATATAAACCCCCCGAACCCCTCGATTAGATTCCAGTCTGTAACTCACTCCCGGGTATCTGTTATTCTATATATAAACCACCCGAACCCCTCGATTAGATTCCAGTCTGTAACTCACTCCCGGGTATCTGTTATTCTATATATTAACCCCCCGAACCCCTCGATTAGATTCCAGTCTGTAACTCACTCCTGGGTATCTGTTATTCTATATATAAACCCCCCGAACCCCTCGATTAGATTCCAGTCTGTAACTCACTCCCGGGTATCTGTTATTCTATATATAAACCCCCCGAACCCCTCGATTAGATTCCAGTCTGTAACTCACTCCCGGGTATCTGTTATTCTATATATAAACCCCTCCGAACCCCTCGATTAGATTCCAGTCTGTAACTCACTCCCGGGTATCTGTTATTCTATATATAAACCCCCCCAAACCCCTCGATTAGATTCCAGTCTGTAACTCACTCCCGGGTATCTGTTATTCTGTATATAAACCACCCGAACCCCTCGATTAGATTCCAGTCTGTAACTCACTCCCGGGTATCTGTTATTCTATATATAAACCACCCGAACCCCTCGATTAGATTCCAGTCTGTAACTCACTCCCGGGTATCTGTTATTCTATATATAAACCCCCCGAACCCCTCGATTAGATTCCAGTCTGTAACTCACTCCCGGGTATCTGTTATTCTATATATATCCCCCCGAACCCCTCGATTAGATTCCAGTCTGTAACTCACTCCCGGGTATCTGTTATTCTATATATAAACCCCTCCGAACCCCTCGATTAGATTCCAGTCTGTAACTCACTCCCGGGTATCTGTTATTCTATATATAAACCCCCCCAAACCCCTCGATTAGATTCCAGTCTGTAACTCACTCCCGGGTATCTGTTATTCTGTATATAAACCACCCGAACCCCTCGATTAGATTCCAGTCTGTAACTCACTCCCGGGTATCTGTTATTCTATATATAAACCACCCGAACCCCTCGATTAGATTCCAGTCTGTAACTCACTCCCGGGTATCTGTTATTCTATATATAAACCCCCCGAACCCCTCGATTAGATTCCAGTCTGTAACTCACTCCCGGGTATCTGTTATTCTACATATATCCCCCCGAACCCCTCGATTAGATTCCAGTCTGTAACTCACTCCCGGGTATCTGTTATTCTATATATAAACCCCCCGAACCCCTCGATTAGATTCCAGTCTGTAACCCACTCCCGGGTATCTGTTATTCTATATATAAACTCCCCGAACCCCTCGATTAGATTCCAGTCTGTAACTCACTCCCGGGTAACTGTTATTCTATATATAAACACCCCGAACCCCTCGATTAGATTCCAGTCTGTAACTCACTCCCGGGTATCTGTTATTCTATATATAAACCACCCCGAACCCCTCGATTAGATTCCAGTCTGTAACTCACTCCCGGGTATCTGTTATTCTATATATAAACACCCCGAACCCCTCGATTAGATTCCAGTCTGTAACTCACTCCCGGGTATCTGTTATTCTATATTTAAACCACCCCGAACCCCTCGATTAGATTCCAGTCTGTAACTCACTCCTCGGTATCATTAATTAAATGGATAAACCACCCCAACACGGGTCGACAATTTTGGTGTTGAGCTGAAATAACATCTGAATCCAGATTTTACATGAATGGCAACGAAAGACTCGGGTATCAATCGATACTCCAGAACAGCACGG
The DNA here is from genome assembly GCF_964194155.1 of Cetorhinus maximus. Classification (NCBI taxonomy): domain Eukaryota; kingdom Metazoa; phylum Chordata; class Chondrichthyes; order Lamniformes; family Cetorhinidae; genus Cetorhinus; species Cetorhinus maximus. The sequence continues at coordinate 376,254 of NW_027596313.1, forward strand.
GATTAGATACAGAGTAAAGCTCCCTCTACACTGTCCCCATCAAACACTCCCAGGACAGGTACAGCATGGGGTTAGATACAGAGTAAAGCTCCCTCTACACTGTCCCCATCAAACACTCCCAGGACAGGTACAGCACGGGGTTAGATACAGAGTAAAGCTCCCTCTACACCGTCCCCATCAAACACTCCCAGTACAGGTACAGCACGGGGTTAGATACAGAGTAAATCTCCCTCTACACCGTCCCCATCGAACACTCCCAGGACAGGTACAGCACGGGGTTAGATACAGAGTAAAGCTCCCTCTACACCGTCCCCATCAAACACTCCCAGGACAGGTACAGCACGGGGTTAGATACAGAGTAAAGCTCCCTCTACACTGTCCCCATCAAACACTCCCAGGACAGGTACAGCACGGGGTTAGATATAGAGTAAAGCTCCCTCTACACCGTCCCCATCAAACACTCCCAGGACAGGTACAGCACGGGGTTAGATACAGAGTAAAGCTCCCTCTACACCGTCCCCATCAAACACTCCCAGGACAGGTACAGCACGGGGTTAGATACAGAGTAAATCTCCCTCTACACCGTCCCCATCGAACACTCCCAGGACAGGTACAGCACGGGGTTAGATACAGAGTAAAGCTCCCTCTACACCGTCCCCATTAAACACTCCCAGGACAGGTACAGCATGGGTTTAGATACAGAGTAAAGCTCCCTCTACACTGTCCCCATCAAACACTCCCAGGGCAGGTACAGCACGGGGTTAGATTCAGAGTAAAGCTCCCTCTACACCGTCCCCATTAAACACTCCCAGGACTCCCAGGACATGTATCGAATATGTCAGAAAGCATAAAATTAGACGGAATGTCCCGTAATACCCTTGAGCAACAGCGCGGCACTCCCTCAGTACTGACCCTCCGAAATTGTGGCGCACCCTCAGCATTGGCACTGGGAATGTCGACCTGGATTAGGGGCTCGAGTTTCTAGAATGTGGATTGATACCTTGAGTCTTTCACACTCACTGGTGATTGAGTTACCCACTGAGAGAGAGTGGGAGCGGGAGGTAGACAGAGAGACATCGAGAGAGAGAGAGAGAGAGAGAGAGTGAGACTGGGCGTGGGAGAGAAATATGGAGAGAGAGTGGGACAGAGAGGGAGAGGGAGAGAGAGAGAGCAAGAGAGATAAAGTACGACCTTGGATGAGACAGAAATGGGTGCAAACCCCTTTTTGGGATTGGCACATTCTAATCCGGCACAGGGGAATGAGTGCCCCCGATCACTAACTCCCTCTCCTGAGATAGATGCTCCTGGCCTCTGTCCATGGGTAGCAAGTGAGAATGTGACTTTCATTCTCACCCACCAACAGCAGTGTCCTTGGGACAGCTCCCAGCTTAGGGTTTAGCTCTTTTTTAATTCATTCACGGGATGTGGGCTTCGCTGGCCGGGCCCAGCATTTATTGCCCATCCCTAATTGCCCCTTGAGAAGGTGGTGGGTGAGCCGCCTTCTTGAGCCGCTGCAGTCCCTGTGGTGTAGGTACACCCACCGTGCTGTTAGGGAGGGAGTTCCAGGATTTGGACCCAGCGACAGTGAAGGAACGGCCGATATATTTCCAAGTCAGGATGGTGAGGGGCTCGGAGGGGAACTTCCAGGTGGTGGTGTTCCCCTTGTGTCTGCTGCCCTTGTCCTTCTAGATGGTAGAGGTCGTGGGTTTGGAAGGTGCTGTCGAAGGAGCCTTGGTGAGTTGCTGCAGTGTATCTTGTAGATGGTACACACACTGCTGCTACTGTGCGTCGGTGGTGGAGGGAGTGAATGTTTGTGGATGGGGTGTCAATCAAGTGGGGCTGCTTTGTCCTGGATGGTGTCGAGCTTCTTGAGTGTTGTTGGAGCTGCACTCATCCAGGCAAGTGGGGAGTATTCCATCCCACTCCTGACTTGTGCCTTGTAGATGGTGGACAGGCTTTGGGGAGTCAGGAGGTGAGTTACTCTCCGCAGGATTCCCAGCCTCTGACCTGCTCTTGTAGCCACAGTATTTATATGGCTGGTCCCAGTTCAGTTTTCGGGTCTGACTGCTCGAGAGTGAATCTGTTGGAGGTGTCGGAGCTGAGGGGATGACAGGAATGAGATTCTGTGTTGTATGAGAGTCCATTACACCTCAGTCACTAACTCATAATGAAGCAGCAAGGGTACATGGTTTAGTGCCCTGTAGATTCACCAGGATGATACCGGGACTGGAAGCCTAAACTACAAGGAGAGATCTAACACAAACTAGGGTTGTAATCATGTTCGACAAACCTGTCAGAGTTTTTTGAGGATGTAACTAGCAGGATAGATAAGGGGGAACAAGTAGATGTGGTGTATTTAGATTTCCAGAAGTCTTTCGATAAGGTCCCACACATGGGAGGTTAGGAGACAAAATTAGAGTGCGTGGGATTGGGGGTAATATCGTGGCATGGATTGGAGGATTGGTTAACAGACAGAAGACAGAGAGTAGGAATAAACGGGCCATTCTCAGGACGGCAGGCTGTTATTAGTGGGGTACCACAAGGATCAGTGCTGGGGCCAGAGATGTTCACGATCTATATCAATGACTTGGATGTGGGGGACCAAATATAATATTTCAAAATTTGCTGATGACACAAAACTAGGTGGGACTGTGAGTTGTGAGGAGGATGCAAGGGGATTTGGACAGGCTAAGTGAATGGGCAAGTAGAATATAACGTGAATAAATGTGAAGTTATCCACTTTGGTAGAAAAAACAGAAAGGCAGAGTATTTCTTAAATGGTGAGAGGTTGGGAAGTGCCGGTGTCCAAGGGGACCTGAGTGTCCTTGTTCATGAGACACTAAAAGCGAGCACACAGGGGTAGCAAACAATTAGGAAGGCAAATGGTAAGACCTTAAGATGTAGGAGCAGAAGGAGGCCATTCGGCCCATCGAGTCTGCTCCGCCATTCAATGAGATCGTGGCTGATCTGATAATCCTCGACTCCACTTTCCTGCCTTTTCCCCATGAACCTTGATTCCCTTCCTGATTAAAAATCTGTCTATCTCAGCCTTGAATATACCAACGACCCAGCCTCTACAACCCTCTGCTGTAAATAATTCCACAGATTCACTACCATCTGAGAGAAAAATTCCTCCTCATTTCTGTTTTAAATCGGCGCCCCCTTACTCTGAGATTATGCCCTCTGGTCCTAGACTCTTCCACAAGGGGAAACAACCTCTCAGCATCTCCCCTGTCAAGCTTCCTAAGAACCTTATGTTTCAATAAGGTCGCCCCTCATTCCTCTAAACTCCAATGAGTACAGGCCCAACCTACTCAACCTCTCCTCATAAGAAAATCCCTCCATCCCCGGGATCAACCTAGTGAACCTTCTCTGGACTGCCTCCAATGCCAATATATCTTTCCTTAGATAAGGGGACCAAAACTGTTCACGATTATTTACAATATATATTAATGACTTAGATGAGGGAGGTGAATGCACTATCAGCAAGTTTGCGGATGACACAAAAATAGGTGGGAAGGCAAGTGGTGAGGATGAGACAAAGAGTCAACAGAGGGATATAGACAGGTTAAGTGAGTGGGCAAAAACTTGGCAGATGGAATATAATGTGGGAAAGTGTAAGGTCATGCACTCTGGTCTAGGTGTGGTCTAACTGGTGTCTTGTATAGTTTTAGCAAGACGTCCCTATTTTTATACTCCATTCCCTTTGAAATAAAGGCCAACATTCCATTTGCCTTCCCTATTACCTGTTGAACTTGTACATTAGGTTTTAGGGATTCATGCACAAGGACCCCCAAATCCCTCTGTGCTGCAGCTTTCTGCAGTCTTTCTCCATTTAAATAATATTCAGCTCCTCTATTCTTCCTGCCAAGGTGCATAACCTCACATTTTCCCACATTATATTCCATCTGTCACTTTTTTACCCACTCACTTAACCTGTCTCTATCCTTCTCAGACTTTGTCTCATCCTCACCACTTGCCTTCCCACCTATTTTTGTGTCATCCACAAACTTGTTGACAGTACATTCACTTCCCTCATCTAAGTCTAATATATCTTGTAAATAATTGTGGCCCCAGCACTGATCCTTGGTGCAGTCCACTAGTTACAGGTTACCATCCTGAAAATGCCCTCCTTATCCCAACTCTCTGTCTTCTATTAGTTAGCCAATCCTCTATCCAACACCATGGGCTCTTATCTTATTAATTAGCCTTATCGAACGCCTTTTGGAAATCCAAATATATCACATCTACTGGTTCCCCTTTATCTATCCTGCTTGTTACCTCCTGAAAGAATTCTAATAAATTTGTCAGGTATGATTTCCCCTTCATGAAGCCATGCTGACTCTGTTTGATTAGATTATGTATTTCTAAATGCTCTGCTATTACATCCTTTATAATAGACTCTAACATTTTCCAGTGATGGATGTTAAGCCATCTGGTCTATAGTTACCTGTTTTTTGTCCCCCTCCCTTTTTGAATAAGGGTGTTACATTGGCTGTTCTCCAATCCTCTGGGACTTATCCAGAATCTATGTTGGCTGAATCACAAGGGGATTTGAGTAGAGGAGTGAAGATGTCTTGCTGCAATGGTATAGAGCCTTGGTGAGACTGGACCTGGAGTAGTGTGGGCAGTTTTGGTCTCCTTATCTCAGGATGTACTTGCCATAGAGGGAGTGCAACAGAGGTTCACCAGATTAATCCCCAGGATGGCGGGATTGTTGTGTGAGGAGAGAGTGAGGAGACTGGGCCTGTATTCTCTAGGGTTTAGAAGAATGAGAGATCTCATTGAAACTTACAGGACTCTTACAGGGCTCGACAGGGGAGATGCAGGAAGGATGTTTCCCCCTGGCTGGGGGGTCTAGAACCAGGGGACACAGACTCAGGATAAGGGGTCGTCCATTTCGGACTGAGATGAGGAGGAATTTCTTCACTCAGAGGGTTGGTGAATCTTTGGAATTCTCTACCCCAGAGGGCAGTGGAGACTCAGTCATTGGGTATGTTCAAGACGGAGATTGAGAGATTTTTACATATTAAAAACATCGAGGGATACGGGGATAGTGGGGGAAAGTGGTGTTGAGGTAGGGGATCAGCCATGATCTCATTGAATGGCGGAGCAGGCTAGAAGGGCCGAATGGCCCTATACTACCCCTATGCCGCTGTTCCCTAGAGTTTAGAAGGTTGAGAGGGCGATTTGATCAAAGTTTTAAGAATATTTAGGGGAACTGATAGGGTCGAGAGAGAGAGAAACTATTCCCACTGGTCGGGGAGTCTGGGACCAGGGGGCAGAGTCTAAAAATTTGAGCCAGACCTTTCCGGAGTGAAATTGGGAAACACTTGGTCACACAAAGGGTGGGAGAAGTTTGGAACTCTCTTCCGCAAATGGCGATCGATGCTGGGATCGATTAAATTTCAATCTCAGGTTGAGAGATTTTTGTTATCCAAAGGTATTAATGGGGTGAGGTCACAGGTCAGCCAGGGACTCGTTGAATGGTGGGACAGACTTGGAGGGCTGAATGGCCTGGTCCTGTTCCGGTGTTCCTGTGTCGGTGCGGAGAATCCGCTTCCACGTTAGAAAACAGACGATACCAAAGAGCGGGAGAGCAAGGGAGAAGCAGCCACCATGTATAACACTGGGACTCGGTCAGTGGTCACTCTGCTTCCACAGATACTGGTCACTCCAAGAGCCATTCTTCACTTGTGCCCAAGCCTGGCCATAGTCATAGGGGGGGGGCATCAAAACTGGAATCATACAGCCCAGCAGGAGGCCATTCGGCCCATCGTCCCTGTGCTGGTCCTTTGAAAGATCTATCCCACACTCCCCCCCCCACTCTTTCCCCCCCATATCCCTGCAAACGTTCCCCCTTCCAGTATTTATCCGATTCCCCCCTTTTGAAAGTTCCTATTGAATCTGCTTCCACCGCCCTTTCAGGCAGCGCCTTCCAGATCACAACAACTCGCTGTGTAAATAAAAAACAAATTCTCCTCATCTCCCCCTCTGGTTCTTTCCCCGATTCTCTTCAATCTGTGTCCCCCTCTGGTTACCGACCCTCCTGCCCAGTGGAAACAGTTTCTCCTTATTTACTCTGTCCCAAACCCCCCTTCCTGATTTTGAACATCTCGATTCAATCTCCCCCTTAACCTTCTCCGCTCTAAGGAGAACAATCCCAGCTTCTCCAGTCTCTCCACATGAACTGAAGTCCCTCATCCCTGGTCCCATTCGGGGTCAATCTCCCTCCCGCACCCTCTCCGAGGGCCTCTACATCCTTCCCAAAGTGCGAGGCCAGGGTTTGGAAGCCATAGCCCAGCTGGGGGCTAATCGGAGTTTCGTAGAGGGTTTAACAGAAGGTCCTTACTTCTGTGTCGAATATCTCTTATCGACCGAGACCTACATTCCCAACGCTTTTAAGCACAGCTTTCTCAATCTGTCCTGTCACCCTCGATCATTCGTGGATAAATCGCCCCCCCAGGAACCTCTCTTCTCCTACACCCCCATTTCATTTATGTTGTCTCTCTGCGTCGTGCCTCCCAAAATGAATCATTTCACACTTCCCGGTTTTCCATTGCTGCTTCCAGCTCCCTTCCCCGGCCTCTGTACTCCTGTGTCCGTCTGTTGCTATTATCCTCAGTGCTTATATTTCTGCACGTTATACCCACAGCCCCCACCCTCACCAGCTGACTTGGCAGTGGAAGGTGAGGTGAGAATTGGGGGAACCTTTTCTCCGCACTCAGCGACGGACGGGAGTGAGGGACCAGCCGAATTCCCAGCATCCCTCCGGAGAGTGGCTCTGAGCTGATTCACTTGCCACTTGGGAGAATACAGACAGGCTGACTCATCGCCACTGCGTCATTGTTTGGTTTTCCTTTTTATTTCTGGGTTTTTAAGGCCCCTCAAAGTCGTTCGTGAACATTTTACAATGTCAAACGTCACACTCAGGTACAGCATGGGGCGATAGAGTACATCTCCCCCGACACTGTCCCCATCAAACACTCCCAGGACAGGTACAGCACGGGGTTAGATACAGAGTAAAGCTCCCTCTACACTGTCCCCATCAAACACTCCCAGGACAGGTACAGCACAGGGTTAGATACAGAGTAAAGCTCCCTCTACACTGTCCCCATCAAACACTCCCAGGACAGGTACAGCACGGGGTTAGATACAGAGTAAAGCTCCCTCTACACTGTCCCCATCAAACACTCCCAGGACAGGTACAGCACGGGGTTAGATACAGAGTAAAGCTCCCTCTACACTGTCCCCATCAAACACTCCCAGGACAGGTACAGCACCGGGTTAGATACAGAGTAAAGCTCCCTCTACACTGTCCCCATCAAACACTCCCAGGACAGGTACAGCACAGGGTTAGATACAGAGTAAAGCTCCCTCTACACTGTCCCCATCAAACACTCCCAGGACAGGTACAGCACGGGGTTAGATACAGAGTAAAGCTCCCTCTACACTGTCCCCATCAAACACTCCCAGGACAGGTACAGCACGGGGTTAGATACAGAGTAAAGCTCCCTCTACACTGTCCCCATCAAACACTCCCAGGACAGGTACAGCACGGGGTTAGATACAGAGTAAAGCTCCCTCTACACTGTCCCCATCCAACACTCCCAGGACAGGTACAGCACGGGGTTAGATACACAGTAAAGCTCCCTCTACACTGTCCCCATGGAACACTCCCAGGACAGGTACAGCACGGGGTTAGATACAGAGTAAAGCTCCCTCTACACTGTCCCCATCACACATTCCCAGGACAGGTACAGCACGGGGTTAGATACAGAGTAAAGCTCCCTCTACACTGTCCCCATCAAACACTCCCCGGGCAGATACAGCACGGGGTTAGATACAGAGTAAAGCTCCCTCTACACTGTCCCCATCAAACACTCCCAGGACAGGTACAGCACGGGGTTAGATACAGAGTAAAGCTCCCTCTACACTGTCCCCATCAAACACTCCCAGGACAGGTACAGCACGGGGTTAGATACAGAGTGAAGCTCCCTCTACACTGCCCCCATCAAACACTCCCAGGATAGGTACAGCACGGGGTTAGATACAGAGTAAAGCTCCCTCTACACTTTCCCCATCAAACACTCCCAGGACAGGTACAGCCCGGGATTAGATACAGAGTAAAGCTCCCCCTACACTGTCCCCATCAAACGCTCCCAGGACAGGTACAGCCCGGGGTTAGATACAGAGTAAAGCTCCCTCTACACTGTCCCCATCAAACACTCCCAGGACAGGTACAGCACGGGGTTAGATACAGAGTAAAGCTCCCTCTACAACGTCCCCATCAAACACTCCCAGGACAGGTACAGCACGGGGTGAGATACAGAGTAAAGCTCCCTCTACACTGTCCCCATCAAACACTCCCAGGACAGGTACAGCACGGGGTTAGATACAGAGTAAAGCTCCCTCTACACTGTCCCCATCAAACACTCCCAGGACAGGTACAGCATGGGGTTAGATACAGAGTAAAGCTCCCTCTACACTGTCCCCATCAAACACTCCCAGGACAGGTACAGCACGGGGTTAGATACAGAGTAAAGCTCCCTCTACACTGTCCCCATCAAACACTCCCAGGACAGGTACAGCACAGGGTTAGATACAGAGTAAAGCTCCCTCTACACTGTCCCCATCAAACACACCCAGGACAGGTACAGCACGGGGTTAGATACAGAGTAAAGCTCCCTCTACACTGTCCCCATCAAACACTCCCAGGACAGGTACAGCACGGGGTTAGATACAGAGTAAAGCTCCCTCTACACTGTCCCCATCAAACACTCCCAGGACAGGTACAGCATGGGGTTAGATACAGAGTAAAGCTCCCTCTACACTGTCCCCATCAAACACTCCCAGGACAGGTACAGCCCGGGGTTAGAAACCGCGTTAACTGCGGTGAAGGTGAACCAGTGAAATTATGCGATGCTTTTCCCTTGGCAGAAGTGCTGAATCTGGGAGCTGAAGCCCTCCCCCAATTAAATTCCCCTTTAAAAGCTTCCCAAGGGCGCGTGAGCTGCTAGACCCGCTCCGCTAAATTAAGCTTAATGATCAAACTTACGGAGCGACATATGCTGCCTTGACAGGGGTGGATCACACCATTTACTCGTCCTTATGTCTGAACCTGGGGAGAAGGAGCAGCTTTCACATCGGTGGAATGTTTTATCACCTTCTGCTAACAGTTCAAAGCCCTTTCGCACACACTGAGTCACTCCCAGCTGGGAGCTTGGCCAACTTGGCAGCCATGTTGCCTTCTCCATGGTTGGATGGACCAGGGCCAGTGGATTTTTTTCCTGCCACTGGATAAATATTGTGCCCCCTGGACCCTGTGAGGGGGGGATTTCCCCTCCACCTCTCCCCCAGCGCCCGCACCCCTCTCATCACCTTATCGCAGTCCCGGGACAACCAAACTACAGCCGCCAACCCGGATTGGCCGGTTCCGTGACCTCCGACCTCCCAACTCGCACCCGCTCGGGAGATGAGCCTTCCGTTTTCGGGGAGGCTTCGGGGGGGTGAGCAGGCCTCCTTTCGTTCCCTCTCGGCCCGACAGCCGAGGCACCTACGGCAGTGCAGCACTCCCCACCCCCTGGCAGTGGGAGGGTCGGGCCTAGGCGGCAGGCTCCAGTCCCTGGAGGAGGGTGGGAGTGACAGACAGCCCCGATCCCCAGGCTCCGAGGCCAGGGGGCTCTGCCAGGCAATGTGACATGTAAACCGGACACGTGACCCTCCCTCCCCCTGGCGATACCCGGCGGGCGTTCACCCACCGATTCCCATCGCCAGGCCTCGCTCAGCAGCCACGGTGAACAGACCCGCTCTGAAGGGCTCAGGCCTCCACCATGGAGGCCCCCCTCAGAGTCGTTCCCTTGGCAACATCAAGGGAATATGTTCCCCCCCCAATCGTTGCCTCAGGCAGTTCAAGGTGAGGGGAGGGAGCCATTGATATCAGACAGTCCCTGATAAATCCGATGGGGAATTCTGGAGAAACGTCTTTACCCAGAGAGCGGGGAGAATGTGGGACTCGCTCCCGCGGGGAGCGGGGAGAATGTGGGACTCGCTCCCACGGGGAGTGGGGAGAATGTGGGACTTGCTCCCACGGGGAGTGGGGAGAATGTGGGACTCGCTCCCGCGGGGAGCGGGGAGAATGTGGGACTCGCTCCCACGGGGAGCGGGGAGAATGTGGGACTCGCTCCCACGGGGAGTGGGGAGAATGTGGGACTCGCTCCCACAGGGAGCGGGGAGAATGTGGGACTCACTCCCACAGGGAGCGGGGAGAATGTGGGACTCGCTCCCACGGGGAGCGGGGAGAATGTGGGACTCGCTCCCACGGGGAGCGGGGAGAACGTGGGACTCGCTCCCACGGGGAGTGGGGAGAATGTGGGACTCGCTCCCACGGGGAGCGGGGAGAATGTGGGACTCGCTCCCACGGGGAGCGGGGAGAATGTGGGACTCGCTCCCACGGGGAGCGGGGAGAATGTGGGACTCGCTCCCGCGGGGAGTGGGGGAGAATGTGGGACTCGCTCCCACGGGGAGTGGTCGAGGTGAATCGCAGAGATGGATTGAAGGGGGGGGGAAGCTGGATAAACACATGAGGGAGAGAGGAATAGAAGGATATGTTGATGGGGGGAGAGGGAGAGGGGGGTGGGAGGAGACTCGTGTGGGGCAGATACACCAGCACGGAGCAGAGGGGCCGAATGGCCTGTTTCTGTGGTGCACTTGGAGATATCTCAAAGTGATTTACAAATCAGCAATTATCGCAGAGCCAGTTTATTCAGCAGTGAAATAATTGGCCTGTTGGTGAAACTCTTCTTAGCCAATAGGATTGAGGGATGCCTCCTGGCCCCTCCCCCACACCCACCACCCAACCACCCACTTCGCTTCCAATAGCGGCCGTGGGATCTTTCTCATCCACCCGAGAGGGCAGACAGGGGCCTCGGTTTAACGTCTCATCCTGAAAGACAGCACCTCCGACAGTGCGGCACTCCCTCAGTACTGACCCTCCGACAGTGCGGCGCTCCCTCAGTACTGACCCTCCGACAGTGCGGCGCTCCCTCAGTACTGACCCTCCGACAGTGCGGCGCTCCCTCAGTACTGACCCTCCGACAGTGCGGCACTCCCTCAGTACTGACCCTCCGACAGTGCGGCGCTCCCTCAGTACTGACCCTCCGACAGTGCGGCGCTCCCTCAGTACTGACCCTCCGACAGTGCGGCGCTCCCTCAGCACTGACCCTCCGACAGTGCGGCGCTCCCTCAGTACTGACCCTCCGACAGTGCGGCGCTCCCTCAGTACTGACCCTCCGACAGTGCGGCGCTCCCTCAGCACTGACCCTCCGACAGTGCGGCACTCCCTCAGTACTGACCCTCCGACAGTGCGGCACTCCCTCAGTACTGACCCTCTGACAGTGCGGCGCTCCTTCAGTACTGACCCTCCGACAGTGCGGCACTCCCTCAGTACTGACCCTCCGACAGTGCGTCACTCCCTCAGCACTGACCCTCCGACAGTGCGGCACTCCCTCAGTACTGACCCTCCGACAGTGCGGCACTCCCTCAGTACTGACCCTCTGACAGTGCGGCGCTCCTTCAGTACTGACCCTCCGACAGTGCGGCACTCCCTCAGCACTGACCCTCCGACAGTGCGGCACTCCCTCAGCACTGACCCTCCGACAGTGCTGCACTCCCTCAGTCCCGTCCGTCCGGGATTACAGGGTCAGGTTTCCATATTCTTTCACCATCTTACAATAAGCGAACGGCTTCAGTACCGATCAGGAGGGGTGTTGAGGCGCGCAGGGTTATTGGCCGGGTAGTTGCTGGTCAGAGAATGAGGAGATTGTCTCTGCTCTGTGCGTGGACTGTGAGAGAAAGTTCTGCAGAAGTTCCACAGAAGTTAAGCGCCGGGAGCGGGAGTTAAGAAGGTGACACATAAGGTTTCTGGCAGGGAATATTCTTCAAACACATTTAGCCCATTTCTTGAGGGAAGGCAGTGAGTCGAGGGATGAGGCCAACGTGTTTGGCTGAGCTTATTCTGCCTTCGCCTCGTTTGACAAGTGTTCAGGCAGCGTGGACAGTTCGAAGAGGCGCTCGGGACCTGAGACAGATCGAGCGAGCGCATGGTGCGCCCGCTAATGAGGAGCGAAAGCCGACCGATCAATCGCAGAGGCTTTAATTGGGAAAGGCGAGAGCGTTTGCCTCTCAGTCCGGGGACCCAGGCAGCAGCTGAAATCTCTGCTAATGAATGGAGCAGGGAGCAGAGGATGTGGGGCAGGAGAGTCCCTGACGTTCCAGCTCCGACAAGCCAGAGAGCCACTGCAGCCTTCCCAGCTCCAGCTTCCGTCTGAGAGCTGCGGAGGTTCGATGGTGGGGAGGGGTGGGTGCTGGGGCATTGGGGAGAGGCAGCAGATTCAGCTTAACCGGGGGTCTCGCCAACACCCCCTTCAAAAAAAATCCGCACTCCCCACACCCCCCCAAACCCTGTAACTGACGTTCAGCCTTCAGTCGCGATTCCCCTGTCCTAGCTGATCGACTGCCGAAGGCCTCACCTCTGCCTTCTCTCTGTAACCTCCCCCAGCCCCTACACCCCTCCCTATCTCTGTAACCTCCTCCAGCCCCTACACCCCTCCCTATCTCTGTAACCTCCTCCAGCCCCTATACCCCTCCCTATCTCTGTAACCTCCTCCAGCCCCTACACCCCTCCCTATCTCTGTAACCTCCTCCAACCCCTACACCCCTCCCTATCTCTGTAACCTCCTCCAGCCCCTACACCCCTCCCTATCTCTGTAACCTCCTCCAGCCCCTACACTCCTCCCTATCTCTGTAACCTCCTCCAGCCCCTACACCCCTCCCTATCTTTGCAACCTCCTCCGGCCCCTACGCCCCTCCCTATCTCTGTAACCTCCTCCAGCCCCTACACCCCTCCCTATCTCTGTAACCTCCTCCGGCCCTTACGCCCCTCCCTATCTCTGTAACCTCCTCCAGCTCCTACACCCCTCCCTATCTCTGTAACCTCCTCCAGTCCCTACACCCCTCCCTATCTCTGTAACCTCCTCCAGCCCCAATACCCCTCCCTATCTCTGTAACCTCCTCCAGTCCCTACACCCTTCCCTATCTCTGTAACCTCCTCCAGCCCCTAGAACCATCCCTATCTGTGTAAACTCCTCCAGTATCTATAACCCTCCCTGTCTGCAGTCCATGTCCAAATGCAGCAAGACCTGGACAATATCCAGGCTTGGGCTGACAAGTGGTAAGTAACATTCACACCACACAAGTGCCAGGCAATGACCATCTCCAACAAGAGAGAATCTAACCATCAACTCTTGATGTTCAATGGCATTACCATCACTGAATCCCCCACTATCTACATCCTGGGGGTTACCATTGACCAGAAACTGAACTGGACCAGCCATATAAATACTGTGGCTACAAGAGCAGGTCAGAGGCTGGGAATCCTGCGGAGAGTAACTCACCTCCTGACTCCCCAAAGCCTGTCCACCATCTACAAGGCACAAGTCAGGAGTGGGATGGAATACTCCCCACTTGCCTGGATGAGTGCAGCTCCCACAACACTCAAGAAGCTCAACACTGTCCAGGACAAAGCAGCCCCGCTTGATTGGCACCCCATCCACAAACATTCACTCCCTCCACCACCGACACACAGTAGCAGCAGCGTGTGTACCATCTACAAGATGCACTGCAGGAATTCACCAAGGCTCCTTCGACAGCACCTTCCAAACTCATGACCACCACCATCTAGAAGGACAAGGGCAGCAGACACATGGGGAACACCACCACCTGGAAGTTCCCCTCCGAGCCCCTCACCATCCTGACTTGGAAATATATCGGCCGTTCCTTCACTGTCGCTGGGTCCAAATCCTGGAACTCTCTCCCTAACAGCACGGTGGGTGTACCTACACCACAGGGGACTGCAGCGGCTCAAGAAGGCAGCTCACCCACCACCTTCTCAAGGGGAAATTAGGGATGGGCAATAAATGCTGGGCCCGGCCAGCGACACCCACATCCCGTGAATGAATTTAAGAATAAACCCAGTTAATTTGAACGCAGAAGCTTGTTGGGGATGAAACATCTCACCTTAATTCTAGGAACAGGATGAGGCCATTCAGCCCCTCCTGCGGGTTCCGGCAGTCAGGTTGCGGCTGATCTGTATCTTACCTCCATCTACCCACCCTGGATCCCTAACCCTTAACCCCCTTACCCCACAGAAATCTGTAAAACTCAGCCTGGATATTTCCAATTGACCCTCTCCCAGCCTCAACAGTTTTTTTTTGGGGAGGGGGAGAGAGTTCCAGATTCCCGCTCCCCTGTGTGTGTGTGAAGTGCTTCCTGACATCCCCCCTGAACGGGCCTGGCTCCCATTTTAAGCTTGTGCCCCCTTGTTCTGGGCTCCCCACCCCCACCAGAGGAAACAGTTTCTCTCCATCGACCCCATCGAATCCTTTAATCATCTTAAACCCCTCGAGTCGATTCCCTCTTCATCTTCCACACTCGAGGGAATGCAGGCCGAGTCTGTGTGTGACCTGTCCTCGGAGTTTAACCCTTTCAGCCCCGGGGTCGTCCTGGTGAATCTGCGCTGACCCATTCTCCGAGGGTCAATAAATCCTTCCTGGGGTGCGAGGGCCCAGAACTGAACCCGGTTACTCCCGACGGGTCACGAAGGCTTTATAAACCTGATAACTTCCACCTCTTGCCATGCAGCCCCCTCGGTAAAAAAGGCCAACCTCTTATTTGCAAATGTGCCTAGTTCTCGGCCCACTGGTCTTCCTCGATCCCAGTGTGGTGGGGGGAGCCCCATGAACGCTCCCAGGGCCTCGCCATGCTGAACGCCCTCCGACCTTTCTTACTGAGGTCAGGACCAGGCGACCTCAGCCCGGGTCACCCCTCTTAATTGCTGGTTCCTTCGGGGAGGCGCGACGGGGTCAAGGTTCGTGGCGGCCGGTTCACAGGTCAAAGTGCGCGGGAAGTTCGAAGTGCACCCTGGCGAGAGAAACGCCTTAGGCTGCGGACGGTGGGCAGTTGATTGATTCCCAGCCAGCGAGAAGGTCCATCAGTTTAATCCCAGCTCGTGGGATACCCTGGCGAGCTTGATGAAATCCCTTTGTTAAAATTTAATGGGCCTCTGTCCTTTTAACTGGGGGCCGGGGACCCACCATTAATGCCTGACCCCGTTGGTCACCCAGTCTCGGCATGTGGTCCATGGATTTCCACACAGGAGGTGCCCTGTGTGGCCTGTTGGCGGCAAGGCCGTGGGCGTCCAGAGACAAGGCCGCTGTTCACCCCACTCCGCCCAGGAAGCAGCGGCGATGAAAATAGACTCGAGGGTTCCCGCGTGCACAGATCATTCAAACGTCCATGAACGGGCTTAGGGGAAAAAACTCTGGGCCTTTTTTACACCTCGAGAACGAGACGACGAGGGGATGGAAGTTATACCGCAGCTGCGCTCCGGGTGTGAGTCACCGTGAGCAGCTCTGGGCGTCGCGCCTTAGGGAGGGTACATCGTCCTGGGAGGGAGTGCAGTGTGGATTCACCGGAATGATTCCGGGAGCCCGAGGGTTAAACGACGGGGAGAGATTAAACACAGACTCGGGTTGTATTCCCTGGAGTTTAGAAAGTTAAGGGGGTGATTGGATCAAAGTTTTCAAGAATATTTAGGGGAACTGATAGGGTCGAGGGAGAGAGAAACTATTCCCGCTGGTCGGGGAGTCTGGGACCGGGGGGTGGGGGTTACAGAGTCTAAAAATTCGAGCCAGACCTTTCAGGAGTGAAATTGGGAAACACTTGGTCACACAAAGGGTGTGGGAGAAGTTTGGAACTCTCTTCTGCAAACGGCGGTCGATGCTGGGACCGATTAGATTTCAACCTGAGGCTGAGAGATTTTTTGTTGTCCGCAGATATTCAGGGACGTGGGGGCGATGGAGTTCGGTCACAGGTCAGCTGTGATCCCACTGAATGGCGGAACAGGGCCGAGGGGCTGAATGGCCTCCTGCTGCTAGGATGTGGGTGGCGGGGGGGTTGAGGGGGTGCGGAGAGAGAGGGGGGTGAAGAGAGCACCAGGGCTGTGGGAGGAGGTGGTGGTGGGGGGGTGGGGGGGGGTGGAGAGCTGGTCAGCTGGTGATAACAATCCACTCTCCATCTGTTCAAGCCCCAGTGGCACTGTTGTGGCCGGGCGATGCATTGTGTCTTCCATTGCGTACATTCCCTGCTCATAGACCGGCTAACAGCTTTGGCCACCCCGGGGGATAATGGCGGTGAGTTTAATAAAATGGCACCATGCTGCTTGAATACTGTGAAACAAGCTTTAGCCGCAAAGCTACAGTGAGTCAGAGCAAGCTCAGCTTTTAGCGATGATTACCTGTTGTCTACTCAGTTACGTTTCTACAGTAGCTAGCTTTTATATGCCATATCAAATTGCTCTCTTTGCATCAGCAAGCAGACTGCTACGATGATAGACAGATCAAACTCTCTGCTTTGGGTCATTGAATCTCATTGTGAAACCTCCTGAAATGTTCTGCGCAAAAAACATTCCTATCGCCTCGAGAGAGAGAGAGACTGGGAGAAGCTGGGGATTGTTCTCCTTAGAGCGGAGAAGGTTAAAGGGGGGGGGGAGATTGAATCAGGAAGGAAATCGGGAAGGGGTGGGGATTCGGACAGAGTCAATAAGGAGAAACTTGTTCCCCACTGGGCAGGAGGGTCGGTAACCAGAGGGGGACACAGATTGAAGAGAATCGGGGAAAGAACCAGAGGGGGAGATGAGGAGAATTTGTTTTTTATTTACACAGCGAGTTGTTGTGATCTGGAAGGCGCTGCCTGAAAGGGCGGTGGAAGCAGATTCAATAGGAACTTTCAAAAGGGGGGGAATCGGATAAATACTTCAAGGGGGGACATTTGCAGGGAAATGGGGGGAAAGAGTGGGGTAGGGGGAGAGTGGGGACTAATTGGACAGCTCTATCACAGAGCTGGCACAGGCACAATGGGCTGAATAGCTCCTGCTTCCTATCATCGTATGACTGTACAAGTTAATCTCTTGTATCCTCCAACCTTTTAGCAGCCACTCACATCCCAAGGTTTTGGTACTTGCTTTGTGATGTTCTCTCTGGGAGAGCCCCTCAAACACTAGGTGCTCAAAGTGCGTCCTTGTGATTTATTGTTGACTTTATTTCAGTCAACGCACAATGGCAGTTCCTGCTCAGTCCAATCCCAGCCAGCAATAGCCATTGGCTCAGACAGACCTTCAAATGCCAGGTCCCTTAAACAGCCACCACCCTCCCTGAAGACCCTCCCTGAAGACCCTCCCTGAAGACCCTCCCTGAAGATTCTCCCTGAGGATTCTCCTTGAAGATTCTCCCTGAAGACCCTCCCTGAAGATTCTCCCTGAAGAATCTCCCTGAAGACCCTCCCTGAAGATTCTCCCTGAATATTCTCCCTGAAGACCCTCCCTGAAGATTCTCCCTGTAGATTCTCCCTGAAGACCCTCCCTGAAGATTCTCCCTGAAGATTCTCCCTGAAAACCCTCCCTGAAGACCCTCCCTGAAGACCCTCCCTGAAGACCCTCCCTGAAGATTCTCCCTGAAGATTCTCCCTGAAGATTCTCCCTGAAGATTCTCCCTGAAGACCCTCCCTGAAGATTCTCCCTGAAGATTCTCCCTGAAGATTCTCCCTGAGGATTCTCCCTGAAGACCTTCCCTGAAGACCCTCCCTGAAAATTCTCCCTGAAGACCCTCCCTGAAGATTCTCCCTGAAGATTCTCCCTGAAGATTCTCCCTGAAGACCTTCCCTGAAGATTCTCCCTGAAGACCCTCCCTGAAGATTCTCCCTGAAGACCCTCCCTGAAGATTCTCCCTGAAGACCCTCCCTGAAGATTCTCCCTGAAGACCCTCCCTGAAGATTCTCCCTGAAGACCCTCCCTGAAGACCCTCCCTGAAGACCCTCCGTGAATACTCTGGCTGAAGACCCTCAGTGGAAAGTTTTGTACATGGCATTCTGAAGTGATAAGGAGTTAGGGGTTGTGGAGGAAGAGAGAGAAATCCACATAGCACAATCAATGAAAGCCTGCTGGACAAATAACAAAACAGATTACAATCGAATCAAATTATTGCATTACATAGAATTTCAAAAAATCTTTCACAGGATGTGGGCTTCGCTGGCCGGGCCCAGCATTTATTGCCCATCCCTAATTGCCCCTTGAGAAGGTGGGGTGAGCTGCCTTCTTGAGCCGCTGCAGTCCCTGTGGTGTAGGTACACCCACCGTGTTAGGGAGGGAGTTCCAGGATTTGGACCCAGCGACAGTGAAGGAACGGCCGATATATTTCCCAAGTCAGGATGGTGAGTGACTTGGAGGGGAACTTCCAGGTGGTGGTGTTCCCCATGTGTCTGCTGCCCTTGTCCTTCTAGATGGTAGTGGTCGTGGGTTTGGAAGGTGCTGTCTAAGGAGCCTTGGTGAGTTGCTGCAATGCAGCTTGTAGATGGTACACACACTGCTGCTACTGTGCGTCGGTGGTGGAGGGAGTGAATGTTTGTGGATGGGGTGTCAATCAAGTGGGGCTGCTTTGTCCTGGATGGTGTCGAGCTTCTTGAGTGTTGTGGGAGCTGCACATATCCAGGCAAGTGGAGAGTATTCCATCCCACTCCTGACTTGTGCCTTGTAGATGGTGGACAGGCTTTGGGGAGTCAGGAGGTGAGTTACTCTCCGCAGGATTCCCAGCCTCTGACCTGCTCTTGTAGCCACAGTATTTATATGGCTGGTCCAGTTCAGTTTCTGGTCAATGGTAACCCCCAGGATGTTGATAGTGGGGGATTCAGTGATGGTAGTGACATTGAACATCAAGGGGAGATGACAGCATAGTAACAGGCCATTGGGCCCCTCTGCTCTGTGCTGGTGTTTCTGCTTCACACGAGTCTCCTCCCATCCCCCTCTCCATCTCACCCTATCAACATATTGTTCTATTCCTTTGTCCCTCATGTGTTTGTCCATTGGGATTGTGGACAGTGGGAGTGAATGGGAAGGGGTTTGGGTCTATTCCGATTGTGGACAGTGGGAGTGAATGGGAAGGGGTTTGGGATTGGGATTGTGGACAGTGGGAGTGAACGGGAAGGGATTTGGGTCCATTGAGATTGTGGACAGTGGGAGTGAATGGGAAGGGGTTTGGGTCCATTGAGATTGTGTACAGTGGGAGTGAACGGGAAGGGGTTTGAGCCCATTGGGATTGTGTACAGTGGGAGTGAACGGGAAGGGGTTTGGGTCCATTGGGATTGTGGACAGTGAGAGTGAACGGGAAGGGGTTTGGGTCCATTGGGATTGTGTACAGTGAGAGTGAACGGGAAGGGGTTTGGCATTGGGATTGTGTACAGTGAGGGTGAACGGGAAGGGGTTTGGGATTGGGATTGTGTACAGTGGGAGTGAACGGGAAGGGGTTTGGGTCCGTTGGGATTGTGTACAGTGGGAGTGAACGGGAAGGGGTTTGGGATTGGGATTGTGTACAGTGGGAGTGAATGGGAAGGGGTTTGGGTCCGTTGGGATTGTGTACAGTGGGAGTGAACAGGAAGGGGTTTGGGTCCATTGGGATTGTGTACAGTGAGAGTGAACGGGAAGGGGTTTGGGATTGGGATTGTGTACAGTGGGAGTGAATGGGAAGGGGTTTGGGTCCGTTGGGATTGTGTACAGTGGGAGTGAACAGGAAGGGGTTTGGGTCCATTGGGATTGTGTACAGTGAGCGTGAACGGGAAGGGGTTTGGGATTGGGATTGTGTACAGTGGGAGTGAACGGGAAGGGGTTTGGGATTGGGATTGTGTACAGTGAGAGTGAACGGGAAGGGGTTTGGGATTGGGATTGTGTACAGTGGGAGTGAACGGGAAGGGGTTTGAGTCCATTGGGATTGTGGACAGTGGGAGTGAACGGGAAGGGATTTGGGATTGGGATTGTGTACAGTGGGAGTGAACGGGAAGGGATTTGGGATTGGGATTGTGTACAGTGGGAGTGAACGGGAAGGGGTTTGGGATTGGGATTGTGTACAGTGAGAGTGAACGGGAAGGGGTTTGGGATTGGGATTGTGTACAGTGGGAGTGAATGGGAAGGGGTTTGGGTCCGTTGGGATTGTGTACAGTGGGAGTGAACAGGAAGGGGTTTGGGTCCATTGGGATTGTGTACAGTGGGAGTGAACGGGAAGTGGTTTGGGTCCATTGGGATTGTGTACAGTGGGAGTGAACGGGAAGGGGTTTGGGTCTATTGGGATTGTGGACAGTGGGAGTGAATGGGAAGGGGTTTGGGATTGGGATTGTGGACAGTGGGAGTGAACGGGAAGGGATTTGGGTCCATTGAGATTGTGGACAGTGGGAGTGAATGGGAAGGGGTTTGGGTCCGTTGGGATTGTGTACAGTGGGAGTGAACAGGAAGGGGTTTGGGTCCATTGGGATTGTGTACAGTGGGAGTGAACGGGAAGTGGTTTGGGTCCATTGGGATTGTGTACAGTGGGAGTGAACGGGAAGGGGTTTGGGTCTATTGGGATTGTGGACAGTGGGAGTGAATGGGAAGGGGTTTGGGATTGGGATTGTGGACAGTGGGAGTGAACGGGAAGGGATTTGGGTCCATTGAGATTGTGGACAGTGGGAGTGAATGGGAAGGGGTTTGGGTCCATTGAGATTGTGTACAGTGGGAGTGAACGGGAAGGGGTTTGAGCCCATTGGGATTGTGTACAGTGGGAGTGAACGGGAAGGGGTTTGGGTCCATTGGGATTGTGGACAGTGAGAGTGAACGGGAAGGGGTTTGGGATTGGGATTGTGTACAGTGGGAGTGAACGGGAAGGGGTTTGGGATTGGGATTGTGTACAGTGAGAGTGAACGGGAAGGGGTTTGGGATTGGGATTGTGTACAGTGGGAGTGAACGGGAAGGGGTTTGGGTCCGTTGGGATTGTGTACAGTGGGAGTGAACGGGAAGGGGTTTGGGATTGGGATTGTGTACAGTGGGAGTGAATGGGAAGGGGTTTGGGTCCGTTGGGATTGTGTACAGTGGGAGTGAACAGGAAGGGGTTTGGGTCCATTGGGATTGTGTACAGTGAGAGTGAACGGGAAGGGGTTTGGGATTGGGATTGTGTACAGTGGGAGTGAATGGGAAGGGGTTTGGGTCTGTTGGGATTGTGTACAGTGGGAGTGAACAGGAAGGGGTTTGGGTCCATTGGGATTGTGTACAGTGAGAGTGAACGGGAAGGGGTTTGGGATTGGGATTGTGTACAGTGGGAGTGAACGGGAAGGGGTTTGGGATTGGGATTGTGTACAGTGAGAGTGAACGGGAAGGGGTTTGGGATTGGGATTGTGTACAGTGGGAGTGAACGGGAAGGGGTTTGGGTCCGTTGGGATTGTGTACAGTGGGAGTGAACGGGAAGGGTTTTGGGACTGGGATTGTGTACAGTGGGAGTGAACGGGAAGGGGTTTGATTCCATTGGGATTGTGTACAGTGAGAGTGAACGGGAAGGGGTTTGGGATTGGGATTGTGTACAGTGGGAGTGAACGGGAAGGGGTTTGGGATTGGGATTGTGTACAGTGAGAGTGAACGGGAAGGGGTTTGGGATTGGGATTGTGTACAGTGGGAGTGAACGGGAAGGGGTTTGGGTCCGTTGGGATTGTGTACAGTGGGAGTGAACGGGAAGGGTTTTGGGACTGGGATTGTGTACAGTGGGAGTGAACGGGAAGGGGTTTGAGTCCATTGGGATTGTGGACAGTGGGAGTGAACGGGAAGGGATTTGGGATTGGGATTGTGTACAGTGGGAGTGAACGGGAAGGGGTTTGGGATTGGGATTGTGTACAGTGAGAGTGAACGGGAAGGGGTTTGGGATTGGGATTGTGTACAGTGGGAGTGAATGGGAAGGGGTTTGGGTCCGTTGGGATTGTGTACAGTGGGAGTGAACAGGAAGGGGTTTGGGTCCATTGGGATTGTGTACAGTGGGAGTGAACGGGAAGTGGTTTGTGTCCATTGGGATTGTGTACAGTGGGAGTGAACGGGAAGGGGTTTGAGTCCATTGGGATTGTGGACAGTGGGAGTGAACGGGAAGGGTATTTGGGATTGGGATTGTGGACAGTGGGAGTGAATGGGAAGGGGTGAAAGAGAGGTCACACCCCAACAAGCAATTGAGGTAACGAGAGAGGGCGAAATGAGAGATGTTTAATGATGTTGGGATTATGTAGATTCCTGAACACCCACTCTGGCCTTTGCAAATGTGCTCCCCCTCATAATCACCCCTATCTGAGAGCACAGCCACAGGCCATTCGGCCCCTCTGCTCCACGTTGGTGTTTCTGCTCCACATGAGCCCCCTCCCCACCACCCCCCCACCTCGTCACCTCACCCCCATCACCTTATCCTTCTCTATCCGAGGCTGATGACTGCGATGAGAGGGGACTGTCCCTACGAGGAGGGATTGAGTAGAAAGGGCCAGTAGTCTCTGGAGTTTCGAAGGATGGGAGATGACTTCATCGAAGCCTATAAAATTCTTAAGGGGTTGAGCTGCTTCCCCCCCTCCCTCCCCCACCCGGAGAGTCTGAAACAGGGGGTGGGGGGGGGCACAGACTGAGGGTGAGGTCGGCCATTTTGGACGGAGGCGAGGAGAGACGTCATCACTCGGAGGGACCTGAATCGCTGGAATTCTCCACCCCGGGTCGCTGGGGATGCTCCGTCGTAGAATTTACTCAGGACACGAGGCCAACGGGTTTTTTGGGATTGTGGGATAGGGCCGGGAATCGGAGCCAAGGTGGGTGGGCAGCCATGATTGCGTTGGATGGCAGAGCAGGCTCGAGGGGCTGAATGGCCTCCTCCGCTCCCCGACCTGCGGCCCGAGGCGGCCTTCAGAGCGGGACGGGCGGCCGGGGAAACGCCCCCCCTTTCGGGGTGCGGCCGACGCGGGGAAACGGCAGGCGGCCAACCCGCGCACAGCAAGATCCCGCGGACAGAAAAGGGGCAAGGGGCCGAGACGGGTGTCTTGCTTCGAGCGGGCATTGGCTGGGGAGGTAAATACCGGGCCCTGGGACGCCAGGGGGAGGAAATCGCCCCCCAATTCCCCGCTTTCCTTCCGATAGCGGCTGTGGGATCTTCCTTTGCTGCCCGTCCGGTGAGGGGGGGGGCCTCTGTAAAACTGCCTCGACGGAGAGGGAGGGGGAATAGGGCAGAGACAGTTTCTCAGCGATGCACGGAGGGGAAGTGGTCACTCGGAGAGAGAGAGCGTCGGTATCTATTGATCTGATGAATAAATAGAGGTGAAGGGAATATTGACGGTGGATGAGTGATAGGGGAGATAGGCCCGAAATGCGCCTCATTAAATTTTCATTCAATCTGGATGTCAATTTTGCGTTAGGCCCAACAGCCTGAAGCCACGTGGCTCAGGCAGAGTCCCGGCAACCTGCCCCACACTGGCCATGTTTCACCGGAGTAAGGCTGAGCCCAATCGCTAGGCCGAAAACCATCATCAACTCGCTCGCTCCAGAGAGCCCAGCTCAACAATCCAGGTCGACGTTCCTGCTGCCGGGACTGAGGGAGTGCCGCACTGTCGGAGGGTCAGTACTGAGGGAGTGCCGCACTGTCGGAGGGTCAGTACTGAGGGAGTGCCGCACTGTCGGAGGGTCAGTACTGAGGGAGCGCCGCACTATCGGAGGGTCAGTACTGAGGAAGCGCCGCACTGTCGGAGGGTCAGTACTGAGGGAGCGCGCACTGTCGGAGGGTCAGTACTGAGGGAGTGCCACACTGTCGGAGGGTCAGTACTGAGGGAGCGCGCACTGTCGGAGGGTCAGTACTGAGGGAGCGCCGCACTGTCGGAGGGTCAGTACTGAGGGAGCGCCGCACTGTCGGAGGGTCAGTACTGAGGGAATACCGCACTGTCGGAGGGTCAGTACTGAGGGAGTGCCGCCATGTCAGAGGGTCAGTACTGAGGGAGTGCTGCACTGTCGGAGGGTCAGTACTGAGGGAGTGCTGCACTGTCGGAGGGTCAGTACTGAGGGAGCGCCGCACTGTCGGAGGGTCAGTACTGAGGGAGCGCCGCACTGTTGGAGGGTCAGTACTGAGGGAGCGCCGCGCTGTTGGAGGGTCAGTACTGAGGGAGTGCTGCACTGTCGGAGGGTCAGTACTGAGGAAGCACCTGGTGCCCTGGGGCTCAATATTCACCCTTCAAATCAACATCGCTAAGATGAAAAGCAGATGAAACAGGTCACCATCACGTGACTGTTTGTGGGATCTTGCTGTGCGCAAGTTGGGTGCTGCATTTCCCACATTACAACACTCATTGCACCTTTTGAAAAAGGACCTCATTGGCTGTCAAGTGAATTTGGGGCGGCTCGAGATCACCAGAGAATCATTGGGGCACAGGAGAAGGCCATTCGCCCCATTGTGTCCATGCTGGCCCTCTGTACAGCAATCCAGGCCGTCCCATTGGCCCCCGCTCTCTCCCTTGTAACCCCGCGAGTTTATCCCCCTCAGGCACCCGCCCAATTTTCCATTTCAAGTCATTCATCATCACCGCTTCCACCCTCCTCGCGGGCAGTGGGTTCCAGGTCACAACCTCTTGAGAAAGGTGCTACATCAATGCAAGTCTCTGTCGGTCAAGGGCCATTGGTCTGGACAGAGTGTCGCTGGGGACAGGGTCCAGAGGGAAGTGGGGGTCAGTGAGCAGGTATCATTCAATAGCCGTGTATAATGTGCCCCCCCCATATCACACACAGCTAGGCCGAGAAGCCTGGATAATATTTCAGGGAGAGCCCATTGTGAGAATGGATGACCCACGTCAAGTGGTCACTAGGCCACAAGCCTCACTGTGGCTCCAGCTCGAGGTTGCCATGGAGACAAGACTGTCGGTGAAGGTTATGGTCTCTGAGATTGTCCCTCCGGCTTCCACCTCACCTCAACTCCGGCCCCTGGGCCTGATTCAGAGGCCTCGAGGATACAGGGTGTGGGTTAAACCATCCCTGACCCGGAACCCACACCCTCCCTATCCCTGTAACCTCCTACAAACCCTACACCCCTCCCTATCTCTGTAACCTCCTCCAGCCCCTACACCCCTCCCTATCTCTGTAACCTCCTCCAGCCCCTACACCCCTCCCTATCTCTGTAACCTCCTCCAGCCCCTACACCCCTCCCTATTTCTGTAACCTCCTCCAGCCCCTACACCCCTCCCTATTTCTGTAACCTCCTCCAGCCCCTACACCCCTCCCTATCTCTGTAACCTCCTCCAGCCCCAACCTAAGTGTGTGATCCAGCCAATCTGCCAACCTGTCGGGCGAATGCCCACTTGGTGAGAGAACCTGGGGAAGGGGACACCGGCCCTCCAGGTCCTCAACACCTTCAGGCAGCGAGTGAAGAGAACTTGATGGACTGGGGGCTCTGAGATGAAGACAGTTTGAATGTCAGAGCCTCAGAGAGGCAGTGAGAGCTGGACAGCAGGGTACCTGTGTCCCGGAGCGTACACCCAGGGAGGATGAGATTCAGCACGAGGATTAATGCTCCTATCACTAACACAATGGCTCACAGTCACCAGGGGAGTGTTCCCCTGCTCCCCCAGCACAGCATCCACTTACAGTGCTCGGTGGAGATCTTTCCTCATTCCCCAGAATCCTGTGCTGGTGACTGACCCAAGCTGGAGGCCATTCAGCCCATCGTGCCTTGTCCAGCTCTTTGAAAGATCAATCTAATGAGCTCAATTACCCACATCTGCTCTTTCCCCCATATCCCAACAATATCTTCCCCTTCGTGTATTTATCCGATTCCCCCTTTTGAAAGTTCCTATTGAATCTGCTTCCACCGCCCTTTCAGGTTCTGTGCTGTACCTGTCCTGGGAGTGTTTGATGGGGACAGTGTAGAGGGAGCTTTACTCTGTATCTAACCCCGTGCTGTACCTGTCCTGGGAGTTTTTGATGGAGACGGTGTAGAGGGAGCTTTACTCTGTATCTAACCCCGTGCTGTCCCTGTCCTGGGAGTGTTTGATTGGGAAAGTGTAGAGGGAGCTTTACTCTGTATCTAACTCTGTGCTGTACCTGTCCTGGGAGTGTTTGATGGGGACAGTGTAGAAGGAGCTTTACTCTGTATCTAACCCCGTGCTGTCCCTGTCCTGGGAGTGTTTGATGGGGACAGTGTAGAAGGAGCTTTACTCTGTATCTCACCCCGTGCTGTACCTGTCCTGGGAGTGTTTGATGGGGACAGTGTAGAGGGAGCTTTACTCTGTATCTAACCCCGTGCTGTACCTGTCCTGGGAGTGTTTGATGGGGACAGTGTAGAGGGAGCTTTACTCTGTATCTAACCCCGTGCTGTACCTGTCCTGGGAGTGTTTGATGTGGACGGTGTAGAGGGAGCTTTACTCTGTAACTAACCCCGTGCTGTACCTGTCCTGGGAGTGTTTGATGGGGACAGTGTAGAAGGAGCTTTACTCTGTATCTCACCCCGTGCTGTACCTGTCCTGGGAGTGTTTGATGGGGACAGTGTAGAAGGAGCTTTACTCTGTATCTCACCCCGTGCTGTACCTGTGCTGAGAGTGTTTGATGGGGACAGTGTAGAGGGAGCTTTACTCTGTATCTAACCCCGTGCTGTACCTGTCCTGGGAGTGTTTGATGGGGACAGTGTAGAGGGAGCTTTACTCTGTATCTAACCCCATGCTGTACCTGTCCTGGGAGTGTTTGATGAGGACAGTGTAGAGCGGGCTTTACTCTGTATCTAACCCCGTGCTGTACCTGTCCTGGGAGTGTTTGATGGGGACGGTGTAGAGGGAGCTTTACTCTGTATCTAACCCCGTGCTGTACCTGTCCTGGGAGTGTTTGATGGGGACAGTGTAGAGGGAGCTTTACTCTGTATCTAACCCCGTGCTGTACCTGTCCTGGGAGTGTTTGATGTGGACGGTGTAGAGGGAGCTTTACTCTGTAACTAACCCCGTGCTGTACCTGTCCTGGGAGTGTTTGATGGGGACAGTGTAGAAGGAGCTTTACTCTGTATCTCACCCCGTGCTGTACCTGTCCTGGGAGTGTTTGATGGGGACAGTGTAGAAGGAGCTTTACTCTGTATCTCACCCCGTGCTGTACCTGTGCTGAGAGTGTTTGATGGGGACAGTGTAGAGGGAGCTTTACTCTGTATCTAACCCCGTGCTGTACCTGTCCTGGGAGTGTTTGATGGGGACAGTGTAGAGGGAGCTTTACTCTGTATCTAACCCCATGCTGTACCTGTCCTGGGAGTGTTTGATGAGGACAGTGTAGAGCGGGCTTTACTCTGTATCTAACCCCGTGCTGTACCTGTCCTGGGAGTGTTTGATGGGGACGGTGTAGAGGGAGCTTTACTCTGTATCTAACCCCGTGCTGTACCTGTCCTGGGAGTGTTTGATGGGGACAGTGTAGAGGGAGCTTTACTCTGTATCTAACCCCGTGCTGTACCTGTCCTGGGAGTGTTTGATGGGGACAGTGTAGAGGGAGCTTTACTCTGTATCTAACCCCGTGCTGTACCTGTCCTGGGAGTGTCTGATGGGGACAGTGTAGAGGGAGCTTTACTCTGTATCTAACCCCGTGCTGTACCTGTCCTGGGAGTGTCTGATGGGGACAGTGTAGAGGGAGCTTTACTCTGTATCTAACCCCGTGCTGTACCTGTCCTGGGAGTGTCTGATGGGGACAGTGTAGAGGGAGCTTTACTCTGTATCTAACCCCGTGCTGTACCTGTCCTGGGAGTGTTTGATGGGGACAGTGTAGAGGGAGCTTTACTCTGTATCTAACCCCGTGCTGTACCTGTCCTGGGAGTGTTTGATGGGGACAGTATAGAGGGAGCTTTACTCTGTATCTAACCCCGTGCTGTACCTGTCCTGGGAGTGTCTGATGGAGAGTTTCGAGAATATAACTCGGTTTCCCAGCTGTGATTACTCACATTCCTGGTGATTTAGTCACATTTCCTCCCTTGTCAAATTGCCCCATTAATAAACAATATTTTGCCTTTTCCCAACTTTTGGAAGGAAGGAACCAACATGCTGACCGATGATTATAATCCAAGAATGTGTTTGAATGTCTGGCTGGTTTTTTGTTGGTTTTTGCCTGCTGATCAGATCTTGGAGATTTCAGTCTCCTCTGGGTGAGTGTGTCCCTGGCGATCTGATGGTTCTGTCTTGCGAGCTGATTCTGTTGGTTCTTTCCAGTCACCGTCTCCCTCCTTCACCTGTCAACAGCTGGCAGGTCAGGAGAGCTGTGCTCTCTCATACACGCTGTGCTCTCTGGCCCTCTCTCGCTCATTAGGATTGACAGCAATCATTAGGCCCCAGTTTAACAATCAGTCTGGCACCTTCAGTTCACATTGAGTGGAAATGTTTTGCTTTATTTGTGCAGCTTCTGTTGCAGAGGTCGGTAATTGAGTGAATGCTGATGATAACTGTCCCTCTGGGAAATCACAGCCGGGGGCTAGAGAGGAAAACTGGAGACACTGCCTCACTCACTCACTCACTCACTCACTCACTCACTCACTCTCACTCTCACACTCACTCACTCTCACTCACTCTCACTCACTCTCACTCTCACACTCACTCACTCACTCACTCACTCACTCACTCACTCTCACACTCACTCTCACTCTCACTCACTCTCACTCTCACTCTCACACTCACTCACTCTCACTCTCACTCTCACACTCACTCACTCTCACTCTCACTCACACTCACTCACTCTCACTCTCTCACTCACTCACTCACTCACTCACTCTCACTCACTCACTCACACACTCACTCACACTCACTCTCACTCTCACTCACTCTCACTCACTCT